>NC_088602.1:180745842-181072717 GCF_036013475.1 Columba livia | reverse complement strand
GCTCTGCATTTTTTTTTGTGGCAGCTTTTCTATATAGACCATTTAAACTTTGTGCTCCCAGAGCCAAGAAAGAACATGCAGAATGACTCAACTGTGTTCTCTGTCATTAACCTTACAGCACTGACTTTTCTGTTATGTTGCGGATGTGAGGATTTAGACAGTACTAGAGGAGAAGAGGAAAATAATTCTGTTTAAACAAGTGAGGAATCAATAATTCAAATTCTCAAGACTGAGCCAAACATGCTAATACAAATGACCTAGAAAATAGCAGAAATTTTCACTGTTAGTAACTGCTTTTTGGTATATAGCACAATAACCCTCTCCTTTGGGGTTTATTAATTCCAGGATGCAGGAAAACAGAATCTTTTTATATAGAAACAGCGTAATTGCTGACTTGGTCTTTTTTTAATCAGTAGTGAGCAAGTTAAAAGCTTCACTCTGTCAGGAAAACGGGTTCACAGAGGGCATGAACTTAGTTAACAGTTTATTTCCCTACCTTGCTTCTTCCAGAACATCCTTGCTGAGAAGTGATAACCTGGTAGCTTCTGGCTATTGTTGTCCCTGTGCTCAGCCCTCCAGCAAAATTAAATTGTTATAAAATAGGTATTTCAAAGATCAAAAATACTTAGCTTCTCTGTCTTTCCTCCTTTCTTTGTCTTTCTTTTTCTCTCACTTTCTCCCTTTCTCTCTCTCTCTCCCTCTTTTTCTTTCTTTTATCTTCCTTTTCTCAAAAGAAAAACAGAACTAGAAACTTGAGCATGGGTAATATAAAGACATCAGCAAAGAACATCATCCCTGGTCAACCTCTGAAGCAAAGCAAAGTCCCTTAAGATGTATTCAAGAGATTTTGCAAGCACTCAATTTCCCAGACATTTCTGATACAAGAAAGAGGAAAAAAACAGTGTGACTTTTTTTTTTTGTCAAGCCCTGCATAGGCTTCTTCCAAAAGATCTGAATCAGATTTGGAGGATCAAGGATATATTCCAGTGATTTAAAAAGACTTGGCATCAGAGTCATGGATGTCTTAATGGATTTGAAGCCATGTGCTCTGAAAATGAAACAAAAAACATATGTTTTGCACATTACCTGGTGACTAACACACGATTTCTCATCCAATTTCGTAATGTAACTGATAGATTGTGGGATACCAGCATTTATTCCAACATACAGCTTAGCAGAATGGGGGGAATACATAAATTAAGCTTTACATTGGATGACAGGGCATTTTCATTGATGAATGATTTACTTGCCATAGCCAATTTTACTCCACCCCACCTCGGGTGCCTCCATTACCAACCCCATGGATGGGAAGCCAGCCAGGCACTCTTCAATGAGCCGTCCAGCCCTGAGACAAGCTGGTCACCTTCACCTCTGCTGTGCTCATTGCTGAAGCTTGGGAGGATTCATGTGCATACTTGTTTACCTTCTGTGAGTATAAAGGGAAGCTGATGGGGGGCTAACTGCCTAGGAATGGTAGCCAACATGGAGTTTTCTGCAGCAGGATCTTAAAATGCTGGAAAATTTAGACTAATCACGAGTGAAATACTTGAACCTTGTTATACCACAAGTATAAAACCCTGTGGGACATCTGCTCAAGAGAAATTGAATTTCTGCCACCCTAAGCACAAATGAAATTCAGGGCAACTGAAGTGAAGGAGTTAGCACTGTGAAATTTGCCACTGGAGAAATAACAAGCAGAGAAGTAAAAAGATTATTTCTAATGATATCATTAAAATCAAAGTGTTGTTGACAGTATTAGCTTCTCAGGAATTAATGAACTAGAACCTACTGTGAGAATAATTGCATGTAAACTACAATAATATTGATGTTATGCCAGAAGCTGTGATGTCTATCGAGAATTAATTTACAAAATCAAAACTCAAAGGAAGTCAGATTCATTTATGACCTTTAGAAAATGCAAGTAAACACAGAATGCAAAAAATCTCATGAGAAAGCACACTTGTAAAACTATAATGTAAAACCTTGCACCTAGAATATCCTTTTCTAAAATCACAAATACATGATCAGTATTTGAAGCACTTATCTTCTCATGTTTATTTCTAGAAAGTTGCATGATTTACAGATGCTTGGTCTAATAACTATTAATTTTTCATCGGGCTAGTGTTCTCTGCTGATTTCTCAGGATAAACATGAAAAAAACAAGTTATATCTTTCTGTAGCTCTTCCTCTCATGAGTAGATTAGCCACAAGTGCATCAACAAAGGAGAGAAATAAGTACCGGTGCAGGCCCTGCTCCAAAAATGATGCAGCAGGGCTGGTCTCCAGCAATTCACAGCCCTGCCCTGCCTGTCCATAGGCCCTGCAGAGCTGGGCCTATGTCCCATACCATCTTCACCCCATCCCTGTCCCATCTCCATGGAGGTGGCCAATGCCTGGAGCTGGTGCTGTCCCCAGTGCCCCCAGCTGCCCCATTCTCTGCATGCCCTGTGGGTCTCCAGCCTCACCATGCTCTGCCATTGTCAGTGATATCTGCTGTATCAGTGCCAAAAACTATTCAAGGCATTCAAGCTACTAATGAGGCAAAGCAGCTGAATTTGGCCGATTTGCCACAGACAGCCTTCAAAATCTGTGTGGTTCTGAAATCAAGGAAAATGTACACTGGGTAGTAGCATCGTTGTGCCTCACATATAACAGTGACACAGTGTGGCAGATTGAGAGTGGATGCATGAAAACAAGATCTGTGTGACCGACTAGTTATTGTGGTTTTTTTAAATCGTCCATGGCTTTAACTGAGCGAGAGGTTTTTAAAGAACAGGTGGGAAAGAAAATGATGTCTCAGGTTTGCCATCTCTCAGCAAATTCTGCAGACCTGTTCAGCAAACATGCTCTATTTCCTTTGAAAGTTTCACCTCTTGAGCCAATCTCTACTGGGACTGATCAAAGGAGAAAATGTAGAGTGAGTGAGCCATTCCCAGCCCAGAAAGGACTTTTCCTTGCAGTGGGTCATAGCTGGTTGGGAAGGGATCCAGGGATCTCCTGGGGGTGTCAAGCCAGGAGGGGCACAGCACCCCTGCCCCATGGCTCAGGGCAAGAGCCGGAAGACAGGATTGCTGTACTAAGCCTCAACAAATGTGTAGCTGCACTTGTGATCATGGACAAAAAGATCTCAAGTCCACTATATCTGCAAACTTCACATCCACTGTGTGTTTATGTGTTTACTGCCAGTGGAGCTAGGAACAGCATGAGAAAGCAATAAGAAATATTTCTGAAAGCTTCTGCTCCATTCTGCATCGAAACTAGTAAAGACTGCTATGAAGACTGCAGAGCTGCAAAATGTCAGTGGAAAGCAGAGAAAGAGTACATCCTATAGTAAGTGAATGCAATGAGAGAGTGTGTCTGAGCTTTGTGGATTCACTGGTGAGCAGTGAGGGTGGAAGAGGTCATGGAGCAGAGGACTTTAAGTGAACAAGACCAAATAATTCACAAGGCTTAGATACAGTTTGTAAACATTAGGAGAAGTGAATGAATAAAAGCTGTCACTATTGGTACCAACAGCTATCAGTTGTGGTACAACTGCAAGCAAAATATAGATAATGCAAATGTGCACTTGATTAACGACATGTGAAAAAGCATTATGGTGATTTGTGAAGATACCCATTAAAGTATCCATCTGTTTGGGTTTTTCCTTTGGCTTGTAACAGGAAGCCTTCATTAATTTCCTTTATAAAGTATGTGTTCAACAAGAAATTAAAAGTAATTCACATTAAGAAAAATTAAAAGAAGCGATATATGTAGAATGAAGATGTTTGAAAAAATCCTTCAATTATGGATGCTAATGTTTCTGTCCATTAAGCATCAAAAATTAATTTTCTGGAATGGATGTATTAAAATTACCTCTCATTACAAGCTGCTGACTGCCAGATGTTAACAAACTATTCCTAAATGCTTATCATTAGGTATAATGACTAAGCTCACAAAACATTTTGTGCTTCTGTGCCTGTAAACCACAGCATGAAGAGCAGTGGCTTTATGCTCTTTTCTAAACGATAATGCATGATGTAAAAAGCAGTTGCTCTCTAGCAGACAATAAGAGGAAAAAAACCCTCACTTCAGCCCAGAGTATTCTAAGAACTGCCATGGGTCCTTTCCACCACATTTTGTGGTCACTGTTCCACCTCCAGGTAGATTCATTTCTTGGCTAGGGCTACATCCACTGTTTACTTAGCCAATGCCCACATGCTAGGTCAACTGTCGAAAAGATCAACCTTTGTAATGATTTGGCTGAAGAGGAAAAGAGTTAAACCACACATTTTAGTGTTCTTCTCACCATATTACCCATTTAAAAAACTTCCACAGAAGGACTACACAAGACCTGATGCTGCCTGGAGGCATTTGTGGCAGGTGCTGACTATAATGACTGATAACACTCCTGGGAAGATTGCTTCTGGAGGATGCCTACAGCAGAGGTATAGACAAATTACTTTCCTCTCTAAAATATTTATTTTCTAAATATTATGTTATTTTTATGTATTTTCTTCTTTCGTTTGTTACAGCAATGTCTCAAATTGTGCCCTCCCAGCAATTGCTGGGTAACTTTATAAGCCACAAAGGAGTTCCTCAGTTTTCTTTTTCGCAGTGCTGCACTCCTCAACAGTACAGAGAGACAGGAGATAACCTGAACTAACTTCCCTCCAGTAATGTGTGTTATGGGAGCTCATTTGTCAGATCCCTATCTATTTAACATTGCACTGACCTCAGTAGAGCAGGCTTTCATTCAGGCTTGACAAAACCTAGCCAGCAGCCAAGGGAGTTGTGATCCTGGCTGAAATCTCACACAGCCTGACCTGCAGGACTGGGGGAGGCCTTTGTCCTCCCAGGCAGGACTGCGATTTGCTGTGTAATCCTTCTATGCCTCCCTAGCTACAGTTTGGTAGGAAGGAAGGGGCTACGTCTGCACAACAGGGAACAAGACAAGACTGAAGGGTCAAGGTCCAATTGCTCTGGGGAAAAAACAGGATTTTTTTGGCATCTGTTCATACGGGTAGGGATGGGCACAGCTTTCCTGGGAAAGGTCTGCATCCCCCATGCTGGGAACTCTTCTCGCAGGCAGCAGCTCCATGGGGCTGTGCCAGCAAAAGAACCAAAAAGCGGAATCTACGCTTTCAGCAGGAGGAGCCATAAGGACTATGCTCTGCCTTCTCCTTACTGAAGCTGCTACCCTCACAACGTCTGTACCAGAGACAGCTCTGCACATCCGCAAGGACACTGATCTCAGGGAACAACTTCCACCAGCTCAAAATCTCCTTATCTGGGCAGTTCAGTTCCTTTCAGTTGTGCTCAGAGATCTTTGCTTTTCTCATGTATGATTTATGAGATTTAGCAGCTACACATTGTTATGGAAAGCATTAAAGCATTTATGGAAAAATCTGATTTTCTATACCACTTTGATTGTTTTGCAATGTCTTAGATCAGCTAACTGAGTGTGATTTTAGCTGGAAGAATTTGTTAAACCACTGAATTAATTTCAATACTATTTTTTGTTTACTTCTATCCTGCCATGTAAAATTTATCTCATTATTCTTTCTTTGGATGAAGTACAACTGGCTGAGCTTAGCATATATGCTAAAGACCTGAACAACTTGACTGACTTGTTTAAATCAAATCCTCAAAGTTTAAAACTTCCAACAGTCTAAAAACATCACTTTTCCTCCAGAGAAATACAGGAAAGTAACAGCAAAATGTGGAGGTATCTGCCCATGGATACACTCTTTGCACAGCCCGCTGGGATTTACTCAGTGCTGCTCGGGTCCCCCAGTCTCTCTGGGAAGACGGGCAGCAGGATCTGAGCAACAGCTCAGAGCAGCAGCTCTGGCCACTGAATGCCAAGCTGGCCCACGTGCCACACTCATGCGGTAACTGTAGACAAGGGGAATATATGACTTTTCCTCTGACCTAGTTAGTAAATGTCCCGCAATCTGTCACAGGATTAAGTGTGGTTTAGTGGTTTTATTATTTTTTTTTCTGTAATTGCCCTGGGGAGTTTCAGATTGCAGCTGTAGCTCCGTGTGGGACTCAGGAGGGCACTGACCAGATCATTGCTGTTGCATGAGGACTTCAGTAGTGATGAACATCAGTCTTTCCTCTCAGAAATTCAGCAGCACCTGCAGGAAAGCAAAGGGAGGGCAACAGGTGCTCACAGTGAAAAAGAGACAGCAAGCGGAGAGACCCAGCTTTCAGGCACTGCTGGGCTGCCATGGAGAGACTGGTGCTGCCCAGATGTGGCTGCTCCCCTCCCATGGGGCACAGAAGGTGCGTTACTCTGGCCCAGACTAAGGAAAGTGTCACCTTCCATGTGTGATCCTTTCCCTCCTCTGCGTCCTTTCTCTAATTTCCCCCATAGTGTAATTCCCTGGTACCTAATTGAATGTGCGGGATTGAATTAGTGGTCCAGACAAGTGATGGATGGGAAAAAAGCTTCCCAGCTGAGAAAGGAGCTGCCAGGAGATGAAGTCCTTGTGAAAAGGCAGCGCTTTCCCCAGCCAGAAACACTTGCTTCTCTCTAGCCAGGCAGGCCTGTCCTCCGCACCTCCATTCGGGGTCGCCTGAGCTGAAAGCCATCTTTCCCAGCCATGACATGGTGGGGACCCAGGAATCTGAACTTGAATAAAGCCTTGAAGTGGCTCATTAGCTTGTGGAGTGACGTCAGAAACCTTCTATTTCTGCCTGCTGACAGAAATCAGACACCTACTGACTGAAGTAACAGCTGAGCAATGTTTTTTTGAAGATATCAGTGGCGCCTAACTGGTGGGATCAGGCACCTACATACCTTTGAGGTACTCGGCCAAGGAGATTAAGTGACTTGCCCACGGTCACACAGGAAATCTATGGCAGAGCCAAGAACAGAAACCAACTTTCAAATGACTTAACCACAAGATAATCATTCTTCCATGTATTAAATTATTAATTCTGATGCTTGTCAGGAAGCCTGAGGCACAGGATGGGTGCTTATTAATTGGAGCCAGACACATAAACATGCACATTGATTTATGTATTCATATATTTAAAACTGGATGAAAGAAATATCTAGTATCTCATTTTGGATCTTACTTCAGTTGCTCTCCTCCTGGTTTACATAGAGTTGAGGATGCACTGGAAAATGACCAGTTTTCTCCCATAAATGGAACATTTGCTTATGGGTCTATACACGTAGTAGGATTCATTAGAAGCTGGGAAGTTTGGTTTCACTGTGTATCATCCCAGTCCGTCTTTCAGATTTAGACATTGTTGTCACACATTCCTGGCCAGGGCTTGTTTCTTCATTACACCAATGTGGCAACAGTGTACTTTCGCTGTTGTGGGTTTAGTTCAATCTCTTGTAACATAATACCTGCAGTTCTTTCATTATTTTTTGTTGCCTTGAGAAACAAAAAAAGAAAATACCCGTAAAAGATGGAGGACAGTGACAGTCCAAGGTTTAAGCACTGAACTGGGATGCCTGTGTTAGGAAATGAGCCTCCCTCTCCTCCTTCAAGATTCAGTGGATGAGGGTAACTTCTCTGGGGGTGACTCAGAGAGGAGCCTCAGTTACAGGCTCTGACTGGCCCCTGGGGCAGACGCTCTGTCTGCAATGACTATCAAGGGAGGCAAGGCTGGCAAATGCAGGTATTTAGGCATTTAAATGTATGTGCTCTGAATACATTCCTCACACCCTGCACACCTCCTGCCTATGCCTGAGGTACAGTGGTGAGGACCATATAACTACTGGATTTTTATTAGGTGATGTACTCTGAGCCAGTACATAGATAGAAGAGGGATAAGCCAGCAAGATTAAACTCACCTGTAATGGTGCTATTGTGAATAACCACAGGTACGTTCTAGTTCTGGTGACAAGAACAGGAGGATGGTCAAGACCTTTGCGATGTCTAACCAGAACCTTCCCCATCAACTCCCAGCAAGCAAACTTTATACAAGCCATACGAAGGGCAGGGGAAGGTGGTGGTAGCAGGGTCAGTGCTCAGTCAGGAAGTTTTATGGAAAGCAAACCCCAGGAGTGGTAGGACCAGAGCTGAATTCACAGCTTGGACTACAGTGAATGTAAAACTCCGTCAGCAGCATTTAACTGTGTTACGTACACCCCATCTGCTCCAGCGATGTACCTAACCACATGGAGAACATTCTACCAGCCACCAGGACTTATACGTGGTCCCTACATCAGTCACTGATCTTAAAATACCCTGGGGCAAAATATTTGGGGGTTAGGTTATATTTTCATCAGACTATATTAATCAGATAAGTAGGTTTTGTAAGCCAGGTTGGTGACTTTTAACTTATGTAACATGGTAACCAGCTTCATAACTGGGTATTTCTTATTAGCGTTTTACAACAGTACAGGAGCACTTCACTATGTGTAGCATATTTCACCCTGCAACAATTCAGTCATGTAAGAAATTCGTATTATTACTCCTCATAGATAAGGGCCTGAAAGACTTAAATAAAACTTAATAATAGCATGTGATTTATTGCTAAAAGCTAGAGATTGTTCACTGTTCTTCTTCCCTATACAGAAGGCTAAGCTATGAAAAAATACCTCCTATGTGCTAGTAGCATATAGTATCTCTTCCTTCTGTAGCTTGCCAACAAAATGAAACCACTTGGTAGTTAGGCATTTGGATTGTTTGAGTAACACTATGTGCTTTAGCATAGCAAACATAAGCGTGATATACTGAAGAACTGAGTAATGTGTAAACACAGTGACAAGTAACATCAAATAGTGACTGAGAAAAATGCATTTAATCAGCTTTCCCATTCATAGTCACTGTAATCTTGCCTTTTCTGCGTCTGTCTCTCTTACTGGAGTTTGTATTATATACAGTCACAATCAAAGAATAATGCTGTTGGTCTCAGTGGCATTTACTGCGTGCCTGGCCATTCTGAAATCTGGGCTATTTATGCATTACCATAGCTTTTGATTTCTCTCACAAATGTATCTTCACTGGCTGTTCTTGACACTAGTGGGTGTTTTCAGATGCCAAATCTGCTTATAGATACCTAATCTTAATTTTGGGTGCTAGCTAGGCAGGTGTCTTTAAAATCCCTTTTTCTTCAGTAAGTTTTCCCTATTTGCCAAGCAGAGTAAGTCCTGCACCTAGGTGTCAAGCCCAGATGAGCTGATATATGGCAGTGTGCAATCTGCGTGGTCTTATGCATAGAGGCAGCCTCCCTACAACCTTCACTTTTGGAGGAGCTTCTAAGTGAGCTCTTTGGAAATGTGAGGAGGGAAAAGGCTTGTATTAGGGAACTCTTTTGGAAGATGAACAGCCCAGCTGTCAATGTGGAACTTGGAGGCCAGTTTCAGGAATGAGATGTCCATGAAAGACAGGGCATGGAAAAGCACAAGGTGGTGGTCGGTGGTCCTGGTTTAAGGATTTAGCAGTGGGACAGCAGGAAGCTGAGGAAGCGGAGAAGTGGCAAATGGCCATCAGGGAAGGACATGGGCAAAGCTGTCCTTTCTGGAGTACTTTAATGTTGTTCAAGACCTTGAATGTCTAACTACACCTTCTCTCAATTTAATAATGAAATGACTGCATTCTGGGATATCCCCATGTTAAACTAATTTGTCCCATTCATCAACCAATTCATCCTCACTCAATGTGGTCTAAGAGGAGATCATGGTCCAAGCTAGATGGGCTCAGCATAGCCAAGTGTCTTTAGCCAGGCCCATATACATGGGCACTGATAAACCTGTCTTTCTCATTTCCCCCAGGCTGGCCAGACATAAACCAGGTTCAGGCCGAGAGCTCTCCCCACAGCCGGCTCTCGGAGTGAGCACACTGCCATGCTAACACAGCCCTGCAGCACCGGCCTGTGGCTTCATGTTTGGCCATCTTGGACAGCAGAGCTCACATCTGCCCACCCTGCTGGGTAGGCAAACCTTTCATGTCCTGGTGCTGTGGCATGTCCCTTTGGAAAAGCCATTCCAAATGCTTGATGACTATACACTTAGTTTTAAATACCTTCCTCTTTTTCCGATCTAGTTGTAAAGTGCTTTGGGTCTTCTGTGTGTGCATGTCCAGGCTTTTTCTTTCCTTCTTCTATTTCTTGTGTTTCCCCTATAAGCACCAGCTCTCTGTGTTTATCCTTGCTTGGCTGCTGCCCAAAATGCTGCTGTCAAAACACATCTGTAGAATAAGTGGTGAGTTTTTTAAAGGAATGTAAACAGCCAATAAATTGTTATGGGTTTTGCCCACAGAATCCATGCAGCTTTGATTGTTGGTACTTGTTTTATTTTATTTAATTTGTTGTTGGAGATGTCTTAGGTTTATTTGTTTTTGCCAGATAACTGTTGTGAGCCCCACAGAATGAGTATGACAATGTGAGAGGCTGTTTTGGGTTACTTTGGGCAAAACTTCAGGGCTGCCAAGAAAGTCCTGAGGGCAGCAAGCAGGTCAAGGCAGGCTGACTTCTCTTGGCTTCCATATAGGTGCCCACAGAAGTGTCAGCAGACTCAGGCATGTGGATCAGCTAAGAAATCTTGTGGCTTCTTCCACATGGATTTCCATAAACTTGAGGAAGCCTGCTACTAAGAGCTGTGTTACTGACAGAGAGAATGTGTTGACTAAACAAAGGGTGCCAGATAAGGAAAAAAAATCTTTACACCCTGCCAGTGGTGCCTATTGCAAAATGCTGATTGCAGATTCCCAGTGAGGAGAGGAGCAGAAAGTAGAGAGGGTAGCAGAGGGGACCTGTAGGGACTTTGGCCACAACCTGCTACTTAATCCGAAGGAGTCATTTGTGCAGCTGCAGCTGCCGCAAGTTCATTTAGCATCCAGAAATACACCAAGACAAGTCTATGATTTCTTTCTTTATGATCTGTATGATTTTAAAACTGTAAGAGATGCATTAAGGGGTGCACACTGCGGCATGGTAACATGACCAAACCTTTGCACTGGACTTGTGCCACAGGCTGTCCACACTAAATGACATGACTGTTGGAGCTGCAGCTATAAATGTTGTGGTCACCTGGGCTGGAAAGTCAGAAAAGTGGCTGAAGGCTAACAATGTCATTCACAGTGTGGCAGTGGCTTCAGAAAATGCCTCATTAATCACAGTGGTGTGAAGGCTGGGCTTTGATGCTGCTACTACAGCTCACAGCATGCTACCAGGTCCACACTGAGGCCCCTCCACCTATGCAGAGTAATCCAAGGAACCTTCATATATTCTTTATGATATATACCTGCTTGGCTACTTGAAAACTACTTCTGCATGAGAATCAAATGAGAACTATATCTGTGGGAAACTGCTTTCTTCTCTCTTAATAACTCTGCTTGTAGGGCCTGGATAATTGATGACTATGGAGAATGGGGTGGTGGTATGTCTTTTCTCAGAGACACTTAGGGTAGGACTGGGAATATGTGCCCACAGAGAACACTTGATTAGAAAACTATGGTAAGAATCTTGCTCTGCTCTAACTACAGCCATAGCCTTCTAGGACAAGAGCCAACTTCTTAAATTTCTGTTGACAAGTTGAGGACATTTAGATGTGTAATTGAGAGCTTTGGGTAACTTGCTGAAATAGAAGGGAAGTGGGGAAAAGACCCCTCCAGAAAATGCCCAAAGGTCAAATTTCTGCCACTCCTAACTCTGCTATGTGTTTCCTTTTCCTTACTGGATGAGTACCTGGGGAACATGAAAAATAGGGGAGGCATGTTTGAGGCTCTCTGTCACTGTCCTGCTATAGATCCTTCTTCTCCACCTGAGAAGAAATAATGATGTGTTAGGAATATGTTTGTTTCCAACCAGTTGTTGACATCAGTTTGGTTATTTTGTTTGTGCTGGTGCCTAAGGGCAAGACAAAGATTGCAACACATGAAGCAGATAGCTAAAACAGGCAGTGACTAAAGAATGAGATATCTGGCAGGAAAATCTAGACCACCTAAGTAAGGCCTTTAGATTTCCTACTCAAATAAATATTTCTGCCTTCAAACATGGATCCAAAAAGCTTTACATTTCAGGCAGGGATCAGGACAGAACAAACCATTAGAACATGATAGGCGTAGGTGTACACCTGAATGTCCACCACCCTTTGGTCCTGTCACATTTACTTCAAGGTTCTGTTCAGTTGCTATGTCCACAGAACATGGAGACCTTCATGTGCATGACAAGGATAATGGTCTTCTACAGGGGGAGAAATGCTGAGGCTGCTTCCATGGTGGTAATGCCAGTTTGCTCCTGCTCCTTAGACAGGATCTGAGCCGCAGCCTTTCTTAAAAGTAACTTCTGGACAATCCCTGCGTTCCAAGGGATTATAATTCCTGTCTTTAACCACCAGCCACTAAAACATTCCCAAAAGGAGACCTGGGGAAAGGACATAGGGAGGGAAAGAGCAGGCAAAATAGAGCTCAATCCCATAGCTAGGGACCTTGAGGGCGGGAGGCAGCCTGCTGTCCCTTGGCAGCCCTCCAGCCGAGGGGCAGGCAGTGGGACTCCTCTCGGAGGAATCTCCTTCCACTGCCGAGGAGAGGGCAGGCACCCAGCTGGCAGTGGACACAGTTTCGTAGCTCTTTTCTGATGGAGCTGCACATGAGGAAACTAGCAGTGAGAGCCCAGGTCTCCTGGCCCACAGCTTGAAGCGGTAATTCCAGCGCAGAAAGAGCTGCTCGTCACACGTGGCCAGTGCCAAGCCTATTTCCTAGTACACCAGAGAGCTTCCCAAGAGGGACCTGTGCTCTCCTCCACACCCAGCCAAGCCCAGATCATTGAGAAATTTTCCATGCAACCAGAGCACCTGCACAGCTGCACGAACCTCCTGGGACGCAGATTTGCCTGGACTGGGTCTGACACAGAGGCCAGGCCAGGACAGAGGTGAGTCTGACAAAGAGAGCGGCCATAAGGGGTGGCTCTGGCTGTGCTGTCCCTTTTGTCCCTAAGGAACAACTGCGGTGTCCTGGGATGAACTCTGAACAGTTTCTGATCTCTGGGTGCCGATGGGCTATCAGAAACCTTCTTGGGGGGAATAACATCACTCATGTGGGATTTCTGGGGCCACAGGCTATCTTGCTTTTCTTCTTATCAGGGCAGAAGGGAGAGGGGGGTGTGGAGCAATGGGTTCTGTGTGGCAGGAGAAATGTTTCACAGAATATCACCTGCTGCAGGGTCGTCGTGGGGGCTTCAGGAAAAGGCTGAGCAGGCAGAGGCTGCAGGTCTGTGATGCTTCCTGTGGGATGAAATGGTGTCCTGTGTAGGCTTGAGCATGTCACTGGCCTTTGGGGTGCCCTGTGCCCCCCTGGTGCTCCCACAGGCTCTGGACTGGGCACTACAGCTCGCGGGAGGCACCGCAGCAACTGCACTGTGCACCGCTTCACTGTTGATACAATCTGAAAAGACATGTTTCAGCTTTTAGGCTGCAAAGTTTATCAGAACTATGTTTTCCATGTCCAACATTTGAGTACCTGGAGCTTCTGTCTCAAAGTGATGGCTCTCTCAAATGGGAGGTATGCATGTCAAATGCCCTAAGCGAGAAGAAAGAGAGAGCTTAAAAAAAAACCCAGATATAATTAAATGTATCAGTGCAATGTATTTAGTGCTTTGCATTATTTGGTAGTGAAAGGTGACAGTCTGCATGGAAAGATGTCAGACGTCACAGGACTTGCAAAGCAGTCTGCCCCATCCAGCAGTATGTCAAGTGGTTAAAATAAGTTAAAAAAAAAAAAAAAAAAAAGAAACACAGTGGATTTGATAATGAATTTAAACAGTAGCAGCAATCTAACAACTTCCCCTCCTGGGGTCCAACCCTCCTGGAAATAGAAATACTCTGAAATAATCACTGGTTTATTTAGTATGCACCTGGGTGGTGTGTTCAGGCTCAAATCTGGTTCTGATGTCTTTTGAACCTGTGGGTCACTGTTTTTCTCCCTACACACTTCAGTAAGAGTCCTACCAAAAATTATATGAAATCCTGTACAGACTAATGCACACGAGGTTTTATATTCTCTTCAGGGATATCATTGCCTTACTCTTGATTACTTGCCCTGGTAGGGTTGGGCCCACAGGCGTTACAGCAATGTAGTTTATTCAGGCAAATGGACTCCTTCAGACGTATTTATGAGGATCATTCATTTTAAAAGCATTTTCAAGTATTTTCAGTGCCAGTTGGTCACATGAAAAAAAAAGTGATAACCCCTAATTTTTCTGAGCCGTTCCTCATTTTCATTCTTGTGGTTTCCAGATCTGTGTATAAAATGACACTTGTTACTGTGATTTATGGCTTTAGGTGAACAATATACTGTATGTGGTGTTAATTGCCCTGGATGGAATCCAGAGGCATTAAAATACTCATCTTCCCTACTCTGTGCTAATGAGCTTTGATTTCTAACCTGTCAGCAGGGATTCTTTATTAGAGCATCATGTTTGTGATTCTCGACAGTAGCTTGAGTGTCAAAACTGTCATCCAAGCATCCTCTGTTCCCTCCTCCCCAACATAGTTTTAACACATGAGAAACATTGGTTTGTGCTGAGACTTGGCTTGGGCAGTGTCTGAATGCATGGGGTGAGCAGTAAGGGTATAATGGGAATAGGAATGGGATATAATGTAAGGGTATAATGGGAGTTCAGGAATGGCTACTGAAAGAGGAACAGCTTTGGAAAAAGATACACCTCATAATAGTACTCCCAATCAGAGAATGAGATACTAAGTATCTTTTTCGGAGTAGATGGAGTAATTTTATCTATAGGTTTGAGCAGGTGGTGAGAAATCCAGACCTCCTAATGCCTAATAATAGCTCTGAAAGACTTTCCTTCTTTGGTTTTATGGTAGTCAGTTAATCTCCTGACTTAGATTTCCCATTTCCCAAATATAGCAAAACGCTTCTCATTTCTCTCAGATAAGAGCAGGATAATTGGTTAATGTCCACAGAAGAGACATAATAGACAAAGCTAGATACAGTCTTTCCTAAGAAGTCTGGATTTTCTTGTCAGCTACAAAAAAAACCAGCCTAGACTTCCGAGCAGTTTCAGCATTATCTCACAGAAGTCTATCTAATGTTTGACAGTATTTCTATCAAACATTTCTATCCAAAGCAAAACAAGTGCACATACTCTCTGAAAAGAAACTAAAACTTTGAATTAATATGTCAGTGTGGCAACATTTCAAAATTATACGCAGACAGGACATGTAGGAAAGAAAATGTAGCAAAGGTAAATTCAGCTGTGAAGTGTTTCTTACAATATGCACTCTATATCAATAAATGCTGTATGTTCTGCTGCAGATTTAACTGGAAAAACAGGAAGAAAATATAAGAATAATCAAGGCAGCTGCATCACTGTTACATCTGGTTCTTTATATAGTAGTTGATACAGAACTTTAGGACCTTTTTTTTTTTAATTATCTGGTCAATCTGGCTAGTCTTTCCCATTTTTTGAAAGCCCGAATGTTTATGTTTCCTACACATTGTCATATTTTTAACTTTGTAGTTATAATGTTGTATTGATATAGTTTTGTATTTAATTGCCATGTTTGTTTTGAAACAAAACCAACCTGTCTGCACTTAATAACACAAACAATTAAATATTCTCAGCAAGATTCTCACTGTGCCAGTTGAGTGTCCTCAGAAGATTGTTTTTTTTAAAATTCCTTTATATGTTGCTTTTAATTACATTCCTTTCCCAAGCAATTATATCCTTACAATAGGCCCCATTCCTGCAAGCTATCCTGGCACAGAAGCAGAGAGTTAAAGGCAGAAGAGTGTTGGGAAGGACTGCCAGGGGAAAAAAGGCATAGCCTTTCAGTCAGAACAGAGAACTGCCAGGAAAGCTGTAAGTCTTGGTAAGGCTCTGGTAAAAAAGCCAAAGGAAAAAATCAAATAGTTTTGGAGGCATGAGGAAGCAGCAGGCTGTAGTGATCCACCTGGACAACACTGGGAGTTGGCAGGAGGATCTCCTGGAAGACAAGAAGGAGGTATGAAGTACAGGAAGGGTCTTCTTTTTGGGGAAAAAAAAAAAAGTATAGTGTGCCAGGGGCTGGGCCCCCTGAATTCCTCTTGTAGCATCAGCAGGTGAGAGCTTGTCTGTGACCCGAGGCAAGAGGAGCAAAGACAACATGGTGCCCCCAGGGGAGACTCTGGGAGAGATGTGACGTGCAAGAAGAGCCAGTACGCATCCCCAGCTGCCAGGCCATGAACCAGAGAGGAAGAAAAGCTGGTAGGGAAAAGTCCATCTCTTGTTACCCAGAGTTTTCCTTAGAAAAAAAGAAAGCTGCTGGAAGAATACATTTCCCATCAACACAGTTAAAATGCCTGTTACAGTTAGATTGGGAAGGGCATTTGCACTAGCATTCACCAACTGCAGAAGTAAATTGTGCAAAGACCAAGTCCTGTTCCAAGCCAGGACTAAAAGGATTAGGGATCTTTGCAGGACGTTTCTGGTTGCAAGAGTTGGGAGAGAGAGACAACTGCAGCTACAGATGGCAACTGCCAATACTGATTGATTACCAGCTAACACAGATTATTAACTTCTGTTATTCCACTGACCGGAGCCAAGAAGGCAAACATGGACAGCTTTAAACCTATAAATTTTAGCATTAGGACTGTCACAATTTACTGACCATCTACTTACATAAGCCAAATAACTTCAGGATACCTTTCCTACACTGCTCTTCATTTCTTCAGCCCAGACTGAAAACACCTTTGGTGATAAAACTGTGCATCTTACTTCATATTTCAAAGTGTCTTAATTTTAGCTACTTGACCTTGTTATATCTTCTAAAATGAAAGGGGTTTTATTGTCTTTATTTGATTTTCAGGCAGCCTCACAGGTCTAAGCATGATGAGATTTAATTAAAAAAACACACGGTTCATTTTTTCAGACTTTTTCTCTCTAGCAATCAGATCTAGACAGCAATATCTGGTGGAGGGTTGTTTCTCTTTTAATCCAAGTGGCATTTCTGACATGACTGCATGATTCCAGGAGGCCAGGCAATGGCAGTTGACTATAAAAATTATGATGGTTTAAGAAGTACATTATTTTTAAAAATTCTCACTTATTCCTGCCTTCCAGTTGGAGTTTCTACTTAGTTAGACCTTGGCAACCTAAAGAGTTAATTTCACATTCTGCACAAATGCAGTGATGGAATCAGGATCAGCCTCCCATTAGGAATGCATGATTATTTGCCTGGTGATGATGACCCTTAAATCCTTGACTTGGTTGTTGATTTCCAAAATGCAGTTGCTCTTCTATAACAGTAACCTACATTCTCAATGTCAAGGTTAATGACATTACATTAACTGTATTCAAGTGAATATTGTTCAAATTAACTCAGCTTATCAGGCAATCCAGATTGCTCCCATGTGTCACCTCTTTATTTAACAGCTAGCAGTCATAATTGATTTTTTTATATATATATTTTTAAAGCAAAACTACCTTGTAAGCACTAATGAGCTTGGCTGAATGTCTATGTGAGACAACACAAGGAAGGAAATTATGCAAATTCTAATTCTTTCTCAAATTCCTCCTTTGACTTTTAACAGATGAAAAATATTTTTTACCAGGTGAGATGGTGGTGTCTTTAAGGAAATAATTCTTGGAGGACTTCTTTGGGATAATTTGGCCACTTCTTAATCAAGTTTTTCAAGGAGTGCAGCCACTGTTATGATCTCCACCTCAGGTCTAGTGTCTACAAGGTAAAAAAGAAACAGAAACGAGCTCTGTTTTCTCCTTCTGCAGTGGTTTTCTTCCCGCAAAGTGGTTCCCAATCATGTCGCTTCAGTGAAGATACTGATGTTTGGCAGCTTTTGATTTCTTCAAGGACTCAGTGCATCTGCTAGAGGAAAGATTGCTAACAGTAAGTGCAGAGCTGCCATACAATAGTAGAAAAGAGGAAATAAATTTAATTTATTTTATTTGCTTACAATGAGAAAGGAAAGCTGTAGCACATGAGTGTGTACACAGGGTCTTCTGTGCAATCCAGCCCAGAAAAATGGGGCAATTGCACCTCGTTCTTATCCCAAGGTGCCGGAGGGCTCGGGCCCCCATTCTGGCAGCAGGTTGTGAGGGCCGAGGCTGTTTTTCTAGTAAAAACTGCTTTTCTGGAGCCCTGAACACAAATAAACTGAAGAGACAGAGGAGAACTTTCCTTATGACAAAATGGTTTACAGAAAGAATGTGAAGTCTGTCTTTTCCAGAAGTTCCACTGCAATATCAACAGAAAAATACATTGTTTCTTCCTTGTGATACAATAATACATCTTTAAACCAAATTTCTTGAGTAGGCGTAGATGAAGAGCATAGCTGTTTATGTATCTATATTATGCAATTGTAGTATGTATGTATCTACCAAAAAAGCATGCTCTTTAACTGGTTTCCCCATTCATTTTACCCTTCATCATTGCTATCAGATATATGTGCTGTTTGCAATAATGAAGAGGAAAGCAGCTGAGTCATTGTACCCAGTGGGTTTGTACTGCTGCAAGCTCAAAAATGAAGATAATAAAAGTGCAGTTATACTGCATAGAAGCAGAAGAAGCATGAAAGTCAGTATACAACAAAAATAAGACAGTGATAAGTAATTCAGAAAGTAAGGTAAGTTTCTGTGTCAAATAATGTATTTAGCTTAATCCTAAAGGATCCAGAGCAAAGAAAATCCACCTGCATCCACTTGTAAATGAATTATTTTCGTGATCTGCTGAATACAGATGTCCTTTAGCCACATAACAAATCACAATGGGAGATCTTAGGTTTATAGCCTTTGCACTGTGAAGTAGTTGAGATTTTTAATTTTCCTCATTTGACTATGATTCCCAGACTGAAAAATTTTCCCCTCGTAAATAATTCAGGTTCTCTTCCTGTGACTGCAACACAAGCCTGCTTTTCTACCTGCCTGCACTTATGTGTACAGCACAGTATGCAAAAGAGTGCCCAAATGAAAAGATTTATTAAAATTATTGCTATGAGAAACTTAAAATGCTGTGGGTACCATTTCTTTCTTGTAAATGTCCTTTCACGACTTCATTTTGAAGATTCTTTTCTTCCAATACAAGTCATCCATGAGCCTACACAAGAGGTGCTAACTGGCACTCTGCTCCTGGTTACCTGGTGTTATTCAGAGAGAAAACAAGTGCACCCTCAGGATGGGGACCCTGGGAAAGGATGTTTGGCAGTGGAGGTGCAGGGGGTTGCATGTTGCTTTGTGGAAGTGGTGGCATGTCTTTAGCCAGCCCCAGGAGGGCTCTCCAGGGTGGGTGCTCACAGCTCCCCTGGCCATGCCGCTACTCCCCCACTCTCACACGAGGACTGAGGGGATGGAAGGTGCTGCCAAGGGAACGTGGCGGGTGCAAGAGCAGCAGCCTCTGCATCAAACCTGGAAAGCACTTGAAATTTCTCAGTAGAGGTGTTCAGTGACACATGTAGGAACTCTTTCCAAGCACCTGCTAGTGAGCAAGGGGAGATGAATGGACAGTACAAGTCTTGAGCGTGTCTTTTTACTACAAATAAGCCTTTCACTTAATGCTCGCAAAATAGGTCAATATCTGACAACCTGTGAACAAGAGGCATCTTTCCAAAGTGTCACATGGAGAGATCAGCTTTCTTTGCTGTAAAAAAAAAAGACAACTCCAAACCCACCTTCTAGTGCCTTCTCCTTGTGGACAGTCCTGCAGGCCATAAATCATCTCTAGCAGGCAGAAGTGGTGCAGAAGGGTTGCAGAAGGACAACACTGTGCAATGGGGAGCAATGGGCGACTGGGATGTGGAAGTAGCAGCAGCAAGCTCTAAAAGAGTCATGGTAGGGGCAGCAGTGTTGCAGGCTGGATACTAGGTGATGGAGCAGCAGCAGACCATTGGTTTGGTGTTGTCAAGTGTCTGGGTTGAACTGAAGCTGTGGAAAGTGAATTTAAAGACAGATCTGTTGTGTGCATCTTGTATCTAGAAGCAGAGTTCTGAACACTGCTGCAAGAGGTATCAGACTTCCCATATTTCATACCTTTTGAGAAAGAGCTCTACTGGCTAATTCTCCAAGCCCAGGCAGTGAGCTGTGAGTGCAGGTGGCAGCTAGCTACCCCCTCTCTCAGCAGAAAGAGGCATTTCAGGTTTATTGCCAGCACACCCTGGTAGAGCAGTAGTTTAATCTAGTGATAGTTATTCAGATTTTCTAAGCTGATTTTTAAATTATTATTTTTCCCCAACTCCCACCAGGGGGGGGAATTAAAAAAAAAAAAAAAAGTAAAGTGTTTCCTTAAACCTTTCTTTCTAAATCATTTTTTTTTTTTTGCCACCCAGGAAATATTGCTTGCTCTTAAACCCCCAGCTTGATTTAGTTTCCTATCTTTGAGCAGTGTGAGGAAACACTTCAATGTTTCCGATAAGAGTCTCTAGAAAAATGAGCCTGGCACATTTACCGCCTGGCATACATTCAGCAACAAAGATACAAAAGCTTTATTCCTAGTGTTTGTGAAAGCAGACATCAGTCCTACATCTAACTCTGAGAAGACACTAGGAATTGCCCACAAGAAATTACTGGGAAAAAATAGGGCGTACATTATATTAGATCTCTGACAAGACCTCCAATCCTGATGTTAATTGAAAGGTTGTTGGTTTTTGTTTGCTTGTTTGTTGTTGTTGTTGTTTTTGTTGCTGTTTTTTTGTTTTGTTTGGGTTTTTTTTGTTTTTTTTTCCAGGATGTATTTTCAATGTTGTTTCTCTCTGCTTGTCCAACTTGCATACTCCTGAGAACAGGGAGATGACAAGAATTAATGCCTGTTTGCATTAACCCAAACTTTATTGTCACTTAATTAACCATGATTAATGTCGGGAGGCAAAGGAGAAGCATCAAGTTGTTTTCAACAGCTCTGTACTGATGAGTTCTGAAAAAAACAAGTAGTGGCATTGCAATGTTGATTACAGTAAAATCCAGCCAAAAGATGCATTATTTTAAGACAAGGTTTATTCTTCAGCCTCTGACAACATCCTGGTAAATTGCCAGTGACTGTAACCTCTGGAAACCTCTACTTAAGAAGCATGAACTAAGAATAAAAACACCCTCCTGAAAATTAAAAACAAAGGAGAAAACATTACTCAGAATTACTTAGTAGTCATGAATCTGTGTAAACTTCATTTGGGTAATAAATTCTCAGTGATTTCAGGGAAACAGAACAGCCCAGTTTTATATTGGCACTATTCCTTATTAATCTCTCAAGTTTAATACACAGTCCTGATCCACTGCCAAAAATAAATCCATAAGTTGATTGGGATACCTGCTAGGTCTCGCTAAGTAGATGAAACAGCTGTAGGCTACTGGGAAGAGCAATAGCTGTGGCAGGTCTGGCATTTTAACTAAGTTGCTAGAAACATCTAAGCTGTCCAAGAGCTCTTTTTCAAATCATTGCAAGGGCAAAAATTAAATAAATGAAAATCAAACCAAGACTGATACTGTAACTATTCAGAGTTCTCCACTGGGAAACCAGGGACTTGCTGGTTGTTCCTGGTGGCTGCCTGTGCCAGGTGATGATCTAATCTAAAGAATTAGGGTAAAGGGAGTGATTTGAAAATAGACAGAAAACTGATGAATTATTTTTTCCCATGGATCTGACTGTGTAATCTTTCTAAAGGTTCAAGGGAAAGCATGCACATCTGTTCTTCTTTTTCTAGAAGAACGTGTTTCTTTTTCTTGCTGTCTTTGTGGTCTGGAAGCTCCAGCAGGCATTTCTTACTCCCTTTTCCTCACATACTAGTGGGGGGAAAAAATGAAGTAAGAGTTTCTAAGCAGCAAGCCCTTGAATGGAAGCAGCACAAGGTAATGGTTGGGTGGGACTCCTATTTTCTCCTGTTTTCCTACAACAGGCTTTGCCTTTGTATGTGCTCCTGTTCCCACATTCTTCCGTGCTAGGGAGGAGACCTCAGCTCACAGCTCCTCCATAGCAAAGGAGGAATGGAAAATATGACATAAAGTAAAGGAGCCACAGATGAAAAAGGTGGGGGATAGAGAACTGGGAAGAGGAAGAAGTGGGCATATCAAAACTGGAACGAGGACAGTCAGGGACTGATATAGGGAAAGATAAAACAGTTATAGGAAAGAGTAAATTAGGAAAAACTCACTAAAACTAAGTAAGGACAGAAAAATGGAAGAGGAATAGAAAAAATGGGTAAAGGGAAGCAGAAATTTGTAGGTATCATTTTCTGGATCTGTGCTTCTATTCTGTGCTAAAAATAGTAGATTAATATTTTGGACATTGAAAATATATTTCCCCTTGTGGGTTTTGTTTTGTTTTGGTTTTGGTTGTTTTGTTTGTTTGTTTGTTTGGGGTTTTTTTTGTTTTGTTTTGTTTTTTGGGGGGGGGGGGGCGGGGACTGGTTGTTTGCTTTCTTTTGTTTTCTTTTCTTTTTTACCTTGCCTTCTGAGGGCTCTCTCCATTGGTCTTGCAGTGCATTGGGAACTGACTACTCAAAACCAATTTTTGTTTATGGACATTTTCATAAACACATTGTGGAGATGAATTTTCACTTTATTTAGCATGGAATAGAGAGCAAAATCACAGACAAACTAATCAGGAAGGCTGATCTAGTCCAGCCAGTGAAATGAGCAGCTTGTGCTCTCCTTTTGTCCTCATTTGGCCAAATTATTTCATGCACAGAGAGAAATTATTCTGCCGAAGACCTGCAGTGAGAACAACAATACTTCTATGAATACGCCTGTACTTCGAGGAATTTTCTTGTTTACTAAAGGAGTGAGATCTCTAGTTTTAGAAAAGCCTTCCCCTGCCTATTCATTTCCATTTGAGTTTAATGCAAGGGATAGAAAACCTTTTTTGCTATGGTTGAAGGGACAGGAAACAGCTGAAGGAATAAAACTGTAATGGGTGACCACTAACTGATGTCACCCTTCTTGAGCATTCAGCAGAGCAATCATTTTAGGGAGAAACAATTTGCAAGTAGCAACATGTTTTCACTGGACTACAGCCTTGCCATTTGTAATATCTAGCTCTGGTCTTTGGTTGGGAAATCTAGTGCCCTTGGTGGGTTTTAGTGGAGTCCATTAGGCTAGTTACATAGCCTTTAAGAGCATTTCAATCTTAGCCACATAATTATAACATGATTTGTCATCTGGCTAGCCTGGGGAGGGTAATTAGTGTGAGTCACATGAATTAGAACTTGATATTTCATAGTATCATTGGTGGTTTTCAAACAAATTTCTCTCTCTCCCTCTTTCTGTCTTTGAACACACTGTCAACTGGTTTCTGTTTTCCTGAAGTGAAGGAGATGAAGCAGTCTCTCAGCCCCCTGTCAGTCCCCAGTCTATATGTGGAAACCATTGCACAACACGGTACTGGAGTGAAAAGGTGTCATCTAAGGGTGTGATGTGTCTTCCAGCTATGGCTAAATGTAATCGGGCATTTCATTGCTTACTCAGCATTTATTTAACTATTTTAAAAATTATATCCTTGCTCAAATGATTTCTGAGTTAATAGCAGGAATGATCTCATGAAATTTTGAACATTCATTCTAAATCATTAAACTGCTGTAAACATGCCCTTATTTCTCCATTAAAAACAAACAAACAAACAAAAAACCTAAATTAAATGCTGTGCATGCAAGAGTCTGAAATAACAAAGTAGGACATTAAAAATTTAGCTTTAGCTAGCAAATAAAATATTTCTGTCAATAATTTTAACCTGCAGAGCAAAACTTTGTCCTCAAAGGCTTTAACAGCCTCATTTTCCTTTCCAAAATAAAGCAAACTCTGTTCTCAAGAAACCCAAAGCCACCCAGCCAGTCAGACACATGACTAACAGAGAAAACAGGCTGGATTTAATTCAGGACTAATCAACATAGTGAAAGATAAAATGTAGCACTAGCTCTACATTGTAATGCATCTGCATCTAAACCCACCCAAAATTAGACATACCAAATGAGAGAAAAACACCAAGATTTTCTCTTCCACATTCCATACATATGTGAACCATACTGACAAAGGTGCAACACTTCCTCTGGGGTCTCTGGAGTATTTCTTTTAGTCTACTGCCAAGGCAGAGCCTGTTGTGAGGGTTCCTAAGATGGTTATTATGAAGGATGGGAACCACAGCTGTGGACAGGGGCTGAGTTGACCACTGGTTGAAAACATAGATACCTAAATATGAAAGATGAGACTACATGTCAGTGACTGGGCAAACCAATCCTTTGATCCAGCATACTTCATTTTTTTTTTTTCCTGTAGCAATTAAATAGAGATTTTTTTGTACCAGTTTATCTTAACGTGACTGCAAGTTATTTATAACATTAACTTGTGCTATTCCTAGGCTAAGATGATCAACTAGGTGTGGAATAAGGCCCAACATGTGTTTTCTTCCCAGCTACAAGTTATATTGATATAATATCAACAATGCTTTGAATAACATTTGATAATTATTCAAGTATTTTGTTCCTAGATGTTTGTCCAAATGTGTTGTGTTTGCAAACATATTTTTTGTCACAGGTATTTCTGTAAGTTTGGTACACACATGCCATGTTTCAGTTCATGGTTGTTTCTGAGTGCCTACTCAAACCATGATTAGACTAGTTTAATGTCCTATGTTTAACCTCACAGTTAAAGCAGGTTAATGTATAATATGTAGAATATTATGGCAGTTTGGCAATTCTAGCTTGATCATATTTTACTGTGTGCCCATAGTCACTGTTCCCTGTTTGCCTGTGAAAGCAGCTTGCTTGTGCATCACAAATGATGCACCATTTTTAGAGGAGGAGGTTTAAGAAAAGATCATTGCAGAAACCTGAAGAAGAAAGACTATAGAGAAAAATGTCATTTTTACTTATTAATAATGTTCTGGTTTAGCCATTAACATCTGTTTCTAAAGACATCTAAGTCATTGTTCACATTCTTCAGAAAAAGTTCGTCATAGGCAGTAGGTTGGGGAGCGTGACTTTGTTCCAACAAATCTTAACCCCATAACATGAGACGTTCTTGAACAGCCATGTATTACCACTAATAAGGCCTTTGTTTGGCACCCATGCACAAATACAGGATGCTATTTGCTCTTCACCACTTACATACAGCCAGATCCTCAAAGAGACTTAATAGCCTTAAACAAGGTGGCTGGAGCCTGAAGCAGAATCCAAAATCCGGTACATACCTGGTTTACCTCTGTGGTGCGTGAGGAAAAACAGACACCCTAGAAAGGAATTTGAGATAACCAGTAGGGCAAGCAAGGAGCCTCTTAAATTAAGCTCACCGATGTTCCAAATTACCGGACAGAATAGCATGCTGGCCAAAGCACCGTGACAACACAGCTGCTCTTGACACTGGAGTACCAACTGCATTGGGCATCTGCTGAATTATAAAGCAACTTTTTCCAGATTTGTCGTCTCCTTTCGTCCCCTCCCCTCTCTTCTGTCCACAGTCTCTTCCAATACCTGGGGAGAACAGCAAATGCATCAATCAGCAGTAAGACAGAAAAGGGAAGAAATGCTCCCTCGGCCAGTACAAGAGAAGGTGAGCTGTGCTGTCACACCTTCCTACCCAGGTCTCTGCTGTCCATGCAGGACAGCCAGGATCTCCACTAAAAGAAGAGGGAAGGCCTCTGGAGTGGGAGAAACTACAGCTAGTGCAAGATAATCTGTCCCTGCTCAGGAATCAAACAATCCACAGGAAAATACTTAATATGTAGATAAAATAATTTCTGTTCACTGAAATGTGTCTTAAATCTGAAATTTTCTGCTGCAACTAGTACAACCTGATTGGCATTTGCAGCCACTGACTCCCTCTTCCAAGTAGGCATCATATACTACTATTCTTCCTCCCTTTCTAGTCACTACTTTAATTATGAGTAAATAAGAGGCTCGTTTGAATTTCTCCTCCCAATTTGCACCTATATGACTCAGGTCCTTAAAAGGTGCCCCAGCCCCCCATCTGGTGGCTGTTCTAGAATATGGATAGGATATTGCCTTCTATTGAAGCTGAAAACAAGGTCAGACAAATCACAACCTTACTGGAAAAAAAAAAGAGAGGGATTCACTGTGTTTCCTGCTGATCAAATCACTCCTTTGGATAATTGCATAATATTCAAACAATCCTGGGAAAAAGTAAAAATTCAAGGCATCTGGAGAGCTCCTACAGGGGTGTGGCGCTGCAGCTTTGCACTTGTGTTTCTAAACCCACACTACACATTCATGTGCATCTTTCTGGTGTGTAGCCAACTTAGCAGGAGCAACTTCATCATGAGTAGGGGGAACCTCTTCCACCACAGGCCCCATCCTACATTGGTGGAAACAGTGGATCTTGCCCATGCTTACGAGGAGGCATGAAGAGCCAGACAGCTTGTATGTGGCACTTCATGGACCTCAGCTGTGCTGGAAGCATATTGGGGAGCTGGCCAGGTGATCCCAGGAAAGGAGGGAGAAGTTATAAACCCTTGAGAGTTTGTGATTAATGAAACCCAACTGAAATATAAAGCATGGGCCAAATGCCAAGCATAATAGAGGTATTGGTGCCTGCAGGGCTCATCTTAGATGTATAACCCAGATCCTGAAGATTTTTTTAAAGTTCTGATTCCTATTTTTTTTCCTAGCTCAAACTTTCTTAAATGGAAATCAGTCAACTGTGTTTAATGTGAGTGAATGCAATTACTATACTTGTTCCTTTGACTATACAAATATGGCTTATTTCTGCTTCATGGTCTAATCTGCATAGCTTCCCATAACTTCTTTGTTTCCAATTCAGACTGTGCCTTTATCAAATTTGCCTCCCATATAAAAATGTAGCTTTTTTTCTGGGCTTCATCCAAAGGCCATTGAAGTCACGGAGTTCACAAAAGGTTCACAGTCAATTATCACTACCATTTCTTCCAGACATGTTCTTTTTATGTAGCATGCTCTGCCTTTACAATGCTGTTTGCTTTTGCCAATATTAAACCAAAAACTCAAGCAGAGAGTAGTGCAGTCTACTTAATATTCAGATTTTTATTTTCCTTTTTATAAGTAACAGGGTGTTTTTCATAGTACTCCTTATCTTACTGGGATGGTATGTGAATCCAGCGAGTCCAATGATAAATTGCTGAGTATAAATGGAACTTTAGTTCTCCATGTCAATGAGTAATGTTTTGCTACTTAAATAAATATTACTGTGAAATATATCCTTGATTTACTGAGTCTGTATTAAATAGATGAGCAACATCATTCTGACAGTATTTAAAAAATGGTCAATACACTCTCCTGTATGGCATGTGGGAAAAATGGCATTCAGAGCACATATTTAAGAATGTTTGGTTCATCTTCACCATTAGATTATTTTTTTTTGAACAGAATTGTAAAAACATTGATTTAACTTCATTAAATCACTAAAGTGAGTTCTCCCATGCAGGATTTTTTTTCTTTTTATTCCTTGCATTTAAGCCTAAGAACACAATCTGCTGAATGTCTCATTCTGGTTTGCTTTTGAAGATCCCTATTCATCTTTGCACTCTTCAGCTCCCATCTCTTACAAGCCATCATTCAAAAAAATTTGCACTTAATAAATTAAACAAATGAACTGTACTTCCCTCCATTTTAAGGGAAGAGGCCCAACAAGCCCATCTCCTGAACAGCACTTCAGGCTTCTCCACATTACCAGCATTCCACAATTGCTTCAAAGTTCATGGGACACAGTGAGACAAAGAAATAGTAGCTCTGTATGTCCCAACGCCAGGCAGATACCCAGGGGGATGACAGTACTGTAGTGCAAGACCAGTGCCAGCAACAGCAAGCATCCATCAGAAGTCCAAAACCTGACGGTGCCCAGAGACTTGAGATCTCCCCATGCTGAACCTGGATTTGCCTGTAGATCCTTGGGCTCCCACTAAACTCTTCCCCTTCTAAGCAAACAGAGTTGCCTCCAGTTCAAAGCTGTGGCATTTCAAGCACACTTTCATCCTTTCTCTGCAGACGACAAGGCTATAACCCCCCAAACATTTTAATCTGCTTACTAGCCTTTAATTACACTAACTGCCAATAGGTTCTATTACCAGTCCAAAGAAAATACTGGCTGTTGTGTATTTTTTTAAACTGTGATTGATGAAGCGTGTTTGTGTAACATTAGGTCATATTTGTCAGAGTTTAACTTTTTAGTTGGCAACTACACTGTTAATTAGCAATATTGCTGATAACCTCCATTTTCTATAACCAGCAAGCTGTTTTTCCACACAAGCTGGCAGTGGAAAACAAGAAAAGGATATTTCCATGGTGCCACAAGTCTGGCGTAGGAATAATCAGAGAAATACAAACGACAATGTTCTTCGGGATTATAATCTGTAAAACACACCTTATTTATCGAAAGGCATTATTTCCGTAGGTGTTCTTATTGTGGCTTCCTCTCTTTTCAGTCTTAGAACAGACTCCTTTTAATCTTATGTCTCTGTTTTGGATGCCCTGTGAGCCTGCAGTCAGGCCAGTAGCATATTCCTGAGGTTGCACATTTCCTGTTGTAATTACCCTGCTTTCAGCTTCTCACAACTCTTCCAAAATTTCTCCTTTTGGAATGAAATGTTCCATCTAACTTTTTTTCCCCTCCCATCCCCAAGAATATTTCAGCTAAAGCTGTACTGCTGGTTTTGACCATGATGGTGAGATAAAGAATATATTTCTACCTGTCTCAAAACTGCACAGTGCCTTTCATTTTAAATGTTATAGTGTCTTCTAACATCTGGAACTGGGATATGAAGTTTCACAAAAAGATAAACCTTATATCAGGAGCTTGTTTTTACTGTCACCATGAAAATTCACCTTTGGCCTAGTGATGCCTCTTTGAAAAACTCTGGTTCAAAAACTCTCAGTAGAAACTGGCTGGAGTCCACCAATTAAAGTCTGCAGAGATGATAGGTCTCCCTGTCCAGGCTTCCAGAGCACACCCAAGGACCTTGCAGCCCTAGGCGTGCATATGCTGTTTGACTTGACATTAGTCATTCTGCACTGCATTTCCAAGTCTGAAACATGGGAAAAATACAAAGTCTGTGTCTCAGAGGAGCTTTGTGAAACTAGGTCATGAATGATGGTGAAGCACATAACACGCTGAGTGAAAGGCATTGTAAAGGGCTCTTGAGGATGTGAATAATCCTACTTTTACAGCACAGCTTCATCAGTGGAAAAGAAAGAGAGCTTGGGCCATGTACTGAGGAATGGAAAATAAAACTGTGTTGTTACTCATTAATTGAGTACAGCCAGCTTTTTGCACTGAGAAAAGACCTGTGGAAAGGAAAAAAGGACATGAGCGTGTGATGAAAGACGGCATCCTAGGGCATCCTTGTTGCTGAAAAGTTGTGTGGGCGTTAGGTCACGCATTTGCTTACTCCTGAGCCCTTAATAATGGTCTTTAACCTAATCTCTGTTACCTATCTCACAACTGGTCGGTGAAGAAGAAAGTCTTTGCAGTTAAAATGCTGACCTGGGAGCTAGGGACAGCAGGCTGCTTTCTGGGATTCCACCACATAGGTTTGTTTTGTAGAAATTAAACCTGTAAACTGAGTATACTTTTTAAAAAATGCATTTTGTTTGCCCATTTTCTGTCACATCTATGTGATGTTTTGCTTTTCAACACATTTGGGGAAGTTCTTGTCTCTCATTTCATGTTTGTCAGTCTCAGCTGAGGCCTCTAGTTGTCATTTTAGGAGAAATAATGACTTGGTGATATCTGTTCAAAGCTCACTGAAACTAAACAAAGCTTTTCCCCTCAATACGGTGGCATTTGTGACAGCTGTGGGAGGTTCTCTGTGAGCAAACTCCTAAGCACTGCATCTCTACTCAGAAGGGCTAAATAACAGGTGTAGGCAAGAAGCTGGTCTTTTTATTTTGAGATGTATTTAAGAGGCTAATTAAGGATGTATTAAGAAGTAAATTAGATGTGCAATCATCAGTAGATTGATTATATTTCCCAAGAGGTAAAATATATTCAGGGCATCTGCAAGGGACTGCCAGGTTTGGCTGTGAACCCTTGGGAACCTGCATTCCCTGGCATGAGAGACAGGCGGGGTACCAGGTGGGACATGGCAGGACATGCAAGTGGCACCAGGGCCCAAGGTTTAGGCAGCTGGATGGGGTTCTGTTATTCTAACACAAGACCAAAAGCATTTAATATGAATTGTCCTGTGCATTTCTGATGTAACATTTACCAATGCAGTGCTCTCATTGCATCTTCCCCACAAACGTGTTATATATATATATATATATTTATATTTATATATATATAAGAAATCTTTAGGGAAAAAAAAGCGGTATTAAATACCTATTTTCATTTACTAGGTTTCTTATTTAGTATTGTAAGGCAAATTAATGGAGGCATCAATAATTATTATCAGTGGCTAGGCAGTTCTTACTATCTGTAAGTGCAGCTTTGTGTTTTCTCTAAGGATTACGCATAATTTTAATAGCAGAAAGATATGCTCAATTCCTGCATATACTCTTCTCAATATGAAGTGCATTTTAAGAGGATTAAAAATACCTAGTCCTTCTAAACCATGCTGCAGCTGAGCATTGCAAAGTAATGGGTATATTTCCCCAGGTTTAAGGGAATAAACACAGGGCCACACTAATAGAGTCTGCAGTGGCTTTGTGGTATAATGGCAAGTGTAGCCTTAAAACTTTGTCCTGGGGTGTAACTCTTTTTTCAGGTACTAAAGTCTTTTTTTCCAGTGAAAAAAACATTAGAAAACTGTTGCAGTTCCGGATTAAAATGGTTTATTATACCTCTTAAATTTAACGTTGTAGAACTAAATGAGGTAAAAGTTTCTCCCAGATTAATGAGTATTTTGCTTGTGTTTACCAAAAGCCTCTCCCCACAGTCCAGCTTCAGAAATTCCAGTTGTGAGACTTGGAGCAGAAAGCAGAGCAAGAGGAGTGTGAACAAGGCAAAAATGGTTGTGCAGAGATACATATTACACTGTCTGACTTGAAACAAAATTCCCCAGTTATTTCAGCTTGTGCTTAGAAGGCCTCTGACAGATACCTCAGAAAGGCATTTTTGTAACTTGCAGTACAGTGGTTACTTTGGAGAACGTTGTGTACCCAAAAGCAATTGTATTAAATCGCTGAGCCAAGAGAGGGAGCTGTGTTTTGGTTAGCACACAGATTCCAAGACCTGCAGACAATGGTACCATAACAAACACAACTGTATTTCTCTTAGGTTGTTATTGGCCACGTGACATTTTCATGAACCACTATTTATTTTCTTTGTCTTGTGTTTTTGCTTAACTCCTTTTACAAGTGGTTCTTTATTGCTAATTATTGATGGGGACAGGCTTTTTAGCAGGGCCTGTAGCATAGGACAAGGGATAGTGGTTTTAAAGTAAAAGAGAGTAGATTCAGGCTAGACATGAGAAAAAAAAAAAATTTACAATGAGGGTGATGAGGCACTGGCACAGGTTACCAAGAGAGGTGGTAGATGCCCCATTCCTAGAGACATTCAAGGCCAGGCTGGATGGGGCTCTGAGCAAACTGATCTAGTTGGAGATGTCCCTGCTCATTGCAGGGAGTTGGACTAGATCACCTTTGAAGGTCCCTTCCAACCCAAACTATTCTTTTTCTCCCTTCCCTTCCCTTCCCTTCCCTTCCCTTCCCTTCCCTTCCCTTCCCTTCCCTTCCCTTCCCTTCCCTTCCCTTCCCTTCCCTTCCCTTCCCTTCCCTTCCCTTCCCTTCCCTTCCCTTCCCTTCCCTTCCCTTCCCTTCCCTCCTATCCTATTCCTCCTCAGGTGTGCTCTTAATTTGTGCAAGCAGCACAGCTTGGAAGCCATTATCTTTCCTGGTGGAGCAGCGATGGAGCAGGCTGTGGCCAGGGTCACAGGGGCCAGGTTGTGCTGCGGTGTGTGGCAAGGCCACCGCTGCCCAGGGTGGTGGACAGGTCTAGCCCCAGCCTGGTGCTGAGCCCTGCTCTGCTGTGCACAACTTCAAACAGGTGTTTCAGTGGCTCTGACAGCAACGCCAGTGTGTTCCGCATGATGGGGGAATTGCCTGCCTTGGTGTTCTTTGGGTTTTGTTAAATGTTCTTCGAATGGTAAGAGAAAACTTTTGGGTCAACACAAGGGGGAATGCCATCTCTGTCTATCACTGTTTGGATTTTTTTAGCAACTAATACAAGTTGAAGACTCGGTGCCAAGAGGATCTTAGATTGATTTCTACAAATGGTATCACAGTATCACACAGTATCACAGTATGTTTGGGATTGGAAGGGACCTCAAAAGATCATCTAGTCCAATCCCCCTGCTGGAGCAGGAACGCCTAGGTGAGGTCACACAGGAACATGTCCAGGTGGGTTTTGAATGTCTCCAGAGAAGGAGACTCCACAACCCCCCTGAGCAGCCTGTTCCAGTGCTCTGTCACCCTCACTGAGAAGTCTTTTCTCAAATTTAAGTTGAAGAGAAAGCTTAGAGAAAGCTTAACTGCACGATCCTCTTTAAAAAGTAGTAGACCCTTCTCATAATGTTGAAAGGGTAAAAGTGCAGAAATGTGCCTATACCAAGGGAAGCTGATAGACACAAAGCTTCTCTGTGACCTAAAATATAAGCAAAAAGGTAAGCTCAGCCTGAGGTTCCTGTACTAAGGAATCTACTTCCAAGTCCATAATGCTGTTCTTTGTATTGCAGAAATATTGTTTTATTATGATTTTATTGTAAAAACACATTTTTAAAAAAAATTAAATAAATTTAAAACAGGGCACCTTTTCAGGAGGTATACTGTCTGGAAAGGGGGATGATTCATAGGAAGAGAGAAGCAGATAAACAGCCAGTCTTGGTATATCTGTCACATATGCTATAAAAACGTTCCCTTGCATGGCAGTCACAGCAGTGCTGTGAGCTACAGGACAAAGAAATAGAAATATTAGGTCATATGTTATCCTCAAATTTTAGTATACAGTTCAGGACTGATGACAGGAATTCTCTTTTCTTAAATAGATGAGCCAATAAAAATATCTGTCCTCTGTTATTCATAGACTATATATTTCAACAGCAATGTGGTGTAATTCATTGATAAGAAGAAAAAGTCTCTGATGAGAAGAGTTCCCCTGCTGCTCCATTTGGAAAGAGCAGCAGGAGGATGATGCTGGATGCGCCGAGGGATGGTCCCGCTGATCTCAGCGCGAGCTGGCTCACGCCTGTGTCAGCCTGTTTTCTGCCATGACTTGACGGTGCCAAGACACCTCTCGTAAGCCCTTCTGATGACTTCTCACGCAGTGATCCTCCACATTCACCTCCTCCTCCTGTGCACCCTTTCTGCTTCATGTAAGGAGCTTTTGTAGGAGCAAAAGGGGCAGAAAGGAGAAGCTGTGCCAGCACCGTGTCTTTCATCCTTGGGGGCACAGCTGTGCCAGGGGGCTGTGGGGGGGTAAGTCATGCCAGGAGAGCCTCTACAGGGACTACATTTTGGGGAGAAATGGTGCCTGTGTGGTTCCCTATGTGAAGGGAAGGTAATTAGGTTTCCCTTGATCCTGGGGCAGCCCAGCCTATCTGCTGCATGCAATGCACAGCTGATTTTCCACTTGCCCGTCTGCCCCACAGGCAGCTGCCCCAAGCCTGCGAAGGCTCCTGACAGGGAGGGCACAAGGGCCCTTTTTCCATCCACCTCCACCCAAAGGGCAGGAACACATCAGGCTGGTATTTCTGAATACTTCATTGAAATCCTGGTTTGAATCTCCTAGAAACTAAGAAGCCTAGACTTGCTCCCAACAAAATCAACGGCAAATCCCTACAGATGACAAAAGGGAAAAAAGCAACCCCTAAACAGGTGTCCATTTTGATTTCCTAAATGAAACAAAGGGGCCAAAAGTGTATTTGACACTTTTTCAGCTAAAACTAACACTCACTTCAGCTTATGTCTGAATTATTTAAAACGTGATAACATTCTTTTGCTCCATTGTATTCAGACATTCAGGATCCCTGCAAAATATTTATTTTGGATAGCCCCTTTATCCAATTCTTCTTTTTATCAATAGAACAATATTTATGGAGATCAGGCTGCCAACTTTGCCAGACAGACGCCCTTTGCATTCAAAAGAAAACACGATTCGTTGGAGGATCAGGATTTCAGCTACAAATTAAACTTCTGTTTGATAGGCTGAAAGATACAAGTCAATAGAGGAAAATTCTTGATAGCTGGAAAGGAATGTCTTCTTTGAGACTGCCAATATGCAGTTCTGATCACTAATATCTGATGTAAGAGATTTTTTTTCTTTCTCTAATTATATCCCAGGGGCAATGTTTAAAAGAAATGGAAATATAGTTATAACCAATTGTGCTGTGTAAAGATGCCAGCTTATTTTTGCTGTCTCTTTGAGATCATGAATGTCTTTTAATGTACTTTTGCAGCACACAGGACAAAAGTGATCCGACCCAAACCTACGGTTCTCTAGATAATACATATAATTAGCACTAAGCATAGTAAGAACAGTAACAGCAACAACAGAAGTAGAGATAAACTTACAGACTTGTGGCTCGTTATCTTTCAGTGTACAAGCTTATCACATTATATGGAAATAGACTTACTCTAACAGCCACAGCAACCAACACAGTAGGAAAAATAAGTTGTATGCTGGGAGAAAAAATCAGAAGATTGAGTGATCTTCGTTTTTCAGAGCTGTTATTGCAGATATCCCACAAAGTTATTTCTCGTCTCTCTCTCTAAATTGAAAATACGTAATGAATTTTTCATCATGTACCCTTTTAATGATAATTAAATATCACAACCCTACCTTTCAACTAATTGCAATGGCCTTGTTATTTTTGGTTTTGCCTGACTATGATTTCAAACTAATGATCATTAGTAACAATAATAGTCCTCTAGCCTTTTATCATGCCTTACATCTGTAGGACTCTATGTTAAGCATTACTACGTGCATTACACCAGTGCTTACACTGAGTCACAGAGGTTAATTAACTTATTAAAGATCTCAAAGCACATCAGTGGCAAAATCAGGAATAACGACAGTCAGCCCTGAGCTCTGCTGCCCCTGGCCTTGATCCTCTTGACAGTTCTTGCTAAAGGGTTAGCCAGACTTTGCAAATGCTTTTAATCACTAAAAGCTGGACTTCTTTAGGAGACTGTGTGGGAAGGAGAGAATCATTTCATTGCTAAAATGAAGCTGAAAGTGGCACTAATGGAAAGAAAAGCTCCTGCTTGTCTGAATCACACTGCTTGGAGGCAGTGGGTGTTGCTGAGGGCTGGTAGTATTAAGGAATCTCGGGATGTCGTGTTCACAAAACCAGTGTGAAGAGTGATGTACTGAAATTCAAAGTTCCCAAACAGTACAAAATCAGATCTGATGACATCTTACTGATCTCACTGATGTCCTCTACAGAGAACCTGGGAATAGAGTAGCTCTTAATACGCAGGCTGCCAAAATACCATGTTCACCTAACTTTTTCCTCAGAGGAGATTGCCACTTTCGGATCTTGTCCAAGCCAGCAGTGAATCACTGCTTGCACAAACACACAGCCAGATAAATTCTGATGTTGTAGAGATCACGAAAACTTGGAAACTTTAAAGTCTGGCTGCCAAGGAAAAAGGTGTTTTCTGTGTCATTCCTCATCCCTACCACCATACTGCTTTATTTTGACAGGGAAGCCTTTGTCAGAAGCTGTTCATGCTGCTTCAGGTTCTCATGGGATGAAGACTGGCATCAGTGAATTTAAATTGACACTTTATACTGATGGTATATTAATATGTATGATCTAGCAGGGACTTCAGCTTTTATTACAGTTTGAATCATTATTAATTTTGGCAAATTTTATGGCTTTAAAATGAGCTGTAATAAATTTGAAGCCATGCTTCTGCATAGACCAGATAACACACTTGCCATCTAGATTTTCCCATTTAAGCTGAAATGCTCAGTTCTCCAAAATGTCAGCTTACGTATCCTCTGTTTCTATTTAAAAGACAAACCTCTGAGAGCAAAACATCAAATTAATATAAAACATTTTGCTGTGCCTTGATTAGTTTTAAAACATAACCAAGGGCCAAATGCAGCTTATTTCAATTAGGTGGGGAGCCTCTTAGAAGTTATTATAATAGCAGAGTCTTACACTAAATTATTGATCTGAATCTTTTGTGATAGAAGCCAAACCTGATGCAGCCCTAACACAGCTAAAGGGTGAGTGGAAGCAGCACCATAAAATACACCTGGGTGGGCTGACCAGGACAATAGTAACAGGTATAAAGAAAAAGCACATTCATCCTTCCTAAAAGTGCACCTGATTTTAACCACTTTTATCTCCTGTTGATGTCACTGAAGCATCTGGCTGCTCAGCATTTCTAAAACTTGGGCTTCTTTCTTGAAAACCCATATAGGTTACAAAATAGTGATGAGGTAACACAGCAGGTAGGAGCTGTATTAGCACTTTGACAAAACACCCCATAACAAGACTATCAGGCTGTACATGTCAATCCTCAGTGAGGGAGTAGGTAGTCATTAGAAAGTTGCATTAGTACACCAGAATTAACGTTCATGAATCTGTGATGATAGGCAGCTTAGGAGCAATGTAGATTTAACTTGTCCAAATATGTTTTAAATGTGTCATCTCTGATCCTTCAGGTCTGAGTCTGCCACAAGCAGATGAGTAGAAATTATTGGTCAAACTGAAAATATTAAAAAAAAATAAAATAAAAAAACAACCAATAGAGAGTAAACTCTCTATTCCATTTTTGGTCTTGTTAGGATGAGAGCTATTAACCGTGAATTGCTATTTCAGCACTCCTGACATTTCCAGAAACAGAAGAGATCAACATCTTTTGTGAACTTAGACATTAAGCTAAACTGCACTCTCTCAAGTACTAAGATAAACAGCCACATTATCTTTACAGTGGCTTCACCTGTATGAATTTATCAGTTGTATTAAATCTACTTCTTAGTTTGGTCTCCTGAGAAAAGGAGATGCGGCATCAGCCTTCCCTGTATATATGCACATCTATTTGGGTCCCCTTCTTAATGCTGGTTGAGTTTCTCATTTCTATCAACCAAAACTGACTCAAAAAAACAGGAGACAGAAATATCTGAGAAGTTAAATAAAACCTGGTAAACTTTTGGAGTCACAACCCTTTCCTGATGAAGGACACTGCAACACAAAGCCTGCTGTTACTGGACACCAGAAAACACAGCCACCACCCAAAGCTCCCAGGAAAATTGTGTTCAGTAGTTCTGCCAAGGTCCTCTGGCCAACATGGGTATGTCCTCCACCAACAAGAGTACCACCTCTCTTCCCTTGGCAAGTCCCCGAGCAGCATGGTCGCAGGCTCATGGGCAGCACTCCACCTGCCTTGGGGCGTGGGAGAAGGAAGGGGACAGAAAGCACCTATCGATCAATCAATTGATCACAGAGCCTGATCATAGCGCCCTGCAGTCTCTTTAGTGCTCTTCCCTTGCAGGTGTTACCCAAAATACTGTAAAAGGCCACTGTCTCTAAGAGGACATCATGGTTTCTTGCCTTGTCAAGGGCAAGCAGGGAGGGCCCATGTGAAGTAACAGCAAATCGCATTGACTACAAGGCAAAAATCACAAATTTGAGCAGGTTCTGTCTGCTTTTAGTGGGAATGGTGAACAAGAGATGCTGATGGAAAGAATAATGCCCTAAATACGTTTTTACAATAACTGGTTAAAGTAGGCTTCCACACAAGACAAGCAAAATAAATCCTAATTATAAGTAAAATAAAACACAAGCCATTCAGCTGGTTTAAGTTTACTTGTGGAATAACCAATTGTATGTATTTTAATTCAGACTCATTAATAAGTAATTTGTGAAAGTGTAGCTTTAGGAAAACAGGACTCAGAGAAAAAAAAGGCTAAACACATCAAGAGCTAGAAAAATTACAAAATCCAAAAGCATACTTTCTCACTGCTTATAATATGTGCTTCTATATTATGCTGATATTTCTAAAGATTTACTGCTGTAAATTGTTACTCCATATTATTTCTACTCTCAAATGCAAACACAAGACATTAATGTTATAAGTCTCTAACGGAGAAAGTGAAGTATATCTAGGAATCATGTTTGCTAGGGCACTAAAATACTTTATTATATAAGGAAATCTTTCTTTTTTAGCACTACATTATTTGTGCTAACGTAAGCTGGGTCCCAAAGGAACTGGCCTTGGGGTCAATTAAATATTTGGAGTCAGTATCGCAGCTTTCATATGTGAGGAATACCAACCAACAGAGTAAATTGTTCCTTGGCTGGTTTTGTTTAACCAGTTTTGTACATGGAGACAACAGACATGGGGTTGCAGACAACACTCCAAAGTGCATAAATTACAGTAAGTGTAATGAACAAATAGATTACATGAAAGAAACAGAAGCATATTCTTATATGCTCATCTTAAGGCTCATATGAACACCAAGATATTAATTTTTCATTTCCTTTTTCCAACCTGTTTTTTTTGTACTGCATCTGGAAAGAAGCTAATAACACTGAAACAAGTGCATGGGTTCCCATATTCCCATGCACTGATTGTAATTATATTTTAGCTACCATTTTTAAATGTTTTCTTTCACTTTTGTCTTGTTTTCTTTGACTTACTTATAGTTTTTTTTCCTGTCTGCGTAATTTTAAAATGCATAATGTAATCAGAATTCTCTGCACACATTTTTCACACTGCTTGCCTGGCTTAGACTAAGGCCAGCCACATTCTGGTGGCAATGATATTTAAATTTAATTTCAAAGGCTTAAATTGATGGATTTACATAAGAGTTCTGAAAATCCTACCACAAAATTCCCATATTTTTTCTTTTTAGTTTGCCATCTTTCACTCTGAACTTCTCATGCATGTTTTTAAACATGGTTTACTTTTCTCTCTTACCAGTAGTTTTTCAAGCTACTACCATGAAATGTATTGGCAAAGACAGTTTTCTAAATGCTGTACGATGTAACACTGGCAAGTGACATGCAAAAGCCAGAAGGCTGGTAAAATCCTGAAGCATTTCTACTAATTCGAACACCTATCAAAGCCAAAGGTTAGCAACTGAGGTTCTGCTTCTATCTCAGTTTGTGATGCACCTGATTTTACTGATATCGGGAAAGGTGACTTCATCTTTGATTTTTAAATAATTTTATTGCCTGAAAAGGAAGCCCTAGGAACTGCTGCTGTGTGTTTGCTGGTTGATCAAGTACTGCAAGGGCAAGAGGATTTGACCCTACCCTGGAGGGACTGCCACCAGCAAAGAGGCGATCCCTTTCTGAACCAGTTTGGGCTCTGTCATCTCATGTGAGCCTGGCAACAGTGAGTGGCTCTGCTTGGTGGCAGAAACTGCTGAAGCTTCATAACGTGAAAAATCATCCCCATAGATTGTTTTTTCCTTGAGCTAATGGATGCTAACATAGACGGAAAGCTTTTGATATCTGCATACCCTTAGGGAGCAGCTCTGTGCTGAGAGGAGGTGTCTGCAGCAGGTGAGTGCACTGTGGATTGGCTCTGCAAGGACAAATTTAGAAACTGGGACATTTGAGGGTTGTAAGAGTTGGGCTGGGAAAAGGAGATGTGGTAGGAACACCCAAGGCAAAACTCCCATGTTCCTTTATGTTTACCCAGTGCTAGTGTCTTCTGCTTGGGCTGCAGCTGGACCCAGGTGTGCAGGATGGGGCAGGGGTTTGGCAGCCAGCATGGTCCAAAGTGAATGTGTTACCAGGCAGCTGAGCGATGATCCAGATGGCTGTGGGGATGTGGTATGGGATGGACAAGTGTGAGAGGTTAACACACCAGCTTTTTCTCAGCCTGCATCTCACTTCATCTCGTTCCTTTTTTCTTGCCATGTTAAGAGATAGCTTTCCTTTAACACTGAATAAGTGAAAACAAATAAACAAACAAAAGAATCAACAAAAAGCATTGTCACAACCCTGGAACAAGTGTATTGATCTGTTTTGCCCTATGGGTCAAGTGTGCAGTCTTCTCCTGCCTTTCCTAGAGCAGTTTGCAATAGAGATTTAAAGAAGCGCATATCCTCATGCACTCCTCCAGTCCAGATGCTTGCATTCCCCTTCTCCACCCCCTCCTGAGGTCAGAACACAGCTCTTGGCTTTTCTTTTGCGCTCCCTGTTTGAGCTACTGCCTGCTCTCACCACTTGTTCTTCCTGACCATCAGAAACTTCTTGGTGAAAGACAGATGTATCACACAGATCTCGGCTTCCAGTTTAGGAGAAGACCTTGCCTTGCCAATAGTCTCCTAAAGAGGAGGGCAGTGTCTGTTCTCGGCTCTGACACATACTTTCAGTTTGTGTAAGCCATTTTGACCCAGAACCTAAAGAATTTTAGTTATCTACCTACTAATCTGTAGAACAGGCATAACAGCAGTTTCCTCCCTCACAACTGTTTACTGTTAAAATATTCTGCTAAGTAAGTGTGGAAAAGCCACCTTTCGGTGCCCGTATCTACCTGTAGACTTTGTACCCCAGGACTCCAAATAGAAATGTACTACTGAAAAAAACCAAATGTTCAGCTGCTGGAGGTGTCCAAAGCCAATGGCATCCTCAAATTCCAACAGTTCCCAAAAGGCTTAACAGGCACGCTGAGGAACATTTGACTTTTACAGCTTGACTCTTACATCACGCACAATCTTGCGGCTCCTATTTCTCCGCTCCCCGCAAGGCTCAGTGCACAGGGCTGACCCCAGCATACAGCTCCCAGGTCCGCCTGCCCAGCACACGCTGCAGGGGCTTTTACCCACCTTTGCTGTTGGAAGGGGCAGACTTTTCTTTTGACTGCCCTAAGGACTGGTACCTTAACATGTCAGCTTCGGTTAGTGACAGGCATTGTATGGGGACTTCAGTGAAGTGCTGTGAATTCTGCTGGGTGGCATTAGCAGCAAGTGAAGTGAGAAGTGTAAAGTAGTTATGACTTGCTTAAGGGTATTCAGTGGATCAAATATAGCAGGTCAAAAATCCAGACCTCCTACTTACTGCTTTTTAAGACTTGTTCTCATTTTTCTAGGCGCCAAAGTTGATTATTGACACATTTGATGTCAAGTGTAGTTAAACAGAGACTACATAGTGTCTTTGTGCCAACGAACAATATAGATCACAAATGTTTTCTGTGTGTAAATTTCTTTACTGCATGTCTGCAGTTTTTTTGAACTTTCCTTAAATGCAAATACTATTTCAGGTTCCAGCAAACAAGACTCTTCCTCAAACTATCTTAACATGCTGCAGTAATAAATTGTGGGGCATAAAAACTGATTGCTGACCTAAAATAAAAGAACACAAAACCTTCTGAAGTGATTCTCTACAATGAAGTATGAGTTATATGGACTAACTTTATGCTTATAATCTTTTCTTTGCCAAAGTGCAATGGCATTCATTCTTCCCGGACTTCTGATGATAGCAGGTTTTAATAGCAAATGCTCAGATCTAAATTCTGCTCTCAGAGTGATGTTCCTGAATCCTCTTGGGTCTAAAATAGTAACACGGTTTTACTAGTGTGACTGGAAAAATAATCTTTCTTTGAAATACTACGGATGAATAATAGGGTGAAATTATTATGAAAATGAGGAGGGAAAACCAAAAATATATATGTGAGTTTACAGTTCACTGAATTTTCCCCATTGACTTCAGTGTAGTCAGGATCCTTCCAGTTACCTTCAGGATTTCAGAGGAGAAACTCTTATCTTAGGATTCTTTCATCAGAAGATTTGGGACAGCTGTCTAGTTCACACTTTAAACTGCAGATCCTCTTAGGATGAGGCAAGAGTTACAGGCAGAAATAATCCTTGATTTTGTACTTGAAATACCTCTTCTTCCAGTCTTTGATGCCCAGGAGCAGGAGGCTTTCCATGCTGATAAAGAACTCTCTCAGCAGCAGTTACCCCCACCAAATCCTTCCTCAAAGTGTGTGTGTGTCTAGATACGTGTGACTAAGAAAGCAAGTGCTTTCCTGTTTCAAATCACTTTTGCTGCTTTACCAGGTAGAGCAAAAGGGAATTTGGTGGAAGCTGTTGCAGACACAAGCCACTGCACAACATTTATTTCATCCATAGTCCCGATGCAAGTGGTGGAGCTGTACGGCACTGTTGCAGGTCTGGGCAAAGTTCCAGAGGGTACTGCTGTTCCTGTGCTCCTCAGCCTCTCCCGCCTCACTAAATCTGCATTTCCCCCTTTGACCATTGCAGTGAAGCCATGGCTGGAGTGGCTGTGTAAAACCTGGCGCTCTAGGTGCTGAGACTTCAGACGAGAAAACAAGGTTATAATTATGTTGTCTCCCTAAGCACAATTTAGGAAAGTATGAGGATAGTGTTTTCCATTTCCTGGTAACATGGGACCTAGTAGGACCAATGGTACGAATAATCCCATGTAAACACATTGGTAATGTTTGTATGGATTTGTTCATGTGTACCCATTTCTGAGGAGGTCTGGTACGCAGACAGCTGTTACCTTTAGATGAGTTTTGTACATTTGTCTGTATTACAGGTTCCTGCACTGGAAGATTACTTTTGATATAAACCCATGCTGACATCTTGGCAAATAAAGATAGTTTCTTACTCCAGGAGGAACAGAGAAAAGGCACAACCACTTGGAACCATTTTGCCACTGCACTAACATTTCACCAATGCCCAAGGTGGGCCAGAAAGTTCAAGAATTTTTTTAAAACTATGCCTATCATGGGATTCCTAAACCTTTGTTTAATAAATCAATTAATCAATCAATCAATCAATTAATCAATCAATCAATCAGTCACCTAATTTAGAAGAAATCTAAAGGCTTTGAAGCTCAAACCTGGCTACATTCATACTGGTGATTAAAATGCACCTGGGACCCTGGAAGGGCCCACAGCCCAAAGTGTCACCCCAGCAGATTAACAGAGGCGTTACCAGCTTAACAATCATGTTGCTCTGTTTGGGCCCATTCTTTGTTCAGTTTAATATATAGGTGTAGATGTTACTGAGTTCACACCTAAGGTTCTAGGCCACATGTAAAGAGGTAAAGAAAATACATCTGGACATGTGGGCAGAAGAGATGTTATAGACAAATAGTGAATGCAAATGGATAATTAAATGCAAAGACCAATGAGGAGAACACTATTTTTTAATCATTTTCTATAACATTCAGAATGACACTGATTCTGACCCTATGAGCAAAGCAATTAAAATCAGTGAAAATGCTAGATGATCAAAAATCAGTAAGAATAGCATAATTAGTTACTCTCTGTGGTTGATTGCCTTTTGTGTGTGTGAGAGAGAGAATGTGATTTAGATCTGCAACGAAATATTGCATAATGTATCATAATGCATTTTCTCCAAGCTAAGGGACTACTTGATGGTGCAGTTCATTTGTTTATTTATTTTACAGCCATGGTAATCCAACTGAAACTGTGGGTTTCTGTGTGGCAAGTCAGAAATGGTAGGTTGCTGGTGCCTCTCAGTAATATTTGGATCTGAAGAGGTGAGGCGTTGACAATTGCTAATGTTTAAAACTGCTGAGAAACTTTTGTTAAGCACGTTATAGGTAGACGTAACTGAGGTCCATGGTCCCAGTTACGGTTCTAGGAGCAGGTATGTTCACAGTTTTCCTTTGGGAAAAAGAGATGTATCTGTTGCATTGTCACCATGTTTTCTTCTTAGTCATGGAAAAGAACCATTCATTAGTGGGTCTCAAGAGCTCTGATGGCTTTTCTGGAGGGATGCTCGTGAGATTCAGAGTTTGAGACAGGATTTGCAGAACTGGTAAGGAAACACCCTGTCTCTGCCTCAGGAGTCCTCAGTCCAGAACACATCCTGTGATCTGGGTCTCCACAGGCCAAACCTGCCATCCTTTCCAAAAGTGACAGTGTCTCACCGACATGTGAAGGAGGCCACTGAAGAAACCTCTTGGAGGACTCCTGCCCCGTCTCCTCTGGGAGGTTTTCCATACGGCTGGGGGGCAGCAATCTGGCCCTATGTTTTCAATAGCCAAGTTATGTGGGGAATGTGTTAGGGGTTTCATGTTTCAGTGTGTGTTGTGGGTTGTGCAGCAATGAAGGGGTAGAATCCAGGCTGACTATTGATCCTAACTATGTGTTTCCAGATTTTGCTATGTTTCAGCTTTTCTAAAAACGAAACTGTTGTTTATACATATGTTGTTGTTTAAGGGGGCTCTACAAGCAATTTTGGTATTTCGACTGTATTTTTTTGGGGGTGCGGCAACAAAGAGAGCATTAGTATCGGGGGCTTCAGCTGGATATCCCAAAACAGGAGCACAAAAGAGGAGCAAGCCTTTTAGTAACAGATGAAATAGGCGTACTTGCACGAGTGCGTTATTTACCGGCACGGATAAGGAGTAGAAGACCCTAAGCGACTCGCTGCTTTGCAGGCTGTCATCTTCCTATCCCCCACGACCACGACCCACCTCGAGTGACCTGCCGGGGACACAGCTCGGCCTCCGGGATAGTGGCTGCACGGAGGAAGGCTGTGGGCGCAGGCTGCGGCGGGTGGCGGCAGTCCGGGGCGCGGCACATCCCCGCGTCTCGCCCCTTCGCCCCGCCGCGTAGCGAGGATGCCCCGGGAGGGCGGAGGTGGTGCCAGGGCTGGGCGTGGGCCGGTAGCGCCGGGGAGCGGGACTTAATGCAGGAAGGTGGGGGGGAGCTGCTGGGAATTCCAGCTCGGCGCTGCCGCCCGCCTCCCCCGGCGCGGCCCCGCTCCTCCGCCCGCCCCTCGACACCGCCCGCCCGCCGGGAGCGCCTCCAGCGCCGCCGGGGCTGGGCCGGGGCCGCGGCGCCGAAAGTTTGGCGGTCCCCGGCCGCGCCATGGGCTTCGACCCGTCGCGCTTCGCGGCGCCGGTGGCGGCGGAGCTGCAGTGCAAGCTGTGCGGGCGGGTGCTGGAGGAGCCGCTGTCCACTCCGTGCGGGCACGTCTTCTGCGCCGGCTGCCTGCTGCCCTGGGCGGCGCGGCGGCGGCGCTGCCCGCTGCGCTGCCAGCCGCTGGCGGCCGCCGAGCTGCGTCCCGTCCTGCCCCTCCGCAGCCTCGTCCAGAAGCTGGAGGTCAAGTGCGACTACAGCCCGCGGGGCTGCGGCCACACCGTGCGGCTGCGAGAGCTGCCTGCCCACCTCGCGGCGTGCCGCTACGGGCCGCCGCCGCCGACCGGCTCCGCCGAGCGGCAGCCGCAGGGGGGGCGCTCCCCCGGTCGCTCGGGGGGCGCCTCCGCGGGGCAGCCGCGGCGGCCGGCGCCGGGCGCTGGGCACCGCTGCCTGCGGGCGCTGCGGGGCGGTAGCAGCCCGGAGCCGGGTCCCGAGCTGAAGAGGGAGGCCCTGCGCTGCAGCAGGAGGGAGAAGTCGCTGCTGGCGCAGCTCTCGGCGCTGCAGAGCGAGGTGCAGCTGACGGCGCGACGGTACCAGGCGAAGTTCGGCCAGTACATGAGCCACATCAGCAGCATCACCCGGGACCTGGCGGGCAGCCAGCCCGGCAAGGTGAGTGTGGCCGCAGAGAGTAGCAAAGCAGCACGTCCCGGCCTGCGCTCCTCCAGTGATGCTCTCCCCGAACCTGCTTTCGCCCTGCCCGACTGGAGAGGGACCGGCCGAGGTGGTGGTGCGAGCGGTGTACACTGGGGGCCAGCAGTCATCCCAAGTCCGCGCCGGGACCCAGCCCGATCACCCCGCGCATCCTCGGCACGGTGCGAGCCACTTCTCCCCGTCCGTCGCTGTCCCCGGGGAGATGGAGCCACCAGCTCTGACAGGGGACGCGCTCCTTGTCGGTCTCTATTTCGGCGCCCTTCAGTGGCCTAAAACGCGGGCGGTGATGAGACCCGCGGTGCCTGGTAGCGGCGGTGGCCGGGCGCGGCTTGTTTCTTGGCCGGAGAGGAGGGGGACCGGGCGGGACGGGAGAGCGTTTCGCAGCCGGCGAATGGGTCCCGGTTCCTCCGGACAGGGTGCCCGCATCACACCTCCCGCCGCGCTGGGACCCGGCTGCTGTTGCTGTTCAGCTTTCTCAAGCTGGGACTGACAGAAACTCAGGGACACGGAACTGCCTTTTAACTTTTATTTGAGCAGCTGAGAAGTTTTCTTAAAAATCTGGAGCATAATATTATTGTAGACTTTGGAAACGATGGTGAAAGGACGGCAAAATCTCTCTCGTTTGGTAGAATGGATTAACAGTTGACACAGTTGATAGCAGAGACCAGTGCAGTGCTTTGTGCTCTTTTCTTAGGTCTGATGACATTGCTCAGATAGCGACTTGCTTCCTTTAGGCTGAGTAAACCATCCGAGAACATCGGTGAAGTGGCTGAACTGACCATAGCGGGGCTTGATTTTTAGGAGCGTTAACTCCGGGCTGGAAGATCGCTGTGAAAGGCTGTCCCTGCTGGTAGCAGCCGTGGTGAGGATTGTTTTAATGGAAAGAATTTTTCTTTTTACCTAAATCTTCACGGACACTCGGGAAGCAAAATCCCAAGTGGAAAAGGTCTGAGCAGCCAAACTCGCTCCTGAACCAATGTAGTGTGCTGGGCATCTGAGCACTGCACGGGAAATTGGAAAGGGGACGCTGTTCGCAGGACACCTGCATGCCTGGAAACATGGGTCTTCGTGGAATTGAGAAGTTTTGTGTTTGGAAACTTGAGTATTTACTGTGTTTTTTGTTTTTTTTTTTTCCTGATTTTGTTTGGCTAGCTAATCCATGAGGTTTAGGTTGCTGGCTCTGGGAGTTGCGCTCATACATCTGCTTCATCTCTTGACAGGTGGGATAAGGTCACATGAAGGGGGTCAGCAGTGGCTGTTAAGGAGTGTGGGGTGTGCGAGAAAAGCAGAGGCTGTAGAAGGGAGGAGAGAAATTTGGGCTTTCCGGCAGGAGTGGGCAGGCGGTGTGTGGAGCGGCGGGAGGCGTCGCTCCCCCCGGGCAGCCGCGGAGCATCTGCCGTTCGTGAGCGCTGCCGGTAGGTGCTGCTGTCCGGGAACCGCTCTGACGGGTGAGACCAGGGTGGTGGAGAAAAACTATCGATAAAGTAAAAATGTACTTCATTAAAATCAAATGCATCACGCGGCAGTAAAACATTTCACTGTCACAATTAATGAAACATGGGCTTCAGTGTTATGTTTTGATTGTTTACAAAGGTATAACTTATTTAGGTGTCAAATTTATGTTAATCAGCTAATTTATAGAGACTGGCAAACACAAACATGTAACTGTGCTGGAGGAATACCAGGGTTTTTTTGTGGGGAATATGGCTCCTGAAACGTAACTATTATCATATATGAACAAGGTAAAATAACCTAATTAACCTAACTTGCAGTACTAAAGCCTCCAAATATTTTTGCTTTTTTTTTTTTTTGTTAAATCATTTGCTGTTCCACTGAAGGAAAATGTTTCTTTCTCTTTTTATTTTTTAACTTCGGCTCCATCACTGGTTTTGAATCATGTTTGCTTTAAGTTTTAAACCTTGTTTAGAAAAAACTACTTTTTCAGTCACTGTTTTGCATTTTTTCTTTTTGGGAGAGAAGTGAAAGGTGGGGATGAAGAGCTTGGTTTCATTTTCTATGTTTATCATCCCTGAAAGTTGCTATGAAATGTGTACTAATATGACTTTGGGATCTGAACATTATAGTGTTGTGTATTTTAACCTATATGTTTAATGTCTGAAATGTTGGTACACATAGGGATATTATTTTTTTTAGAAACTTCCAGATTTTTGGAGCTCTGACTTTTTTCAGTGGTGCTTCCACCAAAAGCCTGCACTTTTTTTCTGGTCAGCCCTGAAGATAATCAGGTGTTACCTGTTACTTTTCAGTGGTGCATGACATTTCCTCCTTTTTTTTTTTTTTACCCAGTGCAAAGCCTTTTGTTATCTTTTTCAGCCTCATTTTCCTGTAAGCCTTATCTTACAAAAGATTTTTAGCTGAAGCATATGTATATTAGTGCTTTCACTTAAGATCTGACTTTTGTGACTGTGTTCTTTAATAATATTTCACCTCTTGCTTCTTAGGGAGGAGAACCAAAACCATTAACAATCATGCTACACCGAGAAAATGATACTTTGGGATTCAATATTATAGGAGGACGACCCAATCAGGTAATGAGAAAAGTAATTGCAGGTTATTTTGACCATACTTTCTGTTATTATATATACCATAAATAATAAAAGAGTTACTTTTGACAACAGTAGGTATGGAATCAGCTGCATGGATAGAAAAACTATATATTATCAGGTGTGATTGGAGTAATTGTTTTGAAGACACGATCTTGTGAGAATTGGATTATTCTCATTTGGAGGTGTTAGAGAATGAAATTCCTTAACACAGGAAAGGTGTTCCCATTATTTTTCCTTTAAAACTTCAGCCTGATTTGCACGCAGTTCCCATGTGAGTAATACGTATTCATGCAAACTGTTCTGTTTCCATTCTCTGGGACTACTTGTAAGAGTCATTGTTGCAGGATTAAGCCATTGGAATTTTTGGAAGCAGCTTACTTTTTTTTTTTTTTTTTTTTTTTTTTTTTTTTTTTAATTTCTTTTAAAGGAGAGGTGAAAATTTGCTTCCACAGCTCAGATAGTTTAAGCACATGTCCTGCTCTCACATGCCTGCTTTCTATGTTTCTTTCTTTAGGAACTGAAACAGAGTTTTCATCTATTTTCTATCTTAAATCAATCTAGTCTCATCAGTCTAGGTTTAGAAGTTTCATTGGAAACCATGGAATATGCATAAGAAACATTACCCCCCTGAATATGTGTAAGAATATGTGCCTCTTTTTTTTTTTTTTTCACTTCATCCTTCCAAAAGTATTAATCAGGACTCTCATTACATGTGAAGGGTAAAGAAACCTGTTAAACTGGAAAATTAGTGGTTGATTTAAAAGGGTTGGTAATAATTATGCACTGATCAGGTTCTTGTTAAGTGGGAGAACTGTACCCTCCTACTATTATTGAGGAGGGGAATGGGACCCTGTATATTAGTTTGGCAATCTTCTGCTCTAAAGCTATATTTAGTGGTGCCAAAAAGTCTGTTCCCATTAGCCTAAGAAGTTCACTGTCTGTGTTGCACAATTACTGTTTCCTGTGGGTTAATATGAAGACCAGCAGTTATCAAATGTTGGTGCTGTAAATCCAAAGCAAGAGTCTCTAAGATTTTCTAGTGGAAGGATGAGACAACAAGATAAAATACATGTGCTTTGCTTATATCCATATTCCGAGTATACCATTTACAAAGTCCAGACAATCTTTAGTTTGAATTGCAGTGTTACTTCTCCTATTTACAGCTGTAGGAAAACTGCAGGGAAAAGGGAGTGTGGTGTTCAGCTTTCTTGGGATGGCAGCTGAGCATCTCTGAAGTACTCACATGCTGACAGTACATACTGGAATACTTTTTTATATTACGAACTGTTAGGCTTGTTGAATAAATATTCTGGAATTTTAAGGAGTAAATGATAATTATATGCAGGTTCATAGCACTGTTCGTGGAGAGAATTGCTGACCAGAGAGAAGGAAATCACAGAATGTTAGGGATTGGAAGGGACCTCAAACGATTATCTAGTCCAATCCCCCTGCTGGAGCAGGAACACCTAGATGAGGCTACACAGGAATGTGTCCAGGCGGGTTTTGAATGTCTCCACAGAAGGAGACTCCACAGCCTCCCTGGGCAGCCCGTTCCAGTGTCTGTCACCTTCACTGAGAAGAAGTTTCTCTTCAGATTTAAGTGGAACCTCTTGTGTTCCAGTTTGAACCCATTACCCCTTGTCCTTCCATTGGCTGTCCCCGAGAAGAGCCTGGCTCCATCCTCGTGACACTGACCCTTTATATATCTGTAAACATTAATAAGGTCACCCCTCAGTCTCCTCCAAGCTAAAGAGACCCAGCTCCCTCAGCCTTTCCTCATAAGCGAGATGGCTCCTCTCCCTTAATCATCTTCGTTGCCCTGCGCTGGACTCTCTCCAGCAGTTCCCTGTCCTTCTGGAACTGAGGGGCCCAGAACCGGACACAATATTCCAGGTGTGGTCTCACCAGGGCACAGTAGAGGGGGAGGAGAACCACTCTCAACCCGTTAACCACCTTCTTTCCAATACACCCCAGGATGCCATTGGCCTTCTTGGCCACAAGGGCACAGTGCTGGCTCATGGTCATCCTGCTGTCCACCAGGACCCCCAGGTCCCTTTCCCCTATGCTGCTCTCTAATAGGTCATTCCCCAACTTGTACTGGAACCTGGGGTAAATGGTCATGGTCTTCCATTTACACTGATAGTTGTGGATGGAGAAGCTGGTGGAGCCATGAGGCAGAACTGGGTCTCAGGGATTCTAGAGTCTTTGAAGTTTAAGTTGGAATTTCTGTTTTGTTCTCATTGTGATAAATGTGTATACCATAGATATTTGGCAGTTCCTAGACATCAGTATAAGGCCTCGTTCAACATATCTGGAGCCGAAGGATACAACAAGAAAAAAGCATTGAGTTGACTCAAATTAGCGTTGGCTCTTGCAGCAGAAGAGCAGAGCAGTGGCATAATTGTATTAGTCATCTACGTGGGAACATGTTCCTTCACTACATGTTATTTGTGTTTTGTAAGTATAATGCAGGTTTTTCCCATTGGAAAGCAGGTGGAGACTCCTGGTAACTTGAAGAACGTACACATGTACTTTCCATTGGCTGTGTTTCATTTCAGTCCATAATAGGCTTCCCCACCATTCACCTTCTACCTGGATGGAGGAGGAGAGGAAAGGAATGATTCACAACAAGCTTGTGTTCTTGTGTTCTGTTTTGTTAGGAAAGGAGTAATTTCATGTAAGTGTGTGTTTCTGGAAGGTGATTCATTATTCTAATGGAGTAAGGCTGCTTTTGTCCTGGGCCCCAGCTCTGGCTGGTTGGGAAGTCTATCCCACAGAGCAGGCTGCGGAGGTTGTCCCCCCACCCAAGGATACCATGGCAAAGCTGGGCTGGAGGAAGGTGTGTGCTGCAGGCACGGCTTGGGGCTCCTGCAGTCACCCACAGACCAAGCTACAGGCTGGGTAAACCCGTCATCTCCGCAGCTCCCCTGCAGTCACTGCTGCACAGCCTGTGGGCTGTGTGACAAGGGGCCAGAGCTCAGTGTGCCACATGCTGTGTTTTTTTGTCAGAACTGGTGAGTACCAGCAAGTGCTACCACTGCGGACCACGTGCCAGAGTAACATAACATTTTTAATACTGGGTCATACGTTGAGGTATTAGACAGAATGCAGAGGAGGGTGACAAACCTGGTGGAGGGTCTGGAGCACAAGTGTGATGAGGAGCAGCTGAGGGAACTGGGGCTGTTTAGCCTGGAGAAAAGGAGGCTGAGGGGAGACCTTATCACTGTCTACAACTACCTGAAAGGAGGTTGTAGAATGGAGGGTGTTGGTCTCTTCTCCCAAGTAGCAAGTGATAGGACAAAAGGAAATGGCCTCAAGTTGTGCCAGGGGAGGTTTAGACTGGATATTAGGAAAAAATTCTTCATGGAAAGGGTTGTCAGGCATTGGAACAGGCTGCCCAGGGAGGCAGTGGAGTCACCATCCCTGAAGGTGTTTAAAAGTGTTTAGACAAGGTTCTTAGGGGCATGGTTTAGTGCTAGAGTTAGCATATGGTTGGACTTGATGATCTTGAGGGTCTCTTGCAACTGAAATGATGCTATGATTACTCTTGAAGAAGCCAATGAAACTTTTTATGGTAATTATTTATTATGGAAAAAAATGCAATTTTATGCAGGCAGCCTTTTCTTAAGAAAAATACTAAATTAAATCTTGTTCTTCATGCATTTTAGTTAATGGCTATCATGTCTCTTATCAGAGTTTCATTTCTCACTGCCTACATGGGAACTCAGTGGAAGTCTGTTTGTTCATAATTTGAAAATATTTCTGGAACTGTTAATAAGTTTCCTTTTTGCTTCTTAGCTGACACCTGTGAGTCTCTGTGACAAAGAAAATATGAAGAGTTTGAAACCATAGTCTGACTAACAAAGCCTTGAACAAATATTTGTTAACCTGAAATCTACCTGGGTTGAGTTTCCACGGGCCAGTTGCCACATACTGTAAAGCATGTTTTACAGTGGCTCCATTTTCTGTTATTTCTTTATCATTTTCTTAATAGAAAAAACTATAAAACGTTTTCCCCATGAGTGTATAGGACCTAGAAACCTGTACATATATGGATCATGCTGTTGGTCAGGGATTCACGAGTCACAGAAGGAAAATAAGCATTATATAAACTGCTATCCAAAGAATAAATAATCTGGAAAAAGATTCCTTCATTTATTGCTATAGAGGATATTGTTTGTATAAATAGTTCATAATACATAGGCAGTGTCTGCTTGGCAGTATTACCTCATTAACAGTGATTTAAAACTGTACTTAAATATATATTAAACTATAATGCAATGAAATGAACTAATCTTAGCATGTGCAACAACATTAGGTACATCATTCCAGCTGTTATAGATAACTTACTTGCTTTAAATTTGACCTTCATGTGAGTTGTTCTTAGCAATGTGTAGAGATCAATGGGAAGTGGGTTTTCCTTTTGTCTACAGCTGATCTGTATGGATTTCATGGTTGAGCAAGTTCTCAGTCTCCCATGTGAACAGGATTTATGAGGTTAATGAATCACAACCAAATCCTATCACTGTTACACACCAGCTAACGAATATAACTGTGTTCCTTGGAACTTCATTTTCAAATGCAGAAAAAATTTTGCAAGCAGCAGTACTGCAGGAGCCCTTTCCCTCCTGAGAGAAACACTTGTGCATCCATTTTTATTAACATCTTCCTCTGTGACTTTACATACTAGTCACTGTCTGCTGTGAAGTTTGAGGTCTGCTTTAAATATCCGACTACCATTGTGGCCCAAGTCTCATGTAAACTAAAATAACCAGAAGTAAATGGTTAATCTTACAAAAAATCCTGGAATAGTTCGTGAATTTTGTCCTTTTGATTTATGACTAGTTTATGTTAAGTAAATTTAAAAAAATTATCTCAAGTAGCTTATTTCTTAGCTAGAAAAGCGAGTTGCATGTCTCAGGTGGATTTGCATTTCTCATTGCTGTTCATTTTATCATCATCTCATTTCTTGTGCTAATGTGGCCTTTTTCACAACTTCCCTGTTTCCTGGTACAGAAAAATCAGGAGGAATCTGCTGAGGGAATTTATGTGTCAAAGATCTTGGAAAATGGACCTGCAGACAAAGCAGAAGGCCTGCAAATTCAAGACAAAATTATTGAGGTAAGGAAAAAAAAAAAAAACACAAACAAACCAAACACCAGTGGACAAGTCTGTTATATTATCAGAATAATCAAGGATTGGATGGCTTTTACACTACGTTGTAATTTTCTTCTGTTGTTGTGTCTAAACATGATTCTTGTACACTGAGCTGCTCAAACATTTGTCAGATGTGAAGATGTGTGATGGATTTTTCCAACAACTAATAAATGTATTGGTCTTGGGATTAAGTTGATTTAAGCGAGGCAAAGGTGTAGCCACTGAAATGGCAAGCAAGAGAGGTATTTTGTGTTTCTTTTCATTAACTTGAGAAAAAAGGTTTTCCCCTGTGTAGGGGGTATTACTGTTGTGACTCTGGAATACTGGTGGTAAGCAGTGCTGAGGGACTTCTTAAGCAATTGGCAAAAGTACTTTTTGCTATGTGATCAGAAGTAGGTCATCTCTTGTTCTATCCAGGACAAGTATAGTTCTTTCCCAGTCATGTAATACACTAGCATGAAAATTTTAAGGTCTATTCCTTGTATGCAGTTTTTTTTCCCATAAAATAATTATAATTAAACAAAATAATCAGTAACCCAGGTCACTGCCTAGCCTCCACCTGTAACCATAACTAGCCCTGTAAGAGGTGGCGAAGGAACTGTTTCAGCCACTGAAATAGACTCCTTATGGTGCTGTCAAAGCGGCATTTCACATCGCAGCTCTAATACAACTCTCTGAATGACAGCACGTACCTGTAGCTGCTGGGTTTATTGAGGATGCATCACCCCAGCCTTGGGTTTAGGAGAGGCTTAGAAGCGTCGTGTGGACTTGCCAGTTGGACGGGGTTTTCAACAAAGACACACGAAACAAGTAGTTTGGGAGACAAAAGCAGAGTGCTGCTGCTGGCTTCTTGCATTATTTTGCAGTAAAAGGCTAGAAACATAAGCCAAGAGTGTTTGAATGCTGGCATTGCTCTTAATGTTGGGAGCCTAGAGCAGCACGTGAAACCAAACTGTTACATTTTCTTGGAAAGAGAAAGCTTGTTCCCGTAGCTGGCAGATGCATCTCTGGTAGGAATCAAGTTAGCTGAGCAGAACTGAACTTGCAATGTAACTCTTATCTCCCCAAGATACACAAAAAACTTTTGCATCCAGTTTTTGTAACAGCAGCTCTGTGCTGAGAAAAATCTATTTTCTTCTGACATTACCATTTTGCCTACCATGTTTTATTTTATGCAGATTGACAAGCTACATAGTTTTATTCATTTGCTCAACACTTCTTGCTTTATTTTATTATTCTTTTATAGTACCTTGATTTTTTAAGACAAAATGGAGTGGTTTTGGAGGAAGGAAGAATGAAGTCACAAACCAGCATTTATTAAACATTATATCATTTCTCAAAATGCTACCATATCATGCTTGGTTATCATTCATTGAAAAATTCTGGGTGCATAAAATCATACAGATATTTAAATTGCTACTGAGAGCATACAGATTTCAGTTCTATGTGAAACTATAGATCCGATCTAGCATAAGTATTCATACAGCTTTGAAGAAAGCACTGTTGTCACCATATTAATATACAACAGCTTTGTCTAGAATTTTTTGTATTCAGGCAAGCATTTAAAAATCTTCAGGGTTAGACCAAGTATTCTAATAAATGTTTCAGTGTTTTAAAAATTTGTTGGAATAAAATAAAAAGAGGAGAAGAAATGGTAGCACTAAGAATTTCTAAATGAAATGAAAATAACTAATCATTCCTCCATGCTGGATCTTGGAAGCAGCTGGAGTTAAAAAAGCTGAATTTTTCCTTGTCCATACATAGCTTCTGATGTCTTCTTGCACCAGGATGCCCTGTCAGCGCTGCAGCAGTTTGTTGTGGAAGATGCATATCAAAGCTTTTGCTGTGAGGAAATAAGTCGGATGGTGTTAACTGTTTAAAAAATGTTGGCAGATACACAAAATATGAGCTTTGGTGAAAAGTTGATAGGAAGTGGGGTTTCTTATTATTGCTTGCTTTTCACTCATTTGGTAATCTGATCTAATTGGTGATATTTTATGAGACTGTTTTTCAATAATCAAGAGCAGAAGGAACCAATGTTGTTTGAAGAGCCTTTAATAGCTTCAGTCAGTTGTTTGGCAATGTGATGCCCAGGGTGTCTTAACCAAGCGTAGCTAATGGGATAATGGACAGAACCATCCCATTAAATCAGGAGAAAATCTGTTCTCAAGGCATGTTGCTAAATAAAGAAGGTAATTTGCTTCAGTGCTTTATCAGATGTTTAACAAATGTTAACTGCATGTGGTTGACGACGATGAGTTGTGCACATTTCAGACGACTGTCTCGTGGGTAACCTAGTGCAGCAAATGGATCTCGCAGTCCTATGGCACTAGCAGCTGGAATTGTGAGCCCAGTCTGGCAGACATATGTAGTGCTGCCTTTTGCTTTATGTATGTCGTTATCTGTAGCAGCAACTTTGCCAAATAATTATTACAATATTTGAAAGGATGCCAGTGGGAGAAATTAGATTTTTTTTTATTAAGGTATTTCTTCTAAGTGTAAAAATGCCATGCAAATTACTTGAGTTCTTTGCGAGTTTTTGAGATCAATGTGCTCAGAATATGGGCAATAGGGCCTCTTTGACTCTTTCATCTGAAAAATGTTGCTGTTTATGTGGGCTTTACTCTCAGGTGAGCGTATTTTTTGTTTGAGGACCTGAAAACTGGAACAGATACCTATGGGCTGGCACAGTGGTGGTGGGTGAGGGTGATGGGGAGAGGTGAAGTGTGACAGTCCCTCTGTCAAGGGGCTGCAGCTCTTTGCAGGGTACGGTTACAGGACCCTCCCTGATTATTGTCACTGTTTTGCTGAAGAACAGAAAATTTCAGGCACGACTTTACTCTCTTTATTCAAGGTTAACTCCTCTGTGAGAAGAGCCTTGTTTGTTTATACATTGTAAAGTTGACCTGGGACAGTAATGTGCACAAGCAGCATTTTGGCAATGTGTACTTTCAGGAATGTTATTACAAGCCAAAAATGATCATTGTTTGTTCATCAAGGAGAAACTCTTCCTCATGAATTAATTTCTATGTAGCATGTTCCTCCAGATATCATGGTCTCCTGGTGCTTTCAACAGCTTTTATCCAAAAATTTAGCTCCTTAAATTGACACAGTGTAGCATGTATTTCAGGGCTAAACACTGATCACAGGAATAAAAAGCATCTTATAAAACCAGTTGCAGCATTGGCATCTGTGGTTCTCAACGTGAAAGCCTCGGATGTGAGCAGTGGTATCCAGACCTCTAACTTTTGGATCTCTCTCTTGTCTGTTTCCAGCAAGCCATACACAGGACTGTCTGTTAGTTTGTGCTGGTTCAAAGAATTCTGGTTGCTGCTGGGACAAAACATGAGGTGTGTTCAGAGTGGATCACAGTTACACAGCTATATGTCATTTCATCTCACTTCATGCAAATCTTTCCTACTGAGTATGTTCACTGCTGATCTTTGCTAATGTTAATAGCCTCCTCAGGGCAGTATAAAACAGTTATCAGCCTTGTCAGTCAATCTTGTTGATACACCGGTGTGTTTTACCTGCTGCTTCTTTGTGCATGTTTATAGTTCTGAGCAGGAACACTGGAACTGGCTCTTTCTGTATGAGGGAAAGTTTTACTCTCAGTTTGTACTCAGTTCAACTTCACATAAGAATGGTACCACATTGGCCAGAGCTCCAAGTACACTAGTTAATGCCTAGTTAACAAGCCATCCAGAACTAGTTGTTTATAGTTATATTGGGTTGATTTTTTTTTTTCTTTATATAATATTAAATATAATGGAAATTAGTGTATCATCTCTTTTGATCTTGAGTCCAGTTTTAGAAAAAAACAGTGACTGATTTTCTCAAGTCCTCTTTCATGCTGTAAGTCACAGTGTCTTGCAAAATACCATTGCATTACTAAAGTAAGATGTGCTGATCTTATATTTTCAGTGTTGTAGAAAAAAATACATGTCCAGGACACAATTTGCAATCCAGATAGAACTCCCAATTTATTTATTTATATATATATTTGTTTAGGAGGGCAGTATTTCATCGATTTGAGGAAAAAGAACTATTGCTAATTCACATTGCCTAGGAGACAAAGCCTTACAGTCGTGGCTGAACCTTCTATGGTAGGTTTGCCAAATAACAAAACAGCAGTGAAAAACCTTATGTGCAAGTAAAAGGGGCTTAGGCTGAAGACCAAAATGTTCATATGAGGAACTGTAAGCACATAATCATCTGGAAGGCTCAAATGTTTTTCTATTCCTTGCACTGCAAGGCAAAGGCTTCTGTTCTTTTACTGTCAAGTGAAATGAGAATATTGGCCCTTTTACATTTTAGTCAGTTGATTCTCATTAATTTGATGGCTAAGAAGCAGGCATGATGGAGAAGAGGGGAAAAAAACATTTTTAGTCTGGGATCTCTAAGTCTTTTCAAAAAAATGAGATGGATGCATGTTTCATGACTATGTATTTTGTTTATGCAGCCTGAGAGTATATAATAAATAAGTATGAGTATATAATAAAATAATAAATAAGTATGAGTATATAATAAATAAGACTTCATCCCTTATTCCATGTTTCCCTTTGTTCTTTTAACTTTTTTTGGAGCATACACACAATGGCTTTCAAGCGCATGTCAGCAAAGCCAGTTTCAATAAAGATGAAGTCTTGAGGCATATCCTGGCAGAAGTAACTTACATCTGCAAAGTGCTTACATGGAAACTTTTTTAACTATTGCCAGACTGCTGACTGTGCTGTGTGTCAGCCTTGTGATGTTTTATCTTCTGCATGTTTCTGTCATTACACTCACTATGTTGCTCAAGCAAAATCTTTGATACTAGTCATGTTTATTTGGCTAAGAGTTTCCACTGTCAGATTATGTCTATTGAAGTAGTGAGCTTAAAAACTGTCTTGCTGGGATCAGAGATAGTAGATTTGGGATGGCTTTGAACCAAAGCTGCACATGATGTGGCCAGTAAGATCTGGGTGGTAGCTGGGGAAACTTTCATACAGTTCATTTTAGTGGTATGGATTTTAGTGTATCTAAATATGCCTAGAGTAGCCTTAGGTATATTGAGTTCTCTTAAATCCTTAAAAAAATCATAATGTTATGTTGCAGGTAACCATGTCTGGCTTCTGCATTCATTAGATAACTCCTAATTAGTGTGAAAGATCCCAGTGTAATAAATTAATTATACCATAGGCTTGGAAGTGCCTGTAGCCTCTCTTCACCTCTGCCTCGCCTGTGAAGATATGGGCTTTTGGACACCTGAATTCTTTAATCTTTAAAAAAGCCAGGTGTGAACAGGTCTTTACGTAATTTCATTTGAATAGGAGGTACTGTCCCTGCTGACTTTTTTACTTAACAGAAAGTCTTAGAGAGCTTCTCCAAGAAGTGAGAGTTCTGAGTTGTGGGCTCTGCCCTGCCTGAGAATGACTGAATTTACCTATCCGGGTAACCACCCTTGTTCCTAGGGCAGAGGCTGCTCAGTGTGAGACCAGCCTCCACCCATCCTCTTCAAACTGAGCCAGGTGCCAGCAGACAATTGAGAGTCAGGGTTATCCAGTGATAATCTGCTGTGAAATAGGTGCTGGTTCCAGGGAACTCTATCTGGAATAGTGGTCTTGCCCTTTTCTGGGTAAGCGCTGGTGCTAATATGTGAGAGTTTGCCTCCTTTTTTCTGACTTCATAGTGTCTTGATTTGAAGAGGGGAGGTATCAAATGCTGTTAACCAGGATATCCTCTAGCTAGGACACTTTCCTATGAAAGATGGGGTTCCCTGATTGGATAAATACCAATAACTAGGGTTTTCCTCTTCCTGGTTTTTGTTCTAGCTGCTATGTTATCTAAAATGTTACTGCTGCTGATGCCCTCTCTCAGAAGGCTGTGTAGGCTGCATCTCTGTAGGTGGAGGAACTTAGTGTTCAAGGCACTGTCTGTGCAGGAAGCTGACATCTCACTGTGGGCATCCTGTACAGCCTGAATTTTGTACTGTATTGCCTCAATTTCCAAATATAATTGGCCTAAATTTGACTGAAGTTGCTGTAGGTCTTTAGAGGTGCCTGTGTTCCTTTCTGTTCACTGAACTAAAATGCAAATGTTGTGTTCAGGTAAACAGGTTATGTTGCTTTAGAAAGCACTTAAAATTCCAGAAAATTACCGTCTACGTCTTAAAAAGAGTACATGAGACAGGCAAAATATTATTTTGATTTTTGTATAAATCAGCATCATGAAAAATTCTAAAAAGCCTCGGCTTGTAAAAGTTGTTTTTTGTGTTTATTGTTGTTTTTGTTTTTTTGTTTTTTTTTTTTTTCTCTTCTTCTGTATAAACTGAGAAGTTTGTCTGCTGAGAACTTGCTGGGGACCCAGCTCTAGAGGGGCAGATGCCTGTAGGAGGGTTTCCCAGCTGTGTTCCTTTGGGCTTGTTCTCACAGACAAACCAGGCACTTGTGCAAGTATAATGCTATGTTGTTTAGCAGAAATATGTATCCTCACAGTGCTTTTAACTAAAAAAAGTGGAAGTGCAAGGCATGGAGTTGGAATATGACAACCCTATGAACTGTCCAACTAGTTTATTTGCAGAACTAGTGTATTCAAGAGATGAGGCAGTATTGTGCTTTTCAGCAAGTCTCTTCAGCTCTTTTGAGATGCAGCTAGCTGGTGTACTGCAACTTTGTATGTGCTTGGATGCTTCTCTGCAAGGGGCTCCCAGTAAGCAAAGAACATGAGATAGTGGGGTGCCTGGAACAGGGCAGAAGGCAGATATGGCAGAAGGAGCAGTATGGGAGTATTTCTGAAATGTGGTGCAGTGTGAAAGGAGTCAAGAGAGAGTGAGCTAAATGAAAGTAGTGAAAATCATCTTTTGAAAGGTTTTTCTATGCTACTCCTACCATGTTGGGTCTTTGTCTAGGTGACTTAGGTTAGGCATGATTGAAGAGGCTTTGGGATCTTGCAGGCACATGAGTGTGCATAACCCCCTCTTGCCAGTTTTGGTCTGACTGTGGTGGATCTCTCTCTACAGCAGCTGGATCACTGTAGGAGTGGAAGGGGAAGAGTAAAGGAGAGTAAACAAGGAAGAAGAAAAATGAGGAACTGAGCTTTACAATTAGAAAGTACAAAGCACCAACCTTGTGTTTTCACAGGAATGCTTTCCAGTGCTTGTCCATAAATAGGCAGTGTGGGAGAAAAGGAGGAGGTGTAGGAATAGGGGTAACTGAACTGTGGGATAAGATCATATACATGTACTGCCGTGAACTCTGATGGGGAGATAAGGTGGAACAGAACTGGAGCAGAACTATGATAACTGTACTGTGGCTGCAGAGTGGGGCAGTAGCCAAATTGGCACGTCAGCAGTGCTGTTAGGTAGGAGGGATTTTGGTTAATCCGTGGAAGAGCTGAGTAGCATAAGAACCTGCAAGATCCCATAAACAGCGTTGCTGCCATGCACCGTAGATCCCTAGGCACCGTGTGAAGGCCTGATCACACCCATCTCCTTCATAAAAACGTCTAATCTCCCCCCGAAGGATAACATGTTAGAAACTTGGCAAGTTGAAACTCAGCATCTTCCTAGATGCCCTGTTTGAGCTTGTCTTTGCTGCATGTCATCTTTCTCTTCCCATGACGTTTTTTTTTTTTTTTTCCAAGCTTTAAGGTAAACCTTGCAAAACAATGGAACTTTAGCATACTTCTGTCTCAGCAGCAGGAGCAATGCAATTTTATATGCAGCTGAGGTGGTAGGTTTGGAGGAAGTTTTTGTTTACATAAGGTTTTAGAGGTGTTCATAAACACTTTCAGGAATGCATTAAATAACTTGACTAACATCTGTCAAATGCTGCTGCTTTTATACCTTTCCCAGGAAGAGAAGGGCATGTGCAGGGGAGTGTTTTGTTTAGGAATTTTTCACATAATTACGCACACACATATTTACATGTTGTTGTCTAAGTTAGGGCAGACAAAGTCGTAGACATGTATCTTTTTATTTCTTGCTGAAGGCAGCAAGGTTTTGTGATGAAGACCGTTGCTCTGGGCATGATCTTGAGTCAGCCCTAAAGGAGGTTCTTTCTCTTCTATTGACAAGCTGAACCTCCATGACAGTTGGGCTGTAGGTGTGATTGTATATAATTGCCTTGGTCTTGGACCATGTCCATCTTATAGTTACCATGGACTTGGTGGTCAGTATGGAGCTGAAGTACCCTAACTTGATGAACTCTAGAAGGTTTGAGAGGAGGAAAGGCATTTTCTGGTAACTTGCCTTAGCCTTGTCAACTATGAAGAGAGAAGTCAGAAGCTTCAGAGAGCACTACAGGATGGATCAGGGGGAGCTAACTCTTTCAGGCCCATATGATGAAGGCTAGGGGGAATAATTGATGGTAAGCCCAGCTATGGAATGTTCTGATAAAGTCTGAGACCATGCTGAGTTTGTTGCTTAGAACTGAAGGATGTGTGAGGAAGCTATGCCTCCCACAGCACATGCTGCTGGCACCCCAGAAGCTCTTGGCATTTTCAGAAAGTGAAAAGAGCCTTCAGCCTTTCATGAAGATTGTTCTTTATTGTGGTTGAGACAACTTCACAGTTAGAGGAGATGACAGCTTACATATGTTGTGTGAATGCAGTGTTTTATCCTCTTAAGTCACTGAATTGATTGTTGCAATCCAATGATATATGCTGTGAAAGCTTTGATCTCTTCTGCCCTTTTTCTTATTCAGCTAATTATATTTGTAAGGAGTAGCTAATCACTGTTCTCTGTAATTGGAGGCTGAGTGAAAAAAAAATAGTGTCTGCCAGTGAAGAAATGCCCAAAATGAGCTTCACTTAAAAAATTAATAACCTAGTTTTTAAGGAGCTGTGAAATGCAGCAGTGTGTTGAATAGGAGACTGCTCCTCCTTAGAACTTGTGAATGGTAGTCAGAAGTGTATACAGCATTGTACTTTCCAAGTGCTTTGGAACTTAAAGTGATAATGTAAAAAAGCTTGTTGTTTGGAAGCTTCTTCTCTCCAAAACACAAAATTCTACAGCATTTAAAACCATACAGTAATGGAAAAACTCATTTTCAAATTGGCAAGAGCACATGTGGCCTCTTCAAAGCACCATCAAAGACTGTGCTGAGTAAAATCAAATATACTAAGCAAAGAACATTTGTTAGTAATACACAGTGTTAGTAAATTATGTCTTGTTTGGAACTGCAAATCTAATATAATTTTACAACTTTTTATATAGACCCAACTTGACTGAGTCACTGCTACTGCAGGAAAAGAGCGCAGTGACTCAACACTATTTTCATTCAAATAATTTTGGAAGGCATTTTCTTTATGAAGTATTGTTGACAAAATAAGTCATGGCTGCTATGTTAATCTACATATTGTGGTAAGTTTATGTATGTAATTTACAGGTTATGATTTACATAATGTTTTCCTTGAGGAATTTGTTTTTCAAGTAGCAATACTGGGAAACAGAGATGGGGAAGGGGAAATTGTACAAAAAAGTTTAATTCGTAACTGTTGACATCCTGTTGTTTTCTACTCTTTTTTTTTTTTTTTAAGTATGAAAACCTTATCTGAACACCATTGTCTTCCACACACCTATCGCATAGATTAGCTGCTTTAAAATTGGATAAATTATGAATCTGTGTGTCTAGAAGCAGTCATCTGATGTAGGAGAAGGTCCAAAATAGGTTGATATAAAACATGAGGGTTTTTTTCCTTCATCTGTCTTTTCCCCTTACCATTAGGTGCCTCCAAAATTTGAGGGACCCGGTGGCTCAGAGCTTGCCCATTCATTTCTGAGTACAGTCTTTCAGCCTCGCGTTTGTTTTGTTAAGTGTGCTGATCAAGCGCGTTCACATCTCAAGTCCTTCCAGCAGCACACAGGAAGAAGGCGCGCTATTTTGCTGTCTTGGCTGAATTAAAACATCTGGATCCCTACACTTTTCTGTTGCAGTTTGATTGAGCTGGGTTTGTCTTTGGCATATGGCAAGTACAGAACCATATAGACTTGGTGCTGTCAGTGAGCCTTTTCAGCACATACCTTTGCCTCCCCCCACCCTTCTCTGAGTGGTAGCTGCTACTGTGGCTTAAAGGATAAATGTTCCAGGAGCTTTCAGGCTGTTGTGCCCTTCTTGAATGGATTAGTTGCATTTTTAAGTGGTACAACATCCAGCAGACTGGAGCAGAAGCCTGAATCCTTCACTTCCCTGATCCAAATCAGACACCTTGTGCTAGTGCCAGATGTGAAGCGGCATTTTTTGACTTACACTTTGTGTCCCTTGCATCTCGTTTTTGTAATGTCTCCATGAAATCTCCAAGTGCCAGCGCAACTGTGAGTTTTTTTTATCATGCTTTAGACATGTGGATAAATGGAAAACTGACTGTTTCGTTTCTTAAAAGAAATTTACTTTCTACTGACTGGAAAAATAGTGTTAAAGTCATAATGCGCTTGCTAGTGTATATCTTAAATTTGTTTTTTTTTCAGTGGTGAGCAAGAACCTTTCCTTGTGAAAATAAACATGATATTTTCTAAAAATATAGGAATTCTTTGTAGTTTTAAAATAGTCAAAATACTTGAAAAATATTTTTAAATGTGTCTAGTATTTTTAATGATTTCTAAATTTTTCATTTTTATTAGTTCCTCAACGCTCTTCCTACTCTTTCTATGAATAACATTTATATTTCTTCAATATAAAAAGAACCTGTAAGAAACAAAAATGGCTTGTACAATTTTTTTTTTTAAAGAACTTTTCTTATTTCTAGAATTTCTCATTAAATAAATGTAGACCACTGTTTTCACCCTTCTATTCTGAGTCACTTAAGTACTGTATACTTGCATTAAGAGTGTGAGGTTTTTGAATTTTTTCCCTCCTCCCTGCTATGAGGTAATGGAAATGTAAAGAGTATTCATCACTTAATCCAGAGGTTTTATCTTTTAATTAACACAAACAATGGACGAAATTATAAAGATTAAAGAGCACATTGACATTTCAGAACACAATTCAGAGGATGAACTGTTCAGAAAGTGCTGTTGATGACTTAACATAGCAGAGCAAGTAAAGAACAAAGTTTTAATCTGATTGCTTAAACTCATGTTTTATGTTAGTCAGAGTCCTGCAGTCCATTACTGCTGTTCTGACACCGTCAGCATGTACTTTGGGGAGTTCCAGGGCAAAATGACAAACTATGTGTGTACATTAGTGACTTCTTTCTCTGTGCATTGCTTTGCATTTGTCTTTTATTGCTTCGCATTTGTCTCTTTTGTGTGCTGTGATTAAGTTCTGTAGTTCAAGGAGCTACCTCCATATATACTTTGGAGCACCTATCATCTAGGGAACAGCTTATACCAGCCATTAAAGTTATTACTTTGAAAGCCACCATGTTACTTGTTAGCACGGATAGTTGAACTACTTCAATTTCAATTCTCAGGTCTTCTTGGCCATAGTGATCATCTTCCTTTTTAATTTAAGAATTTTTGGAAAAGCTGCTTGGGCTCAGTTCAGATGACCTCAGTTCCACCTAGAGCCCTTGGGCCATTATGTCCTACTGCCTGGCTTTGCAGTGGGGTTGTGGTCCTTCCCAATGAGGTTTTTGGAATGCCAGCTTTCAGGTTTTCTTGCAGTGGAGATTAAAAATTACTTTTGCAGTAAAAGAAACAGTAAAAAAAATTGATAAAGTTAGAGGGTATTTTCAGTGAGATGAATGTTGATGAAATGTAAACCATTTGGTTAGAAATTCCTGTATCTTGTAGTTCAAATCTCTCATCAGAAGAAACAAAAAAAGTTAGTTAAATCCCTTGTTTTATGGACACTTTTGTTTTTTGACATATAAATGATTAATGTCTATGCTTCAGCTCACTGTCCTACTCTCTTAATTAATGGGGACAGAGGCACAGGCAGAAGAAAATTTGAGATATTTTAGCTACTATATCCAAGATGCCTTTCCGTTGAGATTTTCCTCTCCATTTTCATTTATATACTTTAAAAAGAAAAATATATCCCCTCCTGCTTTCTTAAACACAATCACTGCTTAGTGCACAAGTACCGGCATCTGCTTCTCTGTTATCTCAAAGTACCTGTTGTCTGGCTGTGCTATCTCAAGTTATTAAAGATCTGTTCTGGGAGAAGCAGCCTAAATTCTATACCCAGTTGCTAAGTTTTTGCTTTGATTCAGAGATTAAATGAGACCTGAGAGGCTAATGGAACATATATAGGAAATGTGTGCTAGACTGTCACAAAATAGTGGAGTCCAATTATAAATTACGTGTGCTATCATTGATTTTTTTTCCATTTCTGATTTTTAAATGAGCTGATTTTTTCCCCAGCTTCATATAGTGTACATTTTATCAATAAGTGGCTGGCTGAACCATGATAAATCCATGTTATTAAGCAGGAGGACAATAAAAAGTGATGTTAACCAGCTTGTGCCAAACCATCTGCCTGATGTTTACTTTTTTGAGTGCTGACTATGTGTTCAGTGGTGTACAAAGCTCTGAAAAAAAGAAAAGCCAATCTAAAAATAGTGTCAGAGAATCTAGAGCATGCAGGGTGTTTAAGATGAGATTCATCTTGCCTAATGTTGAATGTCTTAACATTTTCTCATTCTGTAAATATTAAATGTGAGTTAGGCAACTACTTTCAGCAAAGGTGATTAGTTCAGCCTGAGATATTTAACTTGGTGGCATAAGAGTTAGGATGAGTTTCATCTGGCTCTTCAAAGAAGACAGTAGCAGTGATACATAGAATCATGGAATCATTTTGGTTTGAAGAGACCCTCAAGATCATAGAGTCCAACTGTTAACCTGATGCTTTCACTAAGCCATGTCCTTAAGAAACTCATCTATGTGTCTTTTAAACACCTCCAGGGATGGTGATTCAACCACTTCCCTGGGCAGCCTGTTTCAATGCCTGACAAGTTTCATATCAACCAACTTTTTTTATTACTCTTTAATGCTTTTAATTGTTGGGATACAAGGGCTCTTTGTACAGAGTTTTTCACTGTAAAGCCAGAACAAAGCTTACTGAATCTTGTGTCATCCAGGAATGAATAAAATTTAAGAGGAAAGAATGTAACTTCTTTCATTCACCTTCTTGCATTACTTTTCACATGAATCTGATATTCCATTTCCCTGGAGTTACGAATTTCACTAATTTACATAGAGGCTTGAATGTACATGGAGTTAGTTTCCATGTTCATAATCTGTAAAATGCCAGTTTAGATAAGAAAATAGAAATATAGGTACAAAACTGTGCTTGGAATCCGCCTACCATGCTGTGGTACTACTATTTGAGGTGGCCCACTCCAACTCCATGGTCTTAATGACTCTCTCAATGGGATATTTTTCATTAAACAAACAAAACAAAATATGCATACAAGATCAACATTATTCCATGTTCCAGAGATTTTGATTGCTAAATTTTGAGCATTGTTACTTAAAACCTGGCAGGAATTAGCATGGAAGATGATGTAAATTGAAATGTGTCAGGAAGCCCTCCCTATTTAGAGACTAGCTTTGAAATCGTTTAACATATGGTTTAATGTTATATCCAGTCTCAATTACCTTTATATCTTTGGGACTGGAATAAAGTAAATCAGTGAGAGAAGGCATCTGTATCCCTAAGAGGATGGTCACTGAACCACTGGTTTAGCTGACTCTGCTGTATTGGGAGAAATTATGTGAACAGCTGTGTTGGCTGAAAGCGCTTCCTAGATCTCAGCTTTGACTGTTTTCTGGGCCTTTTTAGAAGTGAGCGACTTCTAATTTTGGCAGTTTCAGAAGGAATCTGAGTAGCTGTTCTTGGAACCCTGGTGATGGGTTTTAGTGAGTGAAGATGCAGATGTGTTTTTGAAATGGTACAGGGCACCAGCCATCCAGGCAGCGGAGCGATGCTTCATTTTTCGGCCGTCTTCAGAGAGATGGAGTTTGTTCAGAGAAACAGACCGTACAAAGATTGAGAGACTGGTAATGTTCTTTTGGCAACAGAACAATATGAATTATCTCATTGCTTGAAGTAAGAAATTTTAATCTGCACTGCTGCAGCTTTTGCTGCAGCTTTTTATAATTTGGGTTTAGTGTTTTGTATGGAGATTTAAGGTAATACAAGAGAAGGCAACTAAGACAGTTGTAAAACATGGGCAGGCTTTTGGGCAACAGCTGCTTTCATAAATTCTGATATAGAGGGATTTATTATGTATATTTTTAATTAATATACATTTTGGTTTTGTTTTTTTTAAACCAGGACTGAGAAATTAAGAAGTGTGGGGGTTGTTTCCTGTAAATGCTTTTTCCCCTGTTCTTAGTCATCTTGTTGACTGTTGATATGTAGGTGAGTTTATTCTGGTGCTTCCTGGCTGGGTGTTTCCATCCTATTTCAGCAAGTGTATTTGGGCAGTGGATGAGCATATCAGGTTTTAGGATGTACAGGTGTGAGATGCATTATTTCTGAGGATGCTTCAGTGGGGAGGCATTAAAAGCTCCAGTTGGAAGGATATGTTGGCTGTAGAAATACCTTGACAGTTTGTTGTTGTTGTTTGTTTAAGTTTTGTGTTTCAATCTCATTTTGGTTTTTATTGGTCTATGGCATGCTTGTGTCTGGTTCTGAATTTGGTGAAATTTGGGAGATGGGGTGTTGTTTAAATGCTAACAGGAAGACTTTTTCACAGTTTTATGTAAAAGTAGTTGTCTAGCTCTTAGAAAGCTGTTGTACTTTTTTTCTGCACCAGATGAGTGTAGAAAAGAGCTTCTGGAAAACAAAAAAACAAACAACAAACCCCACCTCAAACCTAAAAGCCTCACTCCTGTCCAAGTATATATATATATATACGGTCTATATATGAAAATAAGAACATAGACTCTTAAGAAATTTGGATGGTCCTGTATCTGTACTATATAGGACTGTAGTGAATCAGTTATTTTTGCTAATAATAGTAAACTTGCATTGAGAGGCAACAGGGGCAACAGGGAACACTGTTGCAGCAAATGCACAAACACCAGTGTAAAGTATAATCTTTGCCTTATGAATTAACAATCTAAATAAATAAGACAGACTAAAAGAAAGCGACAAACATTTAATGTTCGGTATGGTCATTTTCAAAAGCCCTTTTAAACCCTGGATTTCTTAAAAGACTCTTTAGTATAAAGGTTTGTAACATTTTATTTGATACTGTAAAGGTATTAATGGGCTAGTAGGTAAGAGGCAAAGGAATTGTATAAAAGGAACATCTGAAGTTTTATCTATTAAACAGATTTTTCCAGTCTTTTTTTCTTTTTTCTCACATGGTTTTTGAACTGTGCATTCTGGATATCATTTAACTTTCCCCTGCAACAGGTTTTCCAACTTCAGCTGTTATATGACCATAAAGCTGCACTTTCGGGATGAGATTTAAAATCTCTTTTTATAATTTGTGAGCTGTGTCTTCCTGTGTTGAGAAGGAAACTACCATAGTTTCTATAACTACTGCTTTACGTATGAGGATTTGGAAGTGATCAAGCTATAAAAGCTGCTGTGAGTAACAAGCTAGAGTTTCTTTGTCTTATGGTCTGAAACTGTAATTAGTTCAGAGAGGTTTTTTTCCAAATGCAAATTGTTTCTATGAATACTACAATACAGCTTGCAGCCACCAACCAAGGTACTGTAAAGTAAGTTGGCAGTAAGAAGGATCATTCATTGATGTGAAGAAAGTGAACAATCACTGCTTTTTCCTTCTGTGTCACGCAGTTCAGAGCGATACTGTCAAGGAATGGTAGTGGGGGAGAGAGCAAACAGACTTGTCTGCACATATTCATTCCTTCCTGCAGCAGCACTTCAAGAGGTTGTGAGCTTTCTAAACTGATTTGTAGAATTCTGGTAAATCAAAATTTCATGTCTTATTGCTCAGAGCTGAGACAATAGTGTGATGGTTTATTCTTTCCTCTTTGCGGACAACCAAGGTCCATTGTTTTGATTCAGATAGATATTATTGCAGCCGTATGCACTTGAGTCACAACTAGGAGATATATTTTATGACAGTTGAGAATAAAACCTACGTCATTATAAAACAAAGAAAAAAATGCTTGTATGTTCTACTGATTTTAGTAGTGTTTATCCAAGAAATTAATTTTAGAAGAGTGACTTTTTTTTTTTTTTTGAGCTTTAATCATCTTTCCAAACAATTAAGTGTCAAAAATTTATTTGACAGGCCAATAATCATTGCTCTACATGCTGGCAATTGCACTTGTAAACTAGATGAGAATCATGTTGTTTCAGCGTGCTGCATCTTTACTGTGCCAAATGTAGCTTGAGACGATTGTATTTTTCAGGTTACAAACTTTTTCTGCCCTTAGAATTGTATTTATTTATTAGAGGCCACGTCTGGCTCTTTTTCTGCCACCTGCTCCAGCAGAGACCTGGGGTAAGTCCTCAACAAGGAATGGAAAGGTGTTGAAAGGGCTCACGGCCTGGGAGAGGAGGGGAGAGGGGAACAGGATGAACTTGAGGTGCTGAAACATTGCAGTACGTGGAGCCTGCAATAGAGGAGAGGTCATGGGAGAAGTAGGGTTGTGAAATGGGAGAAGCTGGGGTATATTGGAAGGAATGGATTTTATGGTGAACTTTACAATGTGGGATGAGTGGGAAAAACTGGGGCAGAAGAACCTGGGTAATTGAAGTGGCTTCTGATGGCCCCATTTTTGGGAAGTTGCTGCATTAAACATATTTTTGAGATTCACTTTCAAAGATGTTTTGATGCCTTTCTGTACACTGGTAAATTTCCATCTTTCACAAATATGGGTTAGACAGTTAATACCTAAGTTAAAGGCACATTGTTTGGTATTCTGAAGTTGTATACTTTTGTTAGATAAACATGTTTTTATTTTTGCCTGAAGGCATTTCATTACTTTTTTTTTCTTAACAATAGAACAACCCGTCTTTAGGGTCACATTTGGTTGTCTTTGCAGAGAAGCACGCTATGTATTTTTATCCCTTTCCACATGCTCACAATTTGCAGGAGGAAAAAAGATTTAGGTTTTCCTGTTTGTCAGACAAGGAAGGTATTGCTGAGGAGATAAGATTTTGGAAGATCTTTTGGCTGCTGCAAGACAAAAAAAGCTGTAGAAATTTATGTGTTTTTTCTTCCTTGTCTGTGGTATTCTAACCCAGCAAAAAATGTACTTGCTTAGCTGTTTTAATTTGTCCTCATAAGGTGCAAGTGATCCCATACACAACATAAATCATCAACTCCATTTTCAGGGAAGTGACTGAAAGCATTATAAAAACGCTCAAGCACGGTATACTGCAGGGGTGTCAAACTCATTTGCACCTGGGGCCACGTCAGCCTCGCGGTTGCCTTCAAAAGGTCGAATGTACTTTTAGGACTGTATAGATATAGGAGTAGTTACATTTATACAGTCCTAAAATTACATTCAGCCCTTTGAAGGCAACCACGAGGCTGACGTGGCCCCCGTGAAAATGCTCCTGATATACTGCATAAGGAGTAGTTTCTGTGAAAAGCAACTTTTAAACAAATGTGTATCTGTGTCAAGGTTTGATTACCAGGTGACAATAAAACCGTGGCAGAGGTATTGTTAACCCCTTCTCCTCCCTCTTCCCCTTTCAGTCCCACCCTCTACCCCTTCCCACTAAGGACAGGCAATCGGGAGGGAAAGGACAGAGAGAAGAGAGTTGGAAAAATTAAAAATGTTTTACTAATGCTACTAATAAGAATAGAGAAAATAATACAAAATATACAAAACCAATCTTGAAAGTCCCAGCAACTGCAGAGCCGGCACCCAAAGTCCTGGATTGGACTCTGCAGCCAACTGGAACTGGATTCAGTCTGTCTCTAGGCCTCAGTTCACAGGGACAACTAGCAAGGTCCTCTCCTAATGTCAGCTATGAGGAAAAGGGATGAGATCCTTGTGATCTCTCACTTCTATATGAAGTATTAATGTGAACGGGATGTTATACACCATTGGTCAGTTTCTTGGTCACCTGTTTCTCATTGCCCCTCTCACGAGATGTGCATCTATTCATTATCAATAACCTCGCATTTCATTGCTTTGTTTACCAAAACATGTATTTGGTTTTCCAGGAAAATGCAGCTAATATGAAGGCTTTAGCTGACAGGCAAATTCACTAAAAGAGAAACTTGTTTTTAACAAAACCAGGACAATCAGGAACTCAGTTCATTTCCTACAGTTATACTAAAAAGAAGCAACTGGTTGTATTTGCTTTGGCTGTGCAGGTTTTGTCAGAATCTGAGTATCCTGAGACAACAGTTGGCAAAGCCAATAAACAAGTGGAATCAGCAAGAACTGAAGTGAATAGGCTAAAACTCTATATAGAACATTTTTCCTTCTTTCTTCATACTTTTGTCTGAAATCTTACTTTAGGAAATATTTCTTACTTGATTTTGCAAGTTGAGAGAGCAGTTTCAGTATTTCCCTGTGAAATCTTACTGGAATTATTTTGAAAACTTTGCTTCCTCCTTGCACATCAGTAATCACTTCTGTGCTCATATTGCTGCATGTTAATGGCAGCTAATTGAATTAAAGAAATAGTGGAGCTTTTATTGTATCTGCCCTTATCTCCTGGAAATTAACTCTATTTCTCTGCTACCCTTCTCATATATCTTGTGTGTTTTTCATGTTCTTGGTGCAGAAGCTTTGAGCTCTGAGTCGGTGTCTGCAATCATCTGAAAGCAAGCAGTCTTTGCTGTTCTTATTTTTATGTTTTGTTTTGTTTTCTTCTGTTTGATAATGCTGTTCAAGAAATTAAAAGTCAAGGGCCAGGTGGCTGAAGCCATGAGCTGCTCTCAGTAAGGTCAGTAAGAAGAGGAAGGTGGTCATGCTCCTGTGGAAAGAGTGGGAAGGAGACGGACGGTAGCAGGGACTGTGCTGCACAGATTGCAGAAGAGGCACTCTCCACATTTGTTATCTGCAGCTTTTATGTAGTTAATTCATGAGTTTAATTCTTGTCATCTGCTTATCTTCTTGTGAGCTTAATTACTTGGCAAAGACTTTGTTTTACTGTGTGTTAACTGCTGTCAGGGTTTTGCATTGAGAACATGACATTTATTAATGTTTTACATGATTGTTTTCTCCCTGGTCTCATAAGCTAAGTTGAAGCAAAAGAAGTGAAAAAGGCTTTGTAGCAATGCCAGGTGGAGGGGTCTTGGTTAGTTCCTGATAAGGTTTGAGTTGCACTGTTAATATAAAGGCAGGCTAGAGAGAAACTGTTAGTCTGCGTCCTGTAAACTAATTCAGAGACAATTCTCTGAAGGAAACCCAACTGACAGGGTTCTGTGCCCCAACAGTTGGAGCTGAAAGGCTGTGGGGTGTTTTAATGCTGACTTTGAAATAGTACATATCCAGCTTATTCAGGAAAATAATTCTAAGGAGTATTTATTAGCATTGCAAACATCTGTATTTTCACAATGACAATCCATAAGATCTCGCTAATTGGAATCATAGTTTGAGTATGTCAAAAGGACCAAAGTATTATGGTTTAAACTGGTTTTACGCTCTGTGAATTCCTGTGCAAAACAGTGAAGATGGAATCACAGCCAAGGGAACTTAACAGTGCCTTCAGGTCATCACATCCCTTCTGAATGCAGGAGTTGCTATCTCCCAGTCTGTAAAGCTGGGAAATGCTGAAATGCAATAAGCTGGAGCTGAGATGAAAGCTATCCCACCTGCAGGAGCTGGGAAGTGTGAAGCTGAAGCACGCCTCTTGTCTGTGGGACTGAACACCCTGCCATCCTTAAGGCCTCTGGGATGTCAGACCCTCATGTTAGAGGTTTTCGTATAATCTCTGTAGCTGTTGGGAGGTCTGTTAGTTTTAACTTAGGTACTGGTGAATGCTCTTATACAGGGAGAGGAGGTTTGCTCCTGTGTCTAGGTTTGTCTGGTAGCCAGGAAAAACTATCCCGGTAGTAGAGGCCAACTCAGACCACAGCTGAGTAGTTTGCACTGGCTCCCTGAGCAGGAGCCTTGCCTTACAGCAAGACTTCTCTTGATTTTCTTACTGGGCTGAATCAATGGATGATAAATAACACTCCCAAGTAGAGAAGAGGCACAGCTACTCCCCATTGACAAGCTGGGTATTTGATTAGTGAGTCTATCCACAGAATGCTAGTTGTTAAAAATGGTTACACAACCTTGTTATACCTGAACAGATGCATTAAGAAACAGAGGACATCAACAAGATAAGGACTGTTGGTTAGGTGTATGCTCTACCTCACTTTCCCTTGATGCTGTGTTACACACCACTGCTTAAAACAACAGTATATTGTATGCTCAGAAGCTACGGCTTATGTTTCTATGAGTATTTGCAATAGTGGTGGAGATGGTTCTAGAAATATTGTTCTTGGCTGGTTGGAGACTTCTACATTTGAGCTCCCAACAGTACCTTTGTTTGGCCAGGCTTGAGTGTCAGTTGGGTGGCACTGATTCTGCCTGAAAAATATAAGGCTGATGTGTAATTTTGTCTTCTTGCTTGTAGTCCCAATGACTGAGAAACTGCTCTGGAATATGGAGATTATAATGGGTCTCTGTCACAGCAGAAAGTTGGAATAACAGTCTGAAACTAGTAGTGCAGAACTCAAGGTCCAGGGGTAGGAAATAAATTTAAATATGGAGATGATGCATTTTATGGAGGGTGAGAGTGCTTCTGAATAGTTTTGCAGTTTAATGCCTTCATACTGTGGCCTTGTACCGTGAGTAAAGATATTTTATATAAAATTTTTGCTATGGTAGAAGACTTCTAAAAATATTTTTAAAAATCAGAAATACTGTCCTCTCCTTGCTTCTAATAAAAGAATCACTTAACTTTAGAGTGATTATTAACATGAAGCATTAGTTAGCTTGTGACAAAATGCTAAATGGGATAGTATTACTTTTTATTTATTCTATGTCTTCCCTCTGAATGACTAAAACCTTTATTGATGAATGAGTTTGCTCTTTCAGTAGAAGGTATTTATACTATGAATAATTTTATTGCCATTAGAAAATTCAAAGGAAAATTCTTTTGCAGATATTGCTGTGGATTTTTATTTTTTAAAAAATAATATGTGAAACCTAAGTTTGTAAGTATATGTATTTTTTATTGTAGAAGCTTTGCAGAATGCAGAGTGCTGTCCAGTTCTGGGCCCCTCAGTTCAAGAAGGACAGGGAACTGCTGGAGAGTCCAGCGCAGGGCAGTGAAGATGATTAAGGGAGTGGAGCATTTCCATTGTGAGGAAAGGCTGAGGGAGCTGGGTCTCTTTAGCTTGGAGGAGACTGAGGGGTGACCTCATTAATGTTTACAGATATATAAAGGGTGAGTGTCACGAGGATGGAGCTAGGCTCTTCTCGGTGACAACCAATGGTAGGACAAGGGGTAATGGGTACAAACTGGGACACAATAGGTTCCACTTAAATTTGAGAAGAAACTTCTTCTCAGTGAGGGTGACAGAACACTGGAACAGGCTGCCCAGGGGGGTTGTGGAGTCTCCTACTCTGGAGGCATTCAAGACCTGCCTGGACGCCTTGTTGTGTAGCCTCATCTAAGTGTTCCTGCTCAGGTGGGGAGATTGGACTAGATGATCTTTCGAGGTCCCTTCTAATCCCTAACATTCTGTGATTCTGTGTGTGTGTTTTGAAAATTACAAACACGGAAGAAAACGTAATTACTTTCTCCTTCAGAAAAAATAGTGTGCCTAATGATTTGAATGCATATAATTTATATCCACATGCAAGTTGCATCATGTACTTTAGTCTTTCATACCTGACTTTCACATTGACTAGCCGGCTCAGTGGGAAGCCTGCTGAGGTCTGTGTGGTTTCACACTCGGTGCTGAGTGTTGCAGGTGACTGACCTGTAGGAATTGCCTGTAGGTATGAAATATCCCATGCAGTGGTTGTAGTGGTGTGAAAAGCTTCCAGGAACAGCAGCTGCTGTGGTCTGGGGCAGCACCCAGTGCCAGCAGCTGCATTGCCATTAGAGTCCCTCTGTGGTTGCTCCCAAGGGACTTGGATATATGGACAGAGAAAATCACAGTGTACAGAACCATGGTTTTACATATGTAATGATCAGAATAAAAGGAAGGGTGATGAATAGCATGATTAAACTAATCTGGATGCAGATGTGTGACTGACAAAATAATGTAAAGATGGAGAAACTCAGTTAATGCACAGTGAAATACTGTTTAAAATATAATCACTTTGTGAATAGTGTCCTCTGATTTCTTGTGCTGTGCAGCAGCTATGAAGACCAAATTATGGTGGCTCTTTCCTCTGGCCTCCCATGCCCAGGTGTGGAATACAGCTCACCTGCTAAATGTACTCATGGGAATACTGAAACTGCTTGTGAGGCAGTGTTGTAACTTACGCTGTTCTGTGACTGTGCTACTGATTGAGTATTGCTGATCTTCATGTCAGATCAGAGCTCTCACTCCATGTATTTTGTCCTTAAAGACAATTATTTTGTCCATACAGGCAGTTTTCAGCAGCAGGATCTACAGGCCATGCTGCACAACTCTAATTCATCAAGACCATGACTTGCCCATAATGCAGACATGCCTTTACCTCCTCTTTTTCGATTTATTTTATTCAATAATACTTGCTGCTGGTGATGTTTAATGATGTTTAATTATTGTTTGTTGATCTTGTCAGGAAGTTTCCTTGGGCTGGGGCAGACATTTCTAATCCAACTGTTTAATATTGGCTCATGGCTGATTAGAATTTTGAAAATATTTTAAGAGCATGGAAAATCCAGATAATAACACTTAATAATAGCTTTAATGCTTAATCAAGATTAGTATTTTCATTTACATATATTACCTGAAAAGCTAATGTAGGCCAGCACTGATTGGCAGTACCAAGGGTTAGTTTCAGGTCCTAGGGGTCCTTTGAAAATTTTGAAACAATTGACTTCTGTGGGTGTGGACATCCAAAAATCTGGGAGGCAAAGCTATGCTCTTCAGTCACTCAGCAAATCAGATTTACCTGCTCATAAGAAATGAGCCAATGAATGCATTTTAACATAACCTTTTGGAGAGCAGGGTGGGAGAACTAACGCTGGTGAGGCAAGACCAATTCCCTGTTGACCTCAGCTGTCTGCCCTCCTGCCGTGCCCGAACTCCTCGCTGGGTTTCCTGGGGCAGTACCTGCAGCACCTAACCCATATGCTTTGCTTGCAATTACTCCTCATTTACAGGTTGTTGTGGAACACGGGGGTCCCACTGGCCGGCAGGTTGATCTGTTGCTCCTGGAAAGGGCTGTCAGTTGTTGGGACTGTGCAATTTATCTCACCTTTAAATAGTTGCAGTCATTTTTCAGAGGAGGCACTGGAGGGCTTGTCTCCAAGGCTGTGCCATCAGCTGCTGCCCTCAGCCTTGCCTGGGGTAGGGGCACGTAGTTGTTTTGGACTTGGACAAATGCTGTAGCAATTCTCAAGATCCACGTCAATGCTTAGCCACAAACAGTTGTCTTGAATGATTTTTGTTTCTTTGTTTAAAAAGCAACCCAGAAGCTCCCTGGAGTCCATCTGTGTTTTCACTACTAGTGCTGCAAAATACAGCAAGAGTGCTGCAGGGTGCGCCCATGCTGACTTACTTATCCTGGCTCTAATGAGTACGGGTGCATTGCCCGTATGCTTTGCAATATAGCTATCATATACTGACTTATACATATACAGCCTTAACAGATATGCTTCCCAACTTTCACAGCTTATGCATGGAAAGAAAACCTGTTTAGGCCTGGGTAATTATTTGCTGATTCATCAGCCAATACTGGTAATTACTGTTCTGGTCTGTAGTTCTGTAGGAAAACACACATATGTATATGCAATATGCAGTATATGCATGGGGTAAACATATGGGTATGCTATGGACATATAGTATGTTATAAAATGTGTATATATATATTTACATTCATGGATCCCATGTGACATCAATGGGAAATCCATGCAACTCTTTATTGGTTAAATTCTAGCATGTCAATGAGAACAAGAGTTTTGACACTGATTGTAGCTGCCCTGAGACTTCACTTTACATGCATAGTATCTTGTGTGTTGGTATACCTCTAATCTTGTATGTACACACATGTGGCTTTTAAAAACCAGGTAAGTGTAATTACAGTATTAGGATATGAACAATCTCAGTGTTAAATAGTTCCATAAGTATTTTTGCATAATCAGGGCCCCAAGCATCATTACAAATGATCTTGTAATGATATGCTACCTTAAGGGTGGGAGGATGAAGGCGAAGAAGGAAAAAAAAAAAATAGGATTGGTCTTTTTGTTGTAAAGCAAAAGCTTCCATTTACAGGGCAGCATGTATGTCTGTTCTTTCGATTTGGAAACAGCAATATATCCAATCCTTTCTCCAGTGTATTGGAAGACTGGAAGTGTTGAAGACTTTTCTCAATGTTAACTTGAAGTACATGTTTTTATAACCTATACCTTTTCTTCTTGGTCTGCTTATACAGCATTTGAAGTAAGTGGATATTAATAAAAATACTAAAGATTTATGGAAGTTCAGAAAACCCCACAATTAAACAGAAAAAAATGAACCACCTCTTCAATAACTGAATCTGAATACATTATATCTTCATAGTTGTTTCTAAAAGTTATTGAGCAAAACAGGGCAGAAAAAAGTGGGTATATTTAAGGTAAAGAAATGCAGACAATAATAGTACATAGAAAAAATCTCTTCAGATCCTCTTTACAGGTCAGGAAAAGAAAAATAGATGCAATTATTTATTTTTAATATGATTTTTACAAATTTAAATTTCTATTAACTTTAATAAGCTTCTACCTATTGTGATTAAGCCCTATCTCTCTATATTAACTGTTGCAATGAGAGAAAAAATTTTTGTGAAAATACTTGGAAAACAAGTTGTTATCAACCTATTATGTGTGGGTTGCCGTTCATAATAAGTTTGTTGACTTTTATAATTGCAACTTAGTTAAATGATTTACAATGTCGTGAACCGTTCAGAACGCTATTAATGACACTTTTGTCTTGAAAAATGAGCCAAAAAACATACATCTGAAATTTGTTTTCTTTTTTTATAAATGTCGTGAGAATAGACAATAGCCTGGTCCAAAGGAATAATACAGCATGAGGCCAGACAGACTGAATCCTGTGTTTGAGGGTAATATGAAAGGTTATTATCCACCCTTTCCTTAATCTTCCTGTACCAGACAGCACAGATAAGGCATTTTCAGGCCCTCTTCCATCTATTGAACAGTGGCAGCCATTCATCAGGATCTTGCCATTTACTTGTCACAATAATGATCTTGCAATACAGTAAAGGAATTCATAGTTTGATGCCTGTGCTTTTGGGTTAACTTTAATTAACTGTGCCAGATTGCTGGGTCAAAAGTTTGACTGACTTGACTGCATGCTTTTTTAATAAACATTTTGAATACCTAAGATAACACCAAAAAAAAGGTCAGAATGGCATTATCTGAATGGCTTGATAAATTTTTTGATAATACAACAAAGGGAATATGCTAGAGTCTTTCACGTGAAATGACATCTTGTAGCTGCCTGTGCATAAGGAAGTGGTTTGAGTTAAGTTCCTAATTAACACAAAAAAGAGGTTATTTGTTTTTCATCCTGAAATATATTTGCTTTTATCCAAATATGTGTGCGGGCTCCCTTTATCTGCTACATGAAAGTTTCCATTTCATGAGTTATTTGTAAGGATAAGCCCTTGTTGTCAGCAGGAAAGTCTTAAAAACTTTCCTTCTTCTTAAGTGTTCCTCGGCCTCAAGACCTTCAGAGAAAATACTCTTTTGCTGTGCATCCAGTGTCTCTCTGGAGTAGTTAATGATGTATTTCAGACTGAAATAATTGCTACTAGAGTTTGATGTGTTGGAGTTTGTTTTCTCATATTGTGAGAAAGGCACACTAGAAATATTATTTGAAAACTCATTTGAAAACTCAACTTCTTGTGATTTTCAGACCATTGCATTTAAATTGACAGATGTGTTTTGAATCAGTCTGAAAGGATGGTGTGGCTTCTTCCTGTTTATGTCAGTGCTGGTTGAATTCATGTTTTAAAATGCAAAATTTCGTCTGTGATGCACATCTGTATTTTGAAGAAGAACATTCTACCCTTGTAGTAAGTAATACAAAAGATTTCCCAGTCATCCTGCAGTTAAACGAAGCAGAATGTATCTGAGTTTTAGTAAGGAAAGTCTGTGGAGAGCTTGGATTATCTTTCTGTGTATGCAGTGTTGGATGTTGGCTGGCATTTCTGGGCCTGAAGTTTCCAATCAGAATCTGATTCTCTCCTTGTCACTGTCTACTTCCTGTTCTTTTGCCTACAGCATTTCTGGACAAAGGAAGCTGCTTTGGACACTCTTACCTGACACAAGACAATTTTGTCATGAATAGACAAAATGTTTTACAGTTTTCTGTCTAAAATTCAAATGATTTCTCTTTCTGCCAGAACCTGCTTGTATTGGAGATGGTGGCAGTGTTCCCTCCTTCCTTGACTTTGCCTTTGATCAGTGGGTTTAGGGGAGCATTTTTTTTGGTAGCCTGGAAAGATAAGTTTTCTTCAAACTCCATATTAAACTAGTGTTTCTAGGGTGGGGGAAGCATAGTCTTGGAAATCACCATTTATAGATGAAACCTAAATAACTCATAAATACAAGGATTAGTCACAGTTGGATCCAAATGCTAGTTTATACAGCACCATGTTGTCCAAAGCTGCTTCTTGTCTGCATTTTTCCTTGGGTGCAGAATCCTTCCCAGTTTCCCCACACTATGTTGCTGTGTTGAACCATTTAATCTGTTGTCTGATGAAGATTTTGAAGTTCTAGTATGCTGAATTGTAAAAATTTCAACATGCAAACACCAAAGGCTTTGGCTAGAATATAGTCAAAATTTAATTCCAGCATGTTTCAAAATGATCGTTATAAATTACTTCGTGCATTTAATTCCACTAGATATAAATGATAAACAAATCAACAGGTTAATGGGGTAAAATCCTCAAAACTGTAAAACGCATGGGGAGCCTCTTTGCAGTAGCAGCTGGGAGAATATACTGGGGAAGGTGTGTTTACTCTGCTCTGACGTTCTTCCCTTGGCTCTGGATGCTCATCAGCTGCAGAAAGAACCTTGAGCTTGATGGAACTTTGGCTTCAGTCAGCGCAGTTCTTACAGGAATATTTTGTGTTTGATGAGGTTTTGCTCATGTTGCACCCATTAGCAGTCAAAGTCCTGGTGCTGCCCGGGGTGTATCTGCACAAGAACCGACATCCTCCTGCAGCAGCCGAGCTTCCTGCTCCAGCTCTGTCTTGACGGGGGTAGCGCGTTCAAACCCAAATGTCTATTTTCATTTTGTAACCCTATGATAACCTTGAAACAAATGTTTTGGTTTTTTGTTTTTTGTTTTTTTTTTTTTTCTGTAAGACACTGTTTCCAGTGCCAAATAATTACTTTTTCCGAGTTAACTTCACAGGATGTCTAGGCAGTGAGGTTTTTTTTTGTTCTGAGTTTCATAAAAAAACACCATTTTCTGTTGTGTGGTGTTACTGAAAGTATTAAAAATGTTTTTGTGTTCTTTGCTTATCTGTCATGCTTGATAGACTACTTTTTAAAACCTGATGATGAAGAAATCATCCTTTTCTGAGTGTGGTGGTTGTTTATTTTGTTTTGTTCTGTTTTCTGGATTAGGTTCCTGTTTTGTGTGCTCTTTTGTGCTGTTTTAGTAGTGCCCAAACCCTATTTCAGATAAACTGGGCACAGTGACTTCCTTCAGCTGGGAAGGCTACACGCAAATTATACTTTGCATTCTGCTGAGCCAAATGTGCCTGTACCAAATGTTTTGAAAGGTAATTGTTCTTTAACTTACTCCTGAAAACTTGACTGCAGATACTGGTATTAATGTAGACTGGCCAGTACGTAAGGGAATTTTCCTGGTGATACCTGCAGAATGATAAGCAGTGGCAAAGATTTTTGTTTATATATATATATATATATATATATATAAAAAACACTTGCTGAGTTTGGAAGCAAACAGTAGAAGAACTCTAATATTTTTTGTTCTGTGTTCGCTGACTTCAACACTCTCATTAAGGCATATGTTTCACTGACACCATTGGCAAAAGTTATAGGGGATAGAGAAGAGCCAAAAGGGCTGCCATCTTGCAGCATTAGCTGTTGTGAAGGATGCGCTGGGAAAGTTTAAGAGTGCCAGCATCAGTACCAGTAAATCATTTTGCTTGCACAGCCAGCCTCCTGTTGACTTGCTTATGGGCAGCAATAGCAAAAGAGTAATGGCACTGATTAGCAATGAGACTGATGTTACTTAGTGTCTTAGGCAGGAGCATAATTTATCTTTAAATACAAATATCCTAAAGCAGTTTATAAATTATGGCCTCAGATTCACTGAAAATGGCTGCTTTATTCCAAAAACTGAGTGTTTATTATGTATTATTCTCCCAGTTCATGGTTAAAAATGGCATGGATATGCTTCAGTAAATGTGAGTATCAAGATATGGATGGCAGGATGTCTTTATTACAGAACTAAGAGCATCACTGTACGGGGATATCTGAGCTGTAATGTCATGTCAATTAATGTATGAAAAGTTGGATTGATGGGAAAGTGCATAGCGTGTAGAAACAGTAAAATTCAATTAAGAAGAGACAGGCAAGTGGATGGTTTAAGGGGTGCATATCCCAGCTCACCAGACTGTTATGGTGAACATCTGTTTGAGAGCATTGCCTTCTGTAGGCTTTCAGATGGCTGAGTAGCTAAATGCGTTATCAGATTTATGAAGTTTTCTGAAGTTGGAATACAACATATCACCATATTCCAAGCAATAATGAATAACAGCCTACATGAGTTAAAGTGTTCTTTGATTTTAATTTCCTAAAATAAAATCTTGTGATTGTATATTTTTAAAAAGCAGAAAAGAGCATTGTCTATATGGAACTGTCACGAAGATAAATATAGTCTGCTTCTACCTCCATTGAAACTCAGGCTATAGTCTACTTGCCTTCAGCTTGGAAGAGACCAGTCTTTTTCTTCTTTTTTTGAAAATAACCTCTTGAAAATCTTGATTGGTTCAGGGTTCTATTTTGCAGTTCATAGAATCTACTGAAATCAGAGATGGTTATTTAACCCTATAACAGATGGAGCCAGGATGTCTGTATCATCAAAGAGGAAAAATGAAATGTGAGTGAGCACAGAAGTCAGTAAATATGAGAGTAATTGGAGTGGGCATGCTGAGAGGGTAGGGAAGGATACATCGCTGTCACTTTTTTTTTCAGCCATCAGCTTTGAAGCCAGCTACTGGTCTGTGTAAGTGACCTCTCCAGCCTAAGCTGCAGGAGGTCAGGGGGTTATATAAACGCACAGCTCTATATAAGCCTTTCAGGGATACCTATCAAGAGCATTTTTCATGATGACAGGGCAGATGTGCTCCTTGCAGAGGACAAACTAGATGATCTGAATTTGTCTTTACTTCTGAGGGTATTTTATAGTTTGATGTTGGTTGTGAGCTGGAGTTTTCAGTATACTTTGAGGGTTTCCTCTGGCTTCTGTTATTAAGTGCAGTTAGCTGGTTAGGGAAAAAAAAAAAAAAGAAAATATAAAAATATATCATTAAATTCTGCATCTTTGAAATGTTGAATGTATTGAATGTTGCTCATTATTGGAAAAATGACGCAGTTATGATAGCTGTGGACTAGACTCTGGCTGTCAGGTTCTAATGTCATTTTAACTACTGGAGATGGAGTTTAAAACTCAATACCTAGTCTATAATACTCCCATTACAAAGCTTTTCCAGAACCTTGTTAGTGTGGCAGTCATAGATGGTCTACCAGTTTCCAGACTGAGTGTTTTTTATAGCCATTATATCAGCATTATCCTTTAGCTTAAATGACTTGTCTTTCTAGAGTTTATTGCTGCAGTGTTTTTTAAACCTCAGAGCTTTTGTTTTGTTAGGTACCTCAAACAAGGCAAGTTATTTTGATTTTCTTGCAAAATTGAGAATTTGGGCTGAGTCTGCCTGGGCATGGAAATTGGGCTAAGATAAAAAATAGTGATTAATTAGAGCAGGAACTAGAACAAGCTGAATGAGATGTACTGGGAACTGTCTTGTGGGTAGTTAGTAAAGGCTCTCTATCATCTTCTCAACCTCCCTCCTTTCTGGTGTTTGGAATAAGCAGCACATTGTGAGTCTTTCCATTACATGGATGTCAGTAACTATCCGTGAAACCTCCTAGTAGAGTGTGTCTCTCTTTCCCTCCTAATGATTCTGTGGAGCTCAACAGCCTCCAGTTGTCCTCAGTTACAGTAAGTGTGAAAGATAATAGTGTAATGAATTTGTGATGAATCTAAAAACAACAACCGTTGGTGGTCCCTGGGAACTACATGATACCAGAATTTGGTGGAATTTGGACTTGGGTGGGCTTTGGTTTCATCTTTTAATACAGAAATTTTATACATCGATTATACTGAAAAAAGAAGGGAGGAGGAAAGTGAAAACTCAAGTGACCAAGAATTAAGGAAATGTCAGAATTAAGTTTTCTGACTGAACATACAGTATAATTTGGCCTTCAGTGATAGGACTACGGCTATGGGATTTGGGAGGAAAAGGATTGTATCTTGTTTTGTTTTATTTTCTTTTCTCAAATTATAGTGGTTTGCAGAGTTGGACAGAATGTGCTAGATTTAATCTTCCTTTGGAAAAAAATTATCTTAGGGGACTACTGAACCAGAGCTCTTTTTCTGAGGAGATGTTGGCCCCTGTTTGTTCCTTTGAATATTTGCTTACAAGTTTGTACCACATCTTGAGATGGCATAAAATAGATCTTGAGAAGCATAAGACAGTAGCTGACATTACTTAAGCAAATTACCGAAGCTGGTATTTTATGGATTTGGTCTTAACTTGGCTTTCCAGTTTCTCAGTTTTTGTCTGCTTCCAGGCATCATCTTCAGTTTGTTGTTGGGGGAATTGGTTTAATTTTGCTTTGGAGAGAGCACAGGGGTTCTGGGGAGCCCTGGTCACAGGTGTAGTGTTGAAGGTGTGGAGCACACCATCAGCAGGTGTCAGGCAGCCTCCTGGAGCCATGCTTTAGAGTTGGCTGCACCTTCCCTGTTACAGCAAGTTAGCTGGCTCACCTGCTTTTGTGTACAAGAGATGTGTGAATAGATGACTGTGTTTGTAGAGAAGGAGTGGGCAAATTGCCTAAAGAGATCTGGTACAGGAAGAAGATTCTGGCAGCAGGTGAGAGGTTAGGCTGCCTGGAAATGCTTGCTAAGGAAAAGGTTTTTTTCCCTTTCCCCTCCTGGCATGTTCAAAATAATGCAGCGGCTGCATGCTGTCCCTGTCCACATCCTCTGTGCCTCCCAGGATAAGCACAATTGTTGCTAACAATGTCTTGGTTAGCACATGAAATTGCCTAAAATCACAGCTTCCACATTTAATTAAAATTGAATATTGATTCAAGAGCTAGTTAATAAAAAAAGGGTGAAAAATCAGCTGGAAGGCTTGGCTGAAGTACATGGCTTTCATGTAGATAGTCTTGCTCATTATGAACAGAAAAAATAGTTCCCCTTAAGTTAGGGCTTCAGGGTTTTATTTTTCTTAACTGTCAGTCTTGAACCTTTAAAGTTAACCTGAAAGAATGTGTTTATTTTTCTTGTAGAACTTGAAATTTCCTGTACTAAACAAATATACTGAACTCAAGGCCACTTCACATTGTGAACTTCTTGAATTATCAGAAGAGCAGTATGAACGATCTCCATTCCTGTCCTGATAACAGTGATAGATGTCAGAGACCCTACAGAAGTGCCTATTATCTCTCTTTGTTTTTTTTCAAAGAAGCAGAGTGCCCCAGGTCAATTCTGGAAGTTAAGAACAAAGTAAAAAGCAATTAACTATTCATTACGTGTGCTTGAAAAAATAATTTGCAATTTTGTTGACAGAAGAAAAATATTTGAAAAAAAAAGGCTCAGAATACAGGACCAGTTGCCATATATTATACTTGCTGTTTTGAGTGAGGGAATTGAAGGGGAATATAAACTTTTCTTGGTTTTTGTGCATGTCTGTATGAGTATAGTTGTTATTGTAATAACAGATGTATTGCCTTGTAATCTTCCATGAATCATCATAGGTTTATAAAAATAAAATTTAATACATGAGAATGACTGCCAGAAAAACAGTGAAGTGAGAACCTGGCTATTGAATTCATTACCGTTTGAACTGGAAGATTTATTAAGACATATGTAGTGTATCTTTTAAATTCTGTGCAGAGTTGTTGGTTTTATACCCACAGTAACATTTTGCAGAAGTCAAAAAATGCAGCCAGGTAATGCTTAAGCTAACAACATGTGTTTATGCATGATAACAGTAGCACTACTGAACTCTTTTCATGAGTTTTCCTCTAAACTTACCATGCCATAAGCCACTTCTTGTTTTTTGGTATTTGTTGTAACTATAGAATTTAGTCCCAACATCCATTTTATTTCAGTTTCAAGTAAGAGTTTTTGAACACTGAAGAATAGGTAGCAGCATGTGTTTAGCCTCATTCATCAAATAATTTCCAGTTCATGCATCTCTCAAAGGATCAAAATGTCAGGAAAGTGAAAATTATATTAAGATCAATCAAATATACATAGCTGTACTGAACTCCTTAAAAATCTAGAAGTGTTCATAAAGGGAAAGTACCCTTGAAGTCATTTGCTACTGTCTGGTATAAGTTTACCTATTTCCCCTTTCAAGATAATTTCTTTGTCTCTGTTAAATGTATTTTCTCACAGCTAACCGCTATAGAAATTGGAGGTTTATGAAAATGAGATATGAGATCTGGCTTTCAAGGATCAGGTCAGACCACACCTTTTGAATTTAAAGAAGTAATAACTCACAAAGGGATACACGGATAGAAGACAAGCATGCAAAAACTTGTTTAGATTTAAGAGTATGGATGGTATTTGAACTCCCACCCCCTGATCTGGGTACAACTTCTACTGAGAGTAAAGATGGCCCCAATTAAGTGATTCTACTTCATAGAATCACAGCATCATAGAATCACTTATGTTAGAAAAGACCTTTAAAATAATCAGCTCCAACTGTAAACCTAGCACTGCCAAGTCTGCCACTAGACCATGTCCTAAGTGCCACATCTACACTTTTTTATTAACACATCTTCTATTAACACATATATAATAAACACCTCCAGGGATGGTGACTCACCACTTCCCTGGGGAGGGAATGCCCAAGGCTTGACAACCCTTTTGGTGAAGAAATTTTTCCTAATATTCGATATAAACCTCACTTGGTGCAACTTGAGGCCATTTCCTCTCGTCCTATTACTTGATGCTTGTGAAGAGAGACCAACACCCTCCACACTACAACCTCCTTTCAGGTAGTTGTAGAGACTGACACGGTCTCCCCTCAGCCTCCTTTTCTCCAGGCTAAACATCAGACTTGTGCTCCAGACACTTCATGTTCCAACCTTCACATTTCAACCCAGCAGACAGTTTTTCCATCTCAGGTGGGGAGACTGGCCGCTCTGTAGCGACAGCTTGCTGTTGCCTGACTGTACCACAGGAAGGTCATGAATAAATCCATTGTAGCAATGAGCGATTTTTAGAGGTCTCTAGCTTGCTGTGGACAGTGCAGGCTGATCTCCAGCTGTTACCTGAAAGGTTTAATTGCCAATGTTGATGGCAATCTCTCACTTTTCCTCCCCTCCCTGCTCTTACTTGTACCTTTTACAACCCTCTTTTATCATAATCTTGAAGGCCAGACTTATTTTGTTAAATACAGCTGCAGTTAAATGGAGCTACTCAGAGATGCAGGTAAAAACATCAATGTTATTCTAGTTCTGCTTTTACAAGACTGCATTTGTATTATTCGTTCTAGTGTTGGAAGAGATCTCCTTTGAGAGCCTGACATAGATGAGTGCTGTGAATCTGCCCTCAAAGAAGAGAGAGGCTCCCTGGCTTGAAGTGTCTGAGGGTGCTTTGCCAAACATTCATACAGTGTAGTGTTGCAGTCTCTACTATGTATTTATTTTACATTTGATAACTGTGAGGGGAGAAGAAAAGGACCCTGGGCTCATAAAGCTTCAATAGCTTTAGCAGCATGAAAGTCAGGAGAATTTAAACTTCTGAAATGCTACTACCTCTTCTGAAGTGCTGTCCTTGTAATAAAGATTACTCTGTCAGGGAATCCTGGATATTGCATTCACAGATCTTTAAGTCAGTGCTGCAGCTGTGACTGAGGAACTCAGATTTCTAAAAGTGAAATTAAATCCTTTTTTGTCTTAAGTGTATCATATGGATCTGTCATTCTCATTTCCCCAAAACTTGCAAGAACAACTTTCCCTGCTGGTACAGAATTTTGACTTCCTAGAGCCCTCATTTGTTTGGGGGTAGCTGATTCAAAAACCTTGTGCATATAATACAGTTGTGCTCATGCTGAGTGGAGGGTGCCCAGGAAGGGAGGGCAGCTTCCTTAGGTGCATTGTGCTGCAGAGGACACCTTCATAGAGCTTCCATTCATCTGGGCAGCGCATACAATCTGTAATTGCAACCAACAGACAAATCCCTTGGATACTGTTGCAGCATGCAGAACATTACGTAAATACACCACAAATAAATTGGGTGTGGGAGTAAGAGCTGGGGAGAATACGTTTTGGATTCAAGGGGAGGGAGGAGGCATAGGTATGGGTTATTTGACACAGAAGCAACGTGCTAATGAGGTGCTAAAACTTCCATAGGCTCTACCTCCTCTTTCTACTAGAAAATTCATGCCTGTGGCAATAATTTGAGAGATCCTGGGATGTTAGCCTGAAAGTGAGCTGCCTTTTCCTGTTCTCTCATTACTGACTGTATTTGTGTGCCCTTTGCCATAAGGGGGTGTGAGATGTTCTGTTATGTATTGGATCTTCTCCTAAATTTGCTTGATATTTGGATGTTTTCAAAGTGTTTTGCTGCTTTTGCAACTTTCTCATAACTCAGTGGCTAATTCCTCTTCAGCTGTGCTTGTATGCATAATCAGTTTCTTGATACACCCGTAGAAAAGGCTGAGTTTATATCTTTTGGAGTTGATCGCTGACCCCTTTTTTCTGTTAAGACTAATCCAGTTCTTTAATCAGTTGCCAGAGGATGTTTTAGGCACTCCTTGTGCCAATTTTTTAATAACACCTTGTGTTCTTTACTTGCGACAGCAAGTATGCCTATCTTAATTAGTCATGAAAAGGTTAGAAGCATCCTAGCAATTAATTCCTACTAATATGCATCCTGCTTCTCCACCTCACTGCAGCACTCTGAGTGTGCATATTCAGCCTTAATACTGTACCAGCTGCAAAACGACACTAAGACATTGGTAATATAGTAGCATAGCTATACCAAAATGTATCTAGAAATATGAAGGGTTTTGATAGCATTGTAAATGTAACAAAATTCATATTCCAATATTTACTCTAGCATTGCTTAAATCCTCTTCTATGCAGACTCCTTTGCTGTTGTATCTATATTGCCTGGGCATTCCTCCACACACAAGAGAAGAGGTAGACAAAAGATTTTATATCAAGAAAGCAAGAAGCTTACACATCTGTATCTTTGCTCTGGCATGTGCAATAGAACGAGAGTTGCAACATGGAATTTATCCAAGCTCCTATCTGGCAGAATTATGCAGTTATTAACCCATCAATTTATTTTCAACTCTTTAAGTAATAAGTTGAAAAATAACTTCACCATTATTAAAACTAAGACACAGTCTTATATTTTCATTCTTACTTTTGGTTATGTTCGTTTTGGGTGAAATTTTGTTGTATTGCTGATCAAAAAAGGAGGTGAAGGCCAAAATCTTGGGCATAAGGTGTAGCAGTCAAAAGTGAAGAATCTCTGCACTGTGGTCAAACGAGCTTACAGCTCAGCTTTTAGGTGCTACTGTGCAGAGCAGTAACGGTGCGAATACAAAAAGAATTTGCAATAAAAGTACAAGAGAGTATAAAGGAATCCATGTAGTCAGCAGTGACGTAGCACTTGCATGTTTCTGGTACCAAACTTGTCTTAAGGTCAGGAAGTACGTTGTCTTCTGTTTGCTCTGTTCCTGCTGCAGAAATTCCTAGTTTAGTTTGTTTTGTTGGTTTTTATTTACTCTTGCTAATGACATTTGCTAAATCTGTAATGCAGCCTGCTCGTTTTTCATCCTTGCTTTGGATTTTTCTATGCTGTAAATATTTCCAGGTAAGGACAGTAGCATGTTGTCCCTCTCTAGCTGCAGAAAGAACTTTCCAACTTGGGACAAAAGGTGGTGGTCATGACTTGTTCTTAATTTTGAAAATTAAGAGATCTTGGCAGGTGTGTGTGTGTTGTTGGTTGGTTGGTTTTTGCTCTTCATTTTGCTAAACCTGGGAACTTTAGTAGTGTCCACCAGGACTTTAATCCTGCCCTGCACCCACCGCCTGCTGCTGTGGCTTCATTTGATACCTGTTGCTTCACTCTCTTTTCTGAAATGCCAGCACTGTAATGTTATTTTATTTAGTTTTCTGACCTCATACTGGAAAAATCTATTAATCTCCTGGTTATTATTATGCCTTGCCAGCTGCTAACTCACTGCAATTTAGGATATTGCTAAACCCTGCTGCTTTACACTCCCTCTGGACTCTTCTGTCTTCTTGTTGACCACTTCTTCTGAAGGTGCTGGCTTCTTTCCCACTCCTCCCTATTTGAGCAGCCTCTCATCAATCCTCCTTATTATTCTTATTGCTCTAGCATAGGTATATTTTGACTTTCTGAAAAGAACGATTGCTACTCTTACATTGGAAACATTTGAAAATCTGTAGAGCATCTGTAGTAATGCTTTTGTGCTGATTTTGTGATTCAGTTTCTGCTGTAATTTGTAGCAGCACCTCCAATGTGACAGGGATTCCACAGCTGGGTGCACACAGCAGCGTTTCTGCCAGTTCATCAGCAAGGAGACTTTTTCTTTGTATATTCTCACAAGATCTTTCTGGCCGTTTTTCACCACCCACTAACTGAACAGCTAAACCTTTACTGACCATTGTGTGGGAGTGATGAAGGAAGTGCCCCAAGATGCGGACAAAGAAAGAGGAGTTCCTGGAAATGTGGGAATGGTTTCACGGTCTTGCCCTCTTTAAGATCTGCAGTTGGACTGTGTTTGCTGGTAGAACCCGGCAGGTAAACGCAGCTGGATATGTCTGCTAATGGTACCCTCCTGGCACAAAAATTTCTGATCATATTTTTCCTTCTCTTGTTTGTGGGAGTTGGGACGTGCCTGCCTTCCACTTGTTGGGGTTTTCTGCTTTTTTTTAGTTTGTGTTTGTGCTTTTTAAATATGAAGATGCCTAATTAATGATAATTGCTTCAAGCAAGGTACAGCACTTTTAGTGTTAGAGTGGGACACAGCAATGAAAAGATTCTCTTGGTGTACAGTATGTTACCTATGGTAAAGGTTTGATTTTTTTTTTCAGACATTTTCATCTACGTTTGGCTGTGTGCAGGGCTAACCTTGGAGGAGATCAATAAAACCCTTCACATGTGGGTATGGATAGGCCCTGTGCCAGCGGTGGGAGCCAGTCATGGCGACAGCCCCCTCACCCACGAGGCTGAGGTGACTCTCAGGCAGGTGTCACCCCAGGCAGGAAGTGTGGGTACGGTCCCTTCAGTGGCTGACAGAGCCCCTGCTGGGTGAGCAGGAGGACATAGAGCTGGGCTCCTCAGGATGGACGTGCTTGGGCAGCTCGAGAGAATTCCCAGGGAGAGAGCAAGGAGGGCCATGGGGCATGTGCATTCCTCTTGAGATGCTTCCTTCTATTCTGCACATAATATTAGCTGTTCCATACAGAACAGGATTCAAAATAGTTTTGGAAATTACTTTTCTTTGTGGAATAATTCATACGGCTTCAGGAGTATGTCATGTATTTTTTCCTCCCTGACGTGCTGCTCTGGTCTGTGGCTGCATTTCGGATGCTGATGGTCTTGCTGATGGATGCTGACTCGCCCCAGACTGGGACAAGGCAGGAGTGCTTGGTCAGGATCTGACCCCTGCTCTGTGCTGGGTGATGTCTGTGTGTGCACATTTTCACTTTGGATACAGTAGCCTGAGACACAAAATATTGGAGCCTCTTCTGCTCTTGCTTTCTGCCTGTTCCCCGCCGGGATTTTCAGACTAGACCTTTGGTCTAACACTGCTCGGATACTTTAGAAGGAAATCCTATGTATAAATCTCTGACTTTTCTCATGGTCTTTGTGACCTTTCAGGTTGTTTTCTGTTGAAATAGTCCCCTGCATTCTGAAGGTTTCTTCACCCCCATTGTTGTCTATTGCATAGTGCTAAGCCTACTCCCTATCTACCTTCCTTCTCATGCTCTCACAAACAGCTTAATAAATTTTAGAAAAAGCAAGAATTTCTTAAAGACTCTGATAATCTTATCCAGTTTTCACCTCATGACTTTATTATTTTTTTTTTCCTTTAAAGCCCTTTGCAATGATAGAAGTGATTGTACAAATAAGTTGTCTTTACAACAACCTGCTTTTTCCCAAATCTTATGGAACCACTGAAATACAATTCCTCAGAACAATATAGCAGTAAATCTCTGACTTTGGAACTTACCAGGCGAAAATCTCATTGTACCTGAATGAAATAACAGAAGGTCCCTGTGTGACAGGTCAGTGTTTTTCTCCTGGCAGAGTCTGGCAGCAGACAAACAGGACACAGGGGCTCAGTTTCTTTGGCGATGTGACATGAAGCTGTTGGGCTGCTCCTGCGAGTAAAGGCTGTCTCACAAGTTTCCTTGTTTCCTGGCAGCCTTGTGAGGAGCACTGCTGGTTCAATCTGGGGATGTGGAGGGGCTGCAGCTCCATGCTGTGGCTGGGAAGGATCCCCACCAAGTTGCACGTCTCCAACCAAAATGGACTTTTCTCTACACCTGCGAAGAGCTGCTTATTGGCTTTCATGCGCCTTGCTCATCAAAACTAGGTGAGGGGAGGCAAAATGATGTGCTGTATGGCAGAAATGCCCCTACATTTAGGGGCCAGTCAGGCAAGAGCTGCCGTGCTCAACCTGTGTGTATTTGGAACAAACAAGGGTGCGTGTTGGGCTTTGTGTAACCTGGGTCACGTCACCTGGCAAGTAAACAGCTGAGCATTCAGGTTTTCTGCAACTCAGTCCTGCACTTTAATCGCTGTTCGTCACTATTCCTTTCATTACTGGCCAAATCTTTAGCTTAATTCTCTGTTGCAGTATTTCTAGCTCAATTTTAATAACTTTATGTTCCCCTGTGAGTGTGAATCAATGGCCTAGTAGAGGCTTTGAGGCTCTTGCTGCAGTCATCTTAAAACTTAAATGATTATCCTTGCTGCTCCAACTAGATATGTTTTTAATCATACGTTGAGCAATGTGCATTAGCCCTCCACATACATGCTGAGTCCTATATGAGATAAAATGCTGCTTCCCATAGTAACTCCAGAACAGCCTTGGATTAACTCCAGGACAGCAATTGTCTGAGCTCTGCTGTGAAAACCTTCAAAAAACAGCAGATTCAAGAACGTCTTCTCCATTTTTTCTTCTCTTGCCCTTGGCTTGCTGGTAGGACTGTAACTTCTGCCTGGGTGTCTTCTGAAGTATTCAAACCTGAATGTTTTGTGAAGGTCTGGTTCTTTCCCTCATTGCCGAGATAGTTCACAAGGATAGATGTGCAAATAAGACCTGATTAAGAAGAAAGTAATACTTGCTACTGCTTTATTTATTTGAAGTCTTTAAGGATCAGTGCCTATTTCCAGTATTGTGAGGCTCTTGTGGCTTCAGTTTTAAAGGAAACAGTGCATAATGAGAGTTTTGCTCACAAAAAATCTAATTTTAACATGATTAACTCACTGAGACTTATCTTAGGGTTATTAAAATTTAGTGTGTTTTTTTTTTTTAATTCAAAATAATTTTGCGTTTAATAGCATTGACCTCCATATATATGCTGGTTAAATGAAAAAGTGCCATAACCAGTGTAAAGAAATTGAAAGGATCACGGATCCTTTAGAGGGAGAAAGAATAACTTTTGTGCTTGCAGAAACTCACTGGGAAAGTGCTTGTTCTGCGACCCATGGCAGAAGGCTGGCTGCAGCTTACAGGGATAGAGCGCTTGTACAGTCACTGGTTATTTCAGCTGCATGATGGTCTGGCACCAAGCCATTCGCTGAAAGATTTTACAGATGTGAGCTGGGCAGGACTGTTGTTTTAGGCAGCCAGTGTGAAAAAGGAAGTGACCTGTATGGAGCAGGCGGTTAACCAAGAAAGATCTGACTGAGTTGCATCTCTCCAGGATGGCTGAAGGGATGCTGTTCTGAAAGTCAACCTTGTATCGTTCAAGTTTAGCAGATCAGCACATTTGGCATTTGCATATGATACAGCTGAATTCTTGCTGAAACCCTTTGAAAGTGGTCATAAGTGTAACTTTAAGCTGGCTCAGGAAGGCTGGATGATGTCATCGCATTTTGATGACAGAGATGTCTTTCTGCAGAAATGGAGATGTGATACACCAGCATGTATTGTATTGCACTCATGGTGTAGGGAAGGTTGCACTGTTGTTCTACTAGTCTTTGACTAGGCTTGACACAACTTTTACAAACTAAAAATATTGTTGTATATGTGTATATAAATGCTTCGGGATGGAACAGAGAAAACAGCATTTGTATGTTTGGTGATTTCTATAAAATGGGTTGAAATACCCTTAAGCAAGGGTAGATCCAATATTAAATTAATCACTACTACTTTAGACCTTCTTATTTGTTATTTTGTGCTGTCAAGTACATAGAGGTGATGGAGGTAATTTGTGCTAATGAGTGCAGTATGCACTTTTTTGATGACTGAAGTGTCTATAACCCATTTGGTAAGCAATAATAAGCTAAAGATGCCAAAATATGGAAGAAAGTTTGCATTCCAATAGAAAGGAAGAGCATAAACAAAGCAAAGACTGCCCTGTTGAGTCACCATCCCTGCAGGTGTTTAAAAGACATGCAGATGTGGTGCTTAGGGACATGTTTTAGTGGTAGACTTGGTACTGTTAGGTTAATGGTTGGGCCTGACGACCTTAAGGTTCTTTTCCAACCTTAGTGATTCTATGATTTTGTAGTATTGCAAGAGATGTATGTGTCTCTCTGTTCAGGGTAAAAAGAAAATTGGGAAATATAGCATAAAATGATCCTCTGCAAGATTATTTATATCATGACAGAGGTAACCCTAAGCTGGATTTCATACTGATGTTCATTGGGTAATCAGGAAGTGTTCATACGTTACAGTTTAAATACAAAACATGTGTTTTACTCATGCATTTTCTGTGAATATTTGAAACACTTGTTTGAAGTAATATTGAAGTAAAAATGTTTTTTTGCTATAGGCTTTTTCACTGTTTTGCATTTTTATCTCAGATGGCAAATCTTCCTTTGATCACTTGACCCCAGTAGAAGTTATCTGCTCCAGAAGACCAGATGAGGTGGTAGAGTCGCTGTCCTTGTCACATTTAGAACGCAACAAGGGCAGATCTAACCTTCATTCATCAATAGTTTGCTAATAAGAAAAGCTTACTAGTAGTGGGAGCATCAAGGCCATAAAAACTTTTTACCTCACATGGAGTCCATAAGGCAATCTCAGTTGCTTTAGTTGACAAATTTGCTGAGTTTGCTGGTCTGACACGGTCTTCATTGTGAACCTTTCATATTCTTTCATATTGCAGCATTTAAAGTGAACTAGTTGGACAATTTTTTATTTTTTTTTTAATTCTTAAAGGAAAGAGAAAAGTGATCAAAGTTAAGTTAAAACTCCTGTTTAAAATCTATTCAGAAGTTCAGAATACTGATTTGCGAAATGGAAAGGCTAACTAAATGACTTCCTTTCAAGCAGGTAGCAAGTTTTATGCCTTTTGATTCAGTAATTTGAAGTGAACAAGACGTGCTGCTCCAGCAGTATGAATTTAATGGATGTAGCAAATACACTTTCAGCAGTCAGCCCCACTCTCTGTACCAGCTTTACAGGTGCTCCCAGACTTCAGTAACAGCTTTTCTAGGCAACCTCACATGCTGCTTGTTCCTGCTGCAAGACTTCACTTGGCTGAACTGTGTCTCTCTGATCACTACCTGCATGCCTCAATTAGATATTTGGGGTTTTTGTTGTTGCTGGGCCTTTGTTGCTGAATTTCATTTGTTTCCCTAGATACAGGACCCCACAATGTCAGGATCTGCACACCATGGTGGCAGCTGCCAGCATTTGGCTTATTATCAGTGCTCTTGCCTACACTGGGTATTTTCGGAATCATGACAGTCGCTTAGTGATAGATATGTCTTCTTAAATAGCTTGAGGAAATGTACCTTGTGTGGCTTTAACTCAGAAACCATAATGGTAAGTTTTCTCTTTTATGAGCACTGTAGAAGTATGCTAAGAAGACAGCAATAAATTAAACTTTGTTAGCTTACAATTTACTTATATTAGTCACTCATTTTTATTAACTTATTTTAGGCATTTACTGCAGGAAAAATGTTGTGGTCCGAACATGTTATGAGCAATTTAAACAGTATTGTTAGTCCAGAATTGTTAAATTCAGCAAGATCCTTTCTTGGTTGAAATGTGAAATGTGTGGTTAGGTTTTTTCAGTGTATGTGTGTGTTGGTGGGTTTTTTTGTTGGTTTGGATTTTTACACATTTTCAGATGAGACTTGCTCTTAGCTCTTAGAAGCCTATGGTAGCATTTTTTTTTTTTTCCCAGTTGTGTAAAAGAAATAACAGCACACTTGTGTCTTCTGTTTCTTGTGGGATTCTGTCCACATCAAGGGGCCCTGTTTGTCACCATAGTTTCATATTTCTGAAGTTCAAAGGAAAATGAAGTTAATCAAATCCCAGACCCCTGACTTATATCTGCTGTGTTTGATTTCCGTCACTATTCGTGGTTATGTCATTTTGGTGGCATAGTGCTTCCTTACAGCTATTGCACGTTTCCCCAATATTCAGTGACCACAATGCCAGTGAAGGTCAGCAGATGAACTTTCACTTATGTTCCCTAAATCAGGAAAAACAAATAAGGACAAGAGTGTCTGTCACTGGAATTAGAACTTGCAAGAATATATTGAATTCATTATACCTTGTTTTATAACCTTAAGTTTGGGATTTATTTTTTATTAATTTTTATTGCAACATTCTTGGCTATGGTTTTGTAGATAGAGGCAAAGTGGTTCAAGAAGCCAGAAGTTGGTGTCATTTTGGGCAGTAAGCCTTATGGCCCCGTGGCTGGGATGCGGGAACTGGACTCAGCTGTCAGGTCAGATTTAAATGACAGACTCCCTGCATAATTTCAGTTCTCTCATAAATATTATGGAATATTCTTACATGTTCTAAATGGATATGGAATGTTCTAAAATGATGCAAAAGCCAACATGAACATTTTTTAAAAGTGTTACGGAGCTCAAAAATATAGTACTCAAACAATAATATATATACAGAAGTATCTTTGCTTCTGATTCAAAATCTGTCCCTGTGTTTGCAGTATTGGTATGGTAGATCACATACACATTTACTCTTTTTATTCATGTGTATCTTCCTCTCTGGACTGAGGGTTTTGTTCTCAAGAATTTCTAATTAAGTATTTGTTCATTTGTTTGTTTGTTTTTCTGTTTTGTTTGTTTCCTTCTGATTTTACTTCTAACATGTCATTCCACATATGCATAACAGCACGTCTGAAATTCCTGGAGTGACTGGAAGGTTAAGCCACGGCCCACATAAACAAACGTGCTGCCTCTTCAGTCTTCTGCTATAAGTCATTTTGTCAGTTGTCTTATCTGCTATCTGAACTCACTTGCTCTTTGTAGCACGTGTTGCCAGAACAAGGGCTGATATTCATGACCAGAAATTGAAGCTGACAGAGTTTATAAAGAAGCAGCAACCCAAACCAGGATAAGCCACTATAGTTTGCTGTATTTGCCAATAATGCATTTGAAAGAAATATTTTGCAGCCTGGTGACATGGAAGATAAATGAGTGTTTGCTGCATGGTACCACATAATCTTGATGAACTGACACATCATCGGGAATTTGTATCCTTGGGGCAAGCTGCTAAGGAAAACAAAGTTGTTGAATGAAAGTGCTCTAGACAGTCAAGTCTTTTCCATACATAATTTGAAGGTGTTCTAAAAGTGCTGACAAACCCAAAAGGATAAAGTGACTGCTGTGTCTCAGTATTTGCATTCAATGGGTGTGTCTTGAAGGAGTTATTTCCAAGAGTGTCTGAAGGTGGGACTAATTACTGCTGTTATGCTAAATGATTTCATCATGGAAAAGCTAATGATAGGAATTCACAGCCAAGTCATTTGAAATCATTACTGCAAACAGGAGATAACCTATATTAAGAAGCTGCAATGAGTAATGGTACAGTGGTGTAGGAACCCAGCAACAGTCCACCTGATCTTCTGGCTCCTCTTTAGCAATGAGACATACTTGGTGTAAAGTTGCTTTTGTTGGCACGTATTAGCAGGTTTTTTTTGTTTCAGTGCACCAATTTTGTTCATTACTATTTTTATTGTCAGAATTATTGTAATTCTGGTATAGCCAGGAACACCATCACCTGTAGAAATATCTGGGTTAATATAATAAACATATGCTCATTGATACTTGCCAGTTTGGGAAAAAACCCAACTTGGTTTATCAAGTGAATCCCTCAATGTTAAGCAGAACAGGTTTTCTTGAGTTATTGCTATTGGCTTTCAAGCTCAGAGGACCACAGCAACTTGAAAGTTTTCTACCTGTGCTGAGAAAATGTTAGTAGACAGGTCCTTTGGATGAGGTTGAGGGTGTGTTCCACAGGGTTGCAGGGGGAGTTTTTCTTCTGAAGGTTAACCTGAGATAGCGTGAAGTTGCTAAAGGTTCATTTTTGTTGCCATATGATGCTTTCTTGAGAAAAGCCATCCTTTCTCTGTTGTGAATAAAATTTTCTGTAAACTTTATAACTAAATTTAAAACTTGAGAAAACGTTAATCACATCAGAGGGAAATTGAAAGCCTTTTTTTCCTGTCTTCTGATTTAGTAAATGTATAAGAATTTTGACTATAGAATTTATGGGTTCTCCCCAGATCTCTAGCTGATTAACTCTTTGAACCTGCGTGTAGCTACTTTTTTTCTCTTCTTTACAATGCCTTCAGTGGCACCTCCAAACATGCAGCCCACTTCAAAAAGGAAAAGAAAAAAAGAGAAAAATAACTTCCTTGCTCGTGGCTGGTTGTTCAGGTGATCATCAAACCTGCGCATCTGTGTCTCATGAGAACACTGAGCACTGTCTCTTCTCAAAAAAGATGAGACTCTAAATCTATCATGTCAACTTTAACTTTCACCAGAAGAAAACATTAATAGAAAGCTGATGTTTTTATGGTAGGATATACAGAAACATACACACCTTGAATAATGTTAGCACTTTCAGGTATAATAAATACATTAACACTTCTTCATTGTCGATAACAAAACATACCTGCTCAGGCACATCGTAGCCTGAGAGCCCTAGAGCACTTTTCCTGGAGGATGAAGTATATCAAGTGCAGAGAGACTAACGCTGGTAGCCACTATTTTCTCCATTAAATGTGTGTGTCTGCTTTCTCTTTCTTCCTTCATATTCCACCAGGTTAAATAAAGAAAAATGTTATTAAAAATTTGAGAAAGCTTAAGGTTACTAAAAAATCCAACAACTTCTCTCTGTTAAAAAATTGACTTTGAAAGCTGCCTCACTGTTGTCATCTATGGCCACTTCATGTGAATGAATGTACTGAAACCAGATTTCCCGCATAGGAAATCTGTGTGTGTTTGGGTTACTTATTGAAAAGTCTGAGGACTGCCTGAATGCAACCTTATCATGGTTTTTCATGACAGAGTGTAACTTGGTGGAAGTGAATTTGCATCTTTGCTGAATCTCAGAGTAACCTCTGCCTTTTTATAATAAGAAGCTGTAGTAGTTGGGGATATTGGTAATATTTTTCCTGATTATTAAACTTGTCTCTGATTTTTATCAGCTAAGATTGAATTGACAGGGAAAAAAATAGCCTTACATAGTACAAAACAAAGGAAAAGCTCTAACTACTTATTATAATGTGTTGGAAGTGACATCATAGTTAACATGCTGTTGGGCTGGGCAGTGTTCAAATGAGGAGCAAAAAGATGGTTTTGGCTGTAGCTTGCAATTCAGGTATAAGCCAAATTACACAAGAAAAAAGTTTGGAACACAATTAAGTAGGTCAGCAAAAATAAAAGGGAATGCATGTTGCTTATCAGGAAATACAGCAAACAGGGAAATGAGATTGATGCCATGGTTGGTTAGAAACATCTTGTTTGATGCAAAACAAGTCTTTGCAAAAAAGGTAGTTCACAAAGGCAGAGTAACAGCCTTGGAAAGTCATGTTCAGCCACATGCTGAGTGGACGTAAATAAGGAAAGTTTGAAATTACTGCTCTGTCACCATTGCACCCCTCCCACCCCATCATCCCCTTTGACAGCACACTGGATGTGGGTTTTGGACTCAAATAGGCCAAATGGGAATGGAAACAAAAGAGAAAAAGGAGACAAAGGGATGGGAAGGGAGGAAAACATGATAAATAAAACGTGAAGAAGATAGGTAAGAATTTGTTACAATTATTTGGAAAAAAAACAACCAACCGAAAAACAAGTGATGCAGGAAAAGTAGAGAGAGTGTCAAGGCACTTCATATGTGTGATGTAAATGGAAGCCTGGAGTGGTATGTATAAATGTGCTGTAAATGGAAGAAAGCAAGTGAGAAAGTGAGTGCCTTGAGTTATGTATTAAAAGAGTGAGAGTGGGGCCTGAGCCCACATAGGTCAGAGAGGAAAGTCTGCACTTGTTTTGGCATATGCTTTTTGAGACTTCTGGAGTTGCAAGAGTTTGTGCTCTCACAAACCGGCTTTGAGGCAACAAAAGCCTTTTGATTGTAATAGTAGAATCCAGCAGGTGTAGTAAGTTTTTAAAATTTTGCAGCTTCAGAACCAAGAGTTTTAAAAACAGACATCTGCCTAGAAAATACTTCCTTCATAGCTCCATTATTGCGAACTGCTTCTACTACTTCTCCCCATCTCACAAATATGCACAGGTTTGTTTGGCTTTTTTTTTTTATTACCTGGCAACTCTTTACAGATATATAACTTAACCATATATAACTTATATAACATATATAACTGTTTTTCTTGTTAGTACTTGGGAAATCTGTTTGCCTTTCTTTAAACTGAAATAAACTATAAGCTTATGGGAATTTTTTTAACTAGTGTCAGCAAACACTAAATATGCCATAACTTCAAATAAGTACCTGGTGTGCAACAAGAGCTTTCAGTGGGCTTAGTTCCTTTAGATTAACTGGGCACATTGAGAGTTGGGTTTCTGTGGGGAGTAGTACATAGATGTGGTGTCTATAAAATACACATATGATGATGCGATAAGCTCTCGCCAGAAGTGGCAGCTGCTGTTCTAAGGATACAAGTCATTTGATTGTCTTGGTTGCCTTCACAGAGATATGGACGTGAAGTGCTACTTCTAATCTTCAGTGTGAATTAATGACCGTTTGGCATTTTCTGGTTCCACTGGAGCCAGCTGTTTGGGTGAACTGTTCCACGCATGGGTCTTGGGCCATGCCAAACCTGAAGCAGAGTCCATAGTAATACATAATGGTTTCAAAAGTTCTCCCTTCATTTTGAAAGCAAATTAAAGCATTGTTAGGAGAAGAACAGTCTGCTGCTTAGAAGTAAAAACAAAAGGTGCTGTAGCCAGAAGAGCACACAGGAAAAATACTCTCTTGATCCATGTACTTTATGTGCCAGTACTTCTCATGTCATCTGTTTTATCCCTTCCTCTGGAGTCAGGCAGCTTCCTCTAGTATTTGTAGGATAAACATTTCTGCTTCCTATTAATCTGTGGAAGATTTATGCAATCACTTTTTTTCCTTTTTTCTTTTTTTTTTCTTCAACAATAACAAGAAGGCTGAGACACCTGAAGCCACTCTTGGCACAGATGTCCCTGCAGGATCTTTCTTGATTGTTAATCCTTTCAGACAAAGATAACGCTTATTCTGAGACTTGTGTAGCAAATGAAAGAATTAGAGCTATATATTTTTCTAACTTCTAAATGTCTCTTTCACCTTATAGTGACTGTTGTCACAGAAGACTTTCTACAGCCTTTCTAGCAGGTCACGTAACCTTCTCTGCTTTGTTTTGCATTTTTGTATCACGACGACAGGATTACAGCTTGGTAAATTTAAAAAAAATTCCTTAAATGGTGATTGTGTCGTGCTTTTATGCATTTTAGAGTTCCCTCTTCCCTATGCAGTTTGCTGTTATCTGTCTCAAACATACTTTGAAGATAACTTTGTGGAACTGGAAGTCAGAATTTATCATCTTCACACAAACTTGTCTTCTCTGCTTGACATTTCTTTCAGCCTTTGAGTATCCCTGAATAGAAATACCTGTTGCCCAGTAGAATTTTCTTGCTTCATTAATTTATTTTCAATCTACCTTGTTTTTCTTAAAGAGAGTAGTAATTTTTACCTCTGATTTGAGTGTTGTTTGGGTTTTTTTTAATACTTTTCACCATAACCTGTTTTGTATTAGTCAGTTGACTTATTTAGTTAAACCTTAGTCATTTAGAAATTGTTCCATTAGTTTTAGTCTAAGTTATAACTTTAAAAGAAGGACAAAGGAAGAAATAACCTTCCTGAAATGCACTTTTCTTTGCGTAAGCATGTTTTTGAGCATGTGAATATGGAAATATATATCATCTTCAGTACTTCACTCTTTGTTTCTGTCCTCATCAGATAGTCAGATACTGGGTGGTCTGGGTGTAAAAATTGCTTCTGTTCCTGAGCACAAGTGCCAGAAGTCATTATATTCAGGAGAGTAGGTTAGAAAGAGAGTAGTTAGTGGGTGAAAATGTCATAGCCAGTTTAGTGGATTTCTTCTTCATTTTAGTTAGTTTTAAATATAATTGCTTAAATCTCAGTTCAACCAGAAAACGACAAGAATTGCTACTTGGAATTACATAGCTTTTCTGGAGATGTTTAACCTTTGTAAGCTTTAGAGAACAAATCCCAAAGTGAGCAAGACTTTAGGTAGAAAACTCTGTTCCATGGTACACTGGTTGGATATTATCAGAAAGGCTTATTTGTTTTATTTGTTTGTACATATAGGTGTTTCCAGACTTAATTAACCTGCACCTCATTACAAGAACAAAAGAAGAGAATGTAATTTTCCTTGATATCATCAAAATCAAATAACTCTTGCAGCAAATTAAACATTATTACTCAAAATGTCTTTAATCCATAGTTTTTGCTACAACTTGTTTTACTTGGTGATGTGAATCTAAGATGATCTCTTGTTCTTCCAGCGTTGGATGTTGACACTTGTCTGTATTTTGCTTATACTTAATGAATGTAGCAATCCAGGAATGCCTTTTGTGTCTTTTTCCTTGAAACCCCTTTATTCTGTTACTCCCAGGAAGAAGAACTTTGATTGTACGGTAATGTTCAGAGTCAAGTCTCCATTTTCTTCTTGTTCAACAGATCTTATTCCTCACACTTAAAAGATAAATGGTTTTAATTTACACATGATTATTTTGGTGGTTTTAAGGGGAAAGCTGGCTAACTACAGAATGATAGATCTGTGCTTAAACTTGTGCACTCTTGCTCTTTTAATCTGTTAAATATTGCATTAAATTCAAATTTATTCACTCTTTACCGCTTTTTATTGATGAAATACAAACTGGATATTTAGCATTTTGAGAATGAAGATACTAAAAATTTATCACTGGAGCAGCATTGAAATGTATGGAAACTAAACAAAAACACCTCACCTTTTACCAAAAGGTGCGTATGTATTTTAAAGAGTTGAGGGTGTTTGGACCATCTGTGTGTGTATCTTATTAGACAGAAAAGTGTATTATAGATGCAGTAGCAGCATGTGCCAAGAGGGCTCAGTGTGAATGCCCCTTTGTGGACACTGCTGTGTGGCCTCCAAGGGCTGAGTTGTATCTCTCAAGGTACCAGAGCCATCCTTGGCCAAGACGTGGTGGACCTGCTGAGCTCCAGGAAGAGAGGTTGCCTGTCTTCACTTCCCTGGCCTGCCTGGAGCTCTCTATCTGTGCTCCGTGCTCTGCCCCATCCACATCCACCATGAGTTCTCTAGATAACGTGTGGTGAGAGCATCTCCCTTATGAAAAAAGGCTGAGGGAGCTGGGTCTCTTTAGCTTGGAGAAGAGGAGACTGAGGGGTGACCTCGTTAATGTTTACAGATATATAAAGGGTCAGTGTCACGAGGATGGAGCCAGGCTCTTCTCAGTGACAACCAATGATAGGACAAGGGGTAGTGGGTACAAACTGGAACACAAACGGTTCCACTTAAATTTGAGAAGAAACTTCTTCTCCGTGAGGGTGACAGAGCACTGGAACAGGCTGCCCAGGGGGGTTGTGGAGTTTCCTACTCTGGAGGCATTCAAGACCTGCCTGGACACATTCCTGTGTAGCCTCATCTAGGTGTTCCTGCTCCGGCAGGGGGATTGGACATCATCTCAGAAGATGATCTTTTGAGGTCCCTTCCAATCCCTAACATTCTGTGATTCTGTGAGGAGAAGGCTTGGGGAAGGAAACCTGTGTGTCACACAAGCTTCTCGCTGTAGGATGGGTTGCTTCCAAGGTGATCAATTCCTTCTTGCTTCTAACCAAGAAGGCTGCACGTGGGCTTACAGGAATGCCTGTGCATTTCTCTGTTAAAATACATAAAGATTTCTTTTTCTTTGAGCCACGCTACAGTATTCAAAACTCGGTATTTAGGCTGAAAATTGTGAAATCTTCAGTTAAGTTATTTTATAAACCTTAAAAATGGGGTATCTTCAAATAACTACGTAGTGCCAATCCATATGTCCTTTGTTTACTTTGAATGTCGTGTTTCCATACATTTAGATCTCTTCTACCAGGTCTTTTTTTTTTTTTTTTTAAATGTAGTTGTTTTCTATCTGGAAGAGATAAGCACTTTAATTTCAGGAGAGAAAAAAGAAAAGGGCAGAAAGGCAGGCAGTCATGCTGGCTGTCATCTTGCTGACAAAGGAGGACAGTAGTGGAGTCGGCAAGTTTAGCGTCTGGTTCTGGGTTGGTAATTGCAAAAGTCGAGCTGGAGTCTCTTGATGAAATTTTCTTGAGAAACCCTTCTCTGGCTCAGCTTCTGCTTTAGTATTTCATAAGCAACTTTCTGACTATAGATTTCAAATTTGATCTCCAGTCTTAGGCTGTTTTAAAACCTGAACATGCAGTATACATTATCTCGTTTTGCAACTGAGTACAGTAAAATAGGTTGACAATTAAAGTTTTGCAAATCTTAATTCAAATTTAAAAACATAGTTAAACAGGAGCAAAAGCAAAACAGCATTAATTTTCCTGTTTCTAGTGCAACCTTGTTTACTTCTTAAAGACTTAACAGCAAAAACATGATTGTGCAGTTGTGTAGGGAATCCATTAGAGGGCAATATGATATTGCTCTGTTTGGAAAGAAGTCATCCATGAGGAGGCAGAGAGTGGTGGAGGTACTAGTTTGATAAGGTTCAACTTAGCTTTCTATTTGAAAATGATTTACTTTTTTATTGTTACGACATTTGAGTAAATGGAATGGATTTGCTTGTTGTAATAGAACCTCTTTAAAATCTGCCTAGTTTAGAGAAGTGGTGAAAGGATTTGGAAAAGCAAATTCCATCTCCTTCTTCTAAAGTTTACTTACCATCTGGTTATGGTCAAATGGGGCAAGAATTTTGTAACCTTTTTGAGGAAAAGCTAAGCATGTAAATTCTCGTCAAATAAGTAACTTAAGACATAAATTCTATTAAATCAAAGTGATTAGTATGTGTTCTTAAAAACTCAGACATTTACTACCTTTATTGTCTCAGATTATAGAAAGGTAGTAAATCACAAAACTTCAGAATGAAGCTTCCAATTTTAACACTTAAACAAAATATCCCATAAACATACTTCTATAATTGTAGTCTCACTGCCTGCACCGCAGAAGGAAATAGTTTGTAAACTTATATCTCTTGATCTTTTTGCAGTGTCCTGGCAACTGCTGGTAGCATGAAAACGTGTGCCAGCAAAACAGAGCTTTGTATTTTCACTATTTCTTAAGCACACATTAGCAACCACTACTGAAAAGGGAACACTGACTTGGATCCGCTTTTGGTTTGACATGATGTGGTGCCTCTTATGCTGAGATGGGCAAACAAACTTTATATTTTGTATTTTATTAGAGACCTATATTTTTGTGACTTGACAGATAGGAAGACGATTTACTTAATTGAAGTCAGTGGATTGAGAAGGTTCCTATATAGGGTTCAAAAGTGCAGCTGTGATTACCAGACTTCAAAGACAGTTCTGGAGAAGTTTTAGGTTGATAAATTTCCCAAGTGTGAATGTGAATGTTTAAAGTGATTTGCAAGGTGTCTGTTATGATGGAAAAGGCCATGGAAAAAGTACAGCACTTGCAGTTTTGTACCAATCTGTGATAATTGTATCATTTCATATTTCAGGAAAATATTTTATATTGTAAACTAATAAAAATAGTCAATTTATGCATTATGCTTAAATGCTTCGTTTTCCATTTGGAAATTCAGCAAAAATAATTAACTACACCTACAAATTTAAATCGTTTTAAAATTAAATTTTCCTTCGCAAATAAGAAACAAACTGATAGTAGTGATTAATATTGCTGTAGGATAAAATGCACTATAATATGCTTGTTTCTGCAGCAAGCGGTGCTTATTCCCTGTGGAGTGAGACTGCAGAGCTGCTTTATTTCACTCTGAAGTACTGAAATGGAGCTCGGGCATCCATCCAAACCCCATGCTTGAATGATCCAGTCTTTTATTAATTGTGTACAGATGAGGAACTCTGGCTTTCTTTTTTATTTTATTTTTTTTCTTTTTCTTTTTTTTTTTTTTAAGGTTTTTTGTTTACAGAGCTGTACGTAACCAGCATATATAAGTAGTCCTAAAGCTATTCATCAATGCTATTTTTTTCAGTGGCCTCTGGTTAATGCTGGTTCCATTATGAAAATGTTTACATGTGTTTTCCAGAGGGTCAACACATACTGGAAAGGAACACCCAGCTTTAGTGCGTTGCCTTGTAAAAATGGCTAAATATCACACCTAAAGGTAAAAGCCGCTTTTTTTCCTTAATTTCCCCCCTGCTCCACTTTGCAGGACTACTGCACAGGGGTGCTGTCTCAGATGCTTTTGTCAGCTTCACAGTGGGCAGCAAAGTCTAGTGAAGTGCTGTAAGCTGCAGCTGGACCTGCTGTGTCCAGCAGTGTCACTCCTTTGCCTTCTAGAGCTCTGGGAGAGGGACCAGCCCCTCAGGACTTCAGAGCACAGATTTGGTGTGGGGGTTTTTTGTTTTATTTGTTTGTTTGTTTGTATTGTTGTTGGTGGTGGTTTTGGTTTTTTTAATACATGGAGCACAGGAAAAAATAATCTATTTTGAGCATTCAGTTGGCTGTTCACGAAAGATCCATAGAGGATTTTGCCTTACGTTTTTATTTACCTAGAGACTTTACAAGATGTGCCTAAGTGGTTTTTATGTGATGCACAGAATCTCATTTTAACAAGGAAGACAACATTAATAAGCTGCTCAGCTTTTACAGTGGAAAATGCCGTTGTTGGTCAGGTATCAGGGGTTTCTAGTGTGATTGATGAGCTGGGTTTAAGTAACTGAAAGTTAAAATTCTACTTTGTAAAACATGTCAGTAATTTTTTATTTTTTTTTTAATTTAAGACCCCTTTTCATTTTCATGAGCCCAGGTAATACTGAGTTGTGAGCAGTATTTAAAGGCTGCTGGTGACATTGAATTTGGTGGAGCACAAGACTCATCCCACCACTGCTTGTCTTGTGTGAGACTCCAGCACTTTCCTCCGATAGAAATCAGAGAGAAGCACAGGCAGAGCAAGTAACCCAGAAACTGGAGTTAGCTCAGCTGTTTCACTCTAATTCAGTAGTTAGTGATTACTACATGATAGTGATATCACCGTGAGATATCAAGAAGGAACTATATATTCATTGCATATCATATTACCTGTGCCTTATGTTCTGGTCTGAAATAATTCAAAGTGGGTGGCCTCCTTGGCATGCTACTGGGGCCACCCCTGGGAATGGTTTTCTGAAAAAAGTGACTTTCCCAGATGATGAAGAACTGGGGGTAGGGAGAGGAAATCTGTGGGTGAATGACTGGCTCAGGCTCTGAGTGGATTGATTGTACTGGCATAGATGGTTATCATGTTTAATTGTTTTAGATAGCTGTGGTGGTAACTGTTGCTTACAAGTTTTGGAAAAAAAAAATATAAAATGTAAAATCAAAGCTACATCATACAGGAAACAACTGAGATCTCACAGGAGAACACCTTCATCTTATTATAAGAAAAATATGTCATACATACAGCAGACTTTTTTTTTTTTTTTACTTTTCATTCAATTGTTCCTTCTTCCCCACCCTTTTTCCTCAAAATAACTGAGGGAATTAAAAAAAAAGTGATTCTTGTGAAATGCTGTCATGCTTCCTAAGTTTAGCAAACCTGATTTTCCACCCCTTCCACTCTTTTGGGGTCTATGGGGCGGGAAAATGAAAATTCAACAATTGAGTAATTTTTTTAAAGAGTTCACTGTTTACACTATCACTTTGTTTAGAGTTCTCCACTGATGCCAAAACTGGAAAATGCATGGGGAAGGGAACTGTTGCTCAGTTTCCTGGTCTACAATGAAACAAATTGAATTTGCAACAAATAGTGACAGTCTAAATAAAAGACTGGTCACTGCCTATGACAGTCCACTGTAGACACTTTGTCGATGTAGTAGGAGGCAGAAGAAACTGTGCTTCTCTAACTAAAGAGACACCAATTTCATAGGTGTGGGTTTTTTCCCTTTTTTTTGATTGTTGAAGGTCATTAGAATGGCTAAGTGTAATGTTTTCAGTCTACTAACTGGTTATTGATTAGCCCCCTTGGATAATCTGTTGATCTGAAAACTTACCTCCCTGGTCACGTTAATAAGGTGGCCACTTAATCTAAATTAAGCCCAGTTTGTGCTCCTGAAGATGTTCTGTCTTTTGCCGCACATCCTGCTAGATGGGCATACATGGAATTCTGCGTACCTCCTTGGGAGCCTGGGCTGCGTTGTGCACGTCTCCTCCCGTGAAACCTGACAGCTCGGTAACGCGCATCGTAAACCCTTTGGTTCTAAAATGGTCTGTATCTCTGCTGAGGGAAGAAAGAGAATTACTTGAATGTGTTTTTCTTCTTGTTTTGAAACCTACTTTGTTGAGGCCTTTTGTTCTTGTTTCTGTAAATCTGCATTGGTCCTACTTTCCTATGTGTGGGCAGGTGTGTGAATGGAATGAATGCAACTTACCATGATATGCCTTGTTCACATATTTTTAAAACATGTTTATTTGGTGATTGTAATATACTGCAGGTGAACAATAAACAGGACAGAGAAATAAATACATAAATATGTCTAAATATCTGACTAGATAACTGAATACCATGGTTCTTTAAGACGGTTTTGTTTTGTTTTTTTTTTTCCCTTGAATATCTTAAAATGTTTCCAGTTGCTTCTATCTTTTTTTTTTTTTTTTTTTGAGATACCTGCTTGTATTTCAAGTCTGATTGCTTGGTAACGTGTAATGACATAAAGACTTATGTAAAACTACTTTTTACTGTTTCTCAAGTCAGTATCATTTAGTCATTAGCTTGTCTCATAAATAATTCATTCATGTTAACATTCAGCTGTATACAGCAATATGTTAATTCCTATATCATTTGCATCCACATATCCAAAGGATGGCAAGATGCAGATTAAAATGAAGGATTCCAAACATATATTGTAGTCCGTGTTGACACAAGCTATTAACTGTGTTATTAAGGGCAATGCAGCTGTACTAATGTAGGTTACCTAACATTACTTTGCCATTTCCAATGAAATTCTAGGTCACCCTATCCTCTGGGTGCTACAGTGTAAAGTATTTAGATCAAGCCAGTGGAGCGCAGAGAATATGAAATAGATGGTAATATATAATTGGTCTTTTCTCAACGATGGCAGGAAAATTGCCAAGCTTCTAGGCTGTTTACACTGTGGCTTGTATTTTAGTTTTCTCAGTTGAATAAATTCATGAGTGGTCAGCATTTTTCTGAAATTTTCTTCTATCATCCTGTTTGATGGTATATTTGATATCCTACAGAGCCAAAGAAAATGTTTGTGATATGTAAGTCTGTAGAACTTAATAATTATCATTAATGAACAGCATTAAAGACCTTTTATCTGAAATAAGTTCAATGTCATTCTCCTGTGCTTTCATCGTGACAAATAGAAACTACACTGAGTCTTTTAAGCCTTTGCTTAAGCCAGTGTTTACAATTCAATAATAATTCAATTAAAAAAATGGGAACTCTGGCAATCCTGCAGTAACATTTACTTAATTGACTCTTGGGGACAGCCCCCACTAAAAAGCTGGAACATTGTCAATGGCTTAACTGTGCTTCTAAATAACTAGTTTATCCTCTCTCAAAAATGTAAAGTCTTTTCAACCTAGTTGCTGGCTTATTAGGGTTGCTGGTTTGTTTAAGTATTTGTTTATGCTGTGCCAATTAGAGCCCTACCCCTTTGGCCCTTGGCTTTCTTTTCTCGTTCCAAACTAGTGTATAGTTTTTCATGTTTTCCTGGTTTGACTCCGAATGCCAATCAGCTGTGATTGATCCCATTTACAGTCTGGAATCCAAATCTGTGTTCATGTGCATTTGCTGTTGTGATTAACGAACAAAAAGCAGGGGTGACAACTCATGGTTGGAGCTGGAGCAGGTTGTGACTGAAGATGCAGAAGGATAGAAAGGGCCTTGCTGCCTCCACTCCAGTTGCACTGGAAACAAATAGAGATAAATTTCATAGTCTGGGCCAATTTTTGCAGCTTAAAACATCAGATGACTGTATGTGAAGCCCTAATGTTCATCAGTTTGTATTGCTAAGAAGAAATAGAAGTACATTTGAAAGGTTATTTTAGGAAATTGATCAGCTGTTTTTTCATCTTTGCTGGGGACTGTGGAAGGTTGAAGGTGAAATGACTCCTGCTCACTGTTCAAATGTTAGTGTGTATGGTGGTGGGACAAAACCATGGGATATGGGATATAATCTGATTTCTTTTTAAGAAGGGCTCCACTGGGCTTACTTTTCCTCTCGTGACTGCTATTAAACATGGATTGATGGAATACTTACGGCAGTGTTGTTCCAGGGTTTTGTAGGCTGAAGGTCCTCTTAGTTTAAAGACCACGTGCATTATGATTTTTACAGCTGAGCTTTGTCTGTATGGCTCCTTTTGCTAAGAATTTAAGCTCATTATTTTGCAGTAAGATTGTTTGCTTCCTGACACTATAACCTGATTTACAATGAATGCTATTAGTAATCTGTTTTTTTCTTAATGAATATAATCAGGCTGAAGACACATGAAACACAATTGACAAATGCCATCTATTGATTTTAAGCCTGACCCGATTGACGTACTAGAAGAATAACCAACTTGCCAATAATAGGCTATTTGTCTAACAAAATAAGTGTTAAATCTTGGCAACTATTTGAAATTGCTTTAAGGGGTCACTGCTCTAAGTGCCTCTTGAAGCAGATCACTTGCAAAAATCTATGCATCCCCTAAAGGAACCGCTATGATACATGGAGAGAGCAAGTGTAGAAGCAAGCATATGTCTGTCATAAAAACTGGAATTATTACTGAGTTCTGACACCATCCTTTTAGAAATACTTATTTCATCACTTCCAATATCCAAAGTTCATTTGATACAAAAATCTATTTTTCATTAATCTGAGATGAGGTTTTTCTAAAAATTGCATTTCTTTTAATGTACTGAATAATATTTACATAGGAAGTTAAGTTGATACATTGCATTGTTTTTTTCCCGTATTTTAAACCAGTAGCTATCATTACTTGCACCTGAATATGAAAGTGTATTGAAAAGAGTGGTTAAGTTTACAGAATGCAGAAGCTCTGCTGCAGCTCCTACCTGTGATGTTGTTTCTCATAGCTGATTTGAGGTACTTTGCAGTTGTTTTTGTGATGGTGGTCTGTGCTTTGCTCATTCAGAATCCCCACTGCTGAGAAGGTTAATTAGTTTGGGGTCCTCTGAAGCATCCTTGGGCTTCCCAAAGCGCCATGGGCAGGGACCCACACCCTGTGTCGCGCTAAAACGGAGCCATGGGCTGTGGGGGAAGCACCCAGGGATGGGAGTAAGGGCTGGTCAGACTTCGAGGTGCCCTCAGGGCTCGGCCACAAGCAGAGCTGTCAGAACCTGTGGGGAGGTTCTCTTGGTACCTGTGAACCGTATGGTTGGACCTTGTTGTGCACTGGAGGCTCACGTATCTCTGATGTATTAAAGGGTCTGTATAAGAAATATGTTGTACATGGTGGTTCTTGTTTTGATTATTTCTGACTTGTCATAAAGGGTCCTCTTTGTGGTTCAAAGGACAGGAAATCCAATAATTTAATATCAGTCACTCAGTGGAAGTGTTATACTCCTTTTTTTAGTTTCAAAAATGGGTGTGATCAGTTTGCCTTGAGTGGCAGGAAGATGTCCAGGTCACCCAAGGGAGTAAAGCTGCAGTTATTTTCCTGGCTAGCAGCATGTTTTTGTACTGAACACAACTGCAGACTGTGTTTTTTCATTGCTTTGAGCTTTATCTGTACAGTTGCTCATTTTTCCCTGTGATGTGTTTTTGTGTAGGTGCTTTTTTTTGCAACCTGTTGCATCCTTGCTGGCTGTGCTTTGAAGTGCAGTTCCATTTAACGCTGACACAAGCGCAGGAGCTTGGGACTTGCACAACTTCAGCACATTCCTTGTGAGATACATTTAAACTGCTGTCTTGCACTTTGTGTTTTGTGTAATATTTAAGCTTGGCATTTAAACAATCTTTTTCCTTTAAGCCAGCAAGTGAGAGGGAAGCACTCTATGGTTAGATATGTCACTTCTCACATTAAATGTAACACTGAACTGGGGACTCCAGTGCCAATTAAATCAACAGCTTTCTCTGGACAAGAGGCATCATCCCATGTTCTACCCAGATTGTAGCTCGACCAGTTGCACTCTGCTCAGCTATTTATTTCCACTGACTCCAATATTTGAGTCTGCTTTGCATTTAAACTCTTGTTGTGTTACTCCCCAGTGCAGCTGAACTTTTTTTTTTTTTCCCTTTAGTTGGCAGCCTTTCTGAGGGAATGTGAAGTAATCACTATGAATAAATCTGTTTATAGTAGATTGGTAAAGTGACTGGGGTTCCTTGGTAGTCAAGTTATTTGTAACGTGTTACGTGTGTTCATATTATTTCCTCTGGTAGGATTACACAGGAGTGTGCATATTTACAGACATGACCCATAATGTTTAATGGTGCATTTTTCTGAATAGAAATAGTGTTTTAAGAAGTATTAGAAATAAAAGGAATATTTAGACATCATGCCTTACTGACGTTGGCAGAAAGATTTGTGTAACCTTTGGGGGTTTTTATTAAGTCATAAAGTACATATGTATGCTCAGTTAACTGAGGATTCTAGTATCACCTTGTTCTTTAAATGACATATTGCATTCTTCACTGGTAAAAAATGGTACTGTTGCTGCTGCAATGGGGAAAAGCTTCGTTTTGTTTTTTAATCTTTAAACTATTTTTTGTAATGAAGAAAGTGCTGAGTCAACAGTTTTTTAGCAGATCGGCGTGCAGAGATAGTGGTTTGTTTTTCCATATTGCAGTTTTATCAAGACTTCAGTACCTCTGCTCTCTGTGTTGGCTTTGGAGGGTCTCGAACTAGAAACTAAGCTATTTGAGGTTATTACGCTGGTGCTAAAGATTTCACAACCTGGCTGGTATGGAATTAGGTAGTCATGGTGGAATTACCTCACTCCTGACAATACAGGTGATCCAAATTTGCTGTCTTCAAAGTATTTCCTAGTTTTGTTTCCAATACATCACGTCTATAGGGTAACTCCCTGGAGACAGCTGCAGGCCTTGGGTGCAGGATTAGTAGGAAGAAGTGTCACTATCAGTGGTGGCACTCAGCTATCTGCTGAGGAAAGAAGGTCATCTGTTTGTTTGGGTGGGTCTTTTTGAATGCTATTGAAGACAAATGTGAATGAAATTGTATAATGAACATGAGAAGTATAGGGGAGTCTTTCTTGGTCCTTGAGATGAATAATAGGTGACCCTGCTTTAGCAGGTGGGTTGGACTAGATGGTCTCCACAGGTCCCTTCCAAACCCAACCATGCTGTGATTCCTCCTCTCTCGCCCTCCTCCCCCCGCACTTATTTTTGATGAAGTTTTTCTCAAACCTGGTTAATTGTAAGTTGCTTGAAAAGAATGAATAGGCTCAGATTCTTGAGAAGTCGCCTGAATCCAGCAGCTGAGGCTTTAAATGAAGCAGAAAATAACCCTGACCCCTCAAAGTATTAAAAAACCCTTGGAATAAGATTCTAAAAATTAGGAAACTTGAAAGTTATGAAGTGACAGTTTGTCACCAAATCTTTCTAGATTACTGACATACAGAGATATTTCTTTTATTATTTAAATAACTAACAAATTCAATTGTGCAGGAAGTAATGTGACTGATAAAATTTACAGTGTTGATAATATTGGAAGAAATGATCATGATATTATAAAAAACGTTGCATACACCAGAAGGAGATCCTGGCAAACAGGTATGTCTTCAATGTAAATACAATAGCAGATATTTCACAAGTGACATGTGTGATACACAGAATCATTTGTGCATTTTTCATAGTGGTTTTGGGTGTCCTTGGATTTTATAAGTACATAATTGTGTATGTGGTGATAAACGGGTTGCAGAGATGCAGCCACCTGCCTGTTCCCAGCAGATGGCAGGGTATCCCAGTCTATCCTGTCAAGCCGCGTACTGGGTGCAGCCCTGGCTGCCTTGTGTGCTTTTATGCTTTTGGTATATTATCTGATTAACGCAGCATACTTCAAGTGTGTGCAAGAGCCTTCCTGGTTGTGCAGTACTCTTGTATATGTTGCTTTTATGAAACTTTTATGAAGATTGACCTTACTTGGGAGTATTCCAAGTCAGAAACCTTTACACCAGGGCGAGGTGAGGCATTTGGGAGCAGATGGTGCCCAGGTCTCTTTGGTGGAGGAAGGGTGCCCTGTGCAGGTGGGTGGTAACAGGCGTGCCAGGTCCATCTTGGCTCTGCCAAATCGTGCAGGGTGGTTGTGAGTTGGAAGGGATCCCGCTGCTCGTGATGCTGCTGACACTTTCGGAGAAACTAAGGTCAGACCGTGGCTCAGGTTGTGGCAGGGCTGCATCCGCGCTCAGCACTGGGCAGGCAGCACTTGTTAAAGGAAATCAATTTCCCCTTTAATGATTAGGCAACTTATTGAGTGCAAGATACAAATTCCTCTTCATACAGGGAGAAAGCATCTTATTTTTAGAAAGACCATTGAGCAAAACGTGGATATTAGTTAGATATTTTAGTCCGCTGCTAGGATTCTAAGGCAAACAACCCTTCATCTGCTCCACAGCCAATTATGTTAATGGTCTTATAGATCTAAAAGCCTTGGCCATATGTCAGGCATAGGCCTCTCATGTAAAATATCTGTGTACAGGAAAAAGGGCACCTAAAGTACACTGTGTGCATGACACAGATTAAAGTAGCACACTTTCTGTTGGGTCTGTGCTGTGATCTTCCAGTAAATATTAATAACATGTTTTAATGAATAAAAATGAAGAAGATAACTGACTCACATTGCATATTGATAGCAGGTGTTTCAAGTTAAAAATAAACCAGAACAGTATAAAGTACATTGAATGGTAAGACTTAAACCTTCCAAAAGAGAACATGGTTCTTGAACTGCAGAGTTTTGGGGTTTGTGCAAGCTGATAGTTTTTATGGTAATAATTCAAATAATTGTGCTCATTTGTTCTATGGTATTAACCAATACTGGTAGAAAAACCCCACAACTGCCATAGTACCCTAGTGTCTGTAGGACTATTCCTGAACTATGTTCAGTGGAAGGCACTAGGAATGATAACATCAGGTTAAGACTCATATAAAACAATTTAATAATAGAGATGAAGACAAATAGTTCAGCTTATCTCTGTCTATGAATATAGATGATGTTTTTGTGAATAACTGAATGGGTTTGAGGGCAGGGTTTTGTATTCGCAGTTTTTGCAATATTTTTAGCGAGGTGGTTTTGATCAGGACTGGTGAGCGGTGGCAGAGGGATCCCTGTCTGTGCTATATGCTCATGTTACCTCCAGCTGAGAGAGGAACAAATGGACCATGACCAGACAGAGAAGCTGAAATAACCTTCATTTCCTTTCTACCCCACCTGCATCTGTAGTTATGTTATTCAGCAGCACCTATATCAACTCTAGTAGAAATTAACTTCACCTTGCTCTGGGAAATGAAATTCATCTTAGGGAGCCTTTCTGTTAGCAAAAATCTACCTTTGAAGAGAAAATTGTGAATAACACTTTCTACCTTTGGTGGCTTTTTTAAAAATCCTTTTTACTGTTTCATCTGTCGGTGCTCCCTGATTCTGGTAGCACTGACTTTTTCCATAGCCTCCTCCAAATATTAAACCACAAAAAATTAAGTGATGAAAGTGGAACTATAGCTGTGAGTGAGGATGATCTCTGCAGTCCTTTTCTTTCATAGAATCATCCATTGAGGTGAACATGTCAACAGCTGTCAGCAATAATGCTTATTCCTCCTACAGTAACGTGATGGATTGATATGTATACCAAAATATGTTATAAATTGAAATAAAATATGCATTTTTTCATAATTTATCAGCATTATGATGGCACAAAAAAGCCAGTCTTATGAATAATACAGAGCTCTGCAGCGGGCATTATGTACTGTAGGTAATAAATGCAATGTCTCTCCTAGACTACCAGGAGAGTTATAAAGCAGAATGCATTAGTTCTGCTTTGTGATAATAAATCATTTTAGTTTGTCAGAAGGCTCTGGCTAACTTTTACTCCTGAGGTATGAAAGAATGCAGTGCCATACGGCTCTGGATGGTTTCTGAAGTGTTTAGGCTGGCTCTGAATCTCCTGGGTAATGTTTTGAGTGAGCGATATGGTTAGATAACAAGTGGTGGTATTTCTCAGGTATCGATGTTGTGATGCCTCCCGTTGTTTTATTGCCTAGAGTGGCTGATTTCGTCCTAATTGGAACTGTAGCTCTTCTCTGATGTTTTGTGTCTCTATTTGCAATATGGGCCCGTGTCTCTCTGAAGAGCTGTGCGAGAATACTGTGAGTGACAAGTGCCTGAGCATCTTTTGAAGGGGGCAAAGAATTCAATTACATTTTGTTTTCGTTTTACACACCTAAGCCCTGGTTTAGGCAGTCATTGTAAAAGCTGCCTTTCCCTAGGCTTCTGTGCATATCATCCAATCATTGCTGCAAACAGCCCAGATGATGGCAACACAGAGTAGGAAGAAGTAGAGCTAGGCTGATTATGCAAGACTAGAGGAAAAAAATGTGTAAACTTCACTAAAATGTGCAAGTTATCTGAAGTTTGTTAGTTTCAGTTTTATTTTCAAAGCATTATATGTTGTGGTGTTCTTAGGAAAGATAGTCAGGTCTTTCAAATCCATGTTTTCCTAATTTGCACAATTCATTATTTAGAGTCTTCCCACTTTCTAGCCAAGATTTAACAGCAGAAACTATAGTGAAATGTCATTAGTAATTTTTATCGTCTGTACAAAATATACTACAGTGTATATATAGCATGTTATGAGGTATTATCAGAAAAAAATGAAACTACATTTATCTAAACTGTCTAATATTATGTGGAGTGTTCCTGTGACCTCTCTTTTGTTTTGTTTGCTTCCTACTTGAAGAAACCTTTATGAATTGCTGACTCTTATTTTTTGTTGTATTTACAAAGTTTTAATGGACTTTAATATCCCAAGTGATGAGAGGACCAGTGCTGTATTTCTGGCTATATCTTGCAGTGTTTTTGTAGGGGTTGGTACATACGAGAATCTCAAGACACACTGAATGAAGTTCACATAGCCTAAGAGCTGCCCACCAGCTGTTGCAGATGCTCACTTTTGCTGTTGGCACTCTCTGACCACAATCTCCTTTCCCTTTTCTTGTCTTTGGCAAGAGGGAGTGAGATCTTCCATCTGCGAACTGCAGGGTGCTTTGGCAATGGCAGTGCTGGGTTTCCAGAGTTGCCTTTCACTGTTTGCCTCCTCCTTGGATGTGTCCTTTCACAGCATATGATTCTCCACTGCATAGTTTGCTTTGGAGACATAGGTACCAAGCCAGAATAATGGTTTAACACAGCACTGCTGCTGTGTGCCTGGGATGCTGCTGGGGTGGCAGTGGCACCTGGTACCTGCACAGTGGTCAGTGGCACCTCAGGGGGACCTGATCACTTGTTTGGCCCTGTGTCTGGTGCACACAGGCTCTAGCACTGCTCAGTTCTTATTGAAGACAAGAGGGAGGTTCTGCATGGGCTGCACAGAGCATCAGCTCTTTCTGCTGTCTGTAGAGATGCGGGAGGGGTGGGGAGCTCCCTGTGCTCACATGGAGGGAGACTTGATGGCTGCTCTTGCCTTGCCCGTCATACCCCAGGTGCTTCCCTGGTCTGGGATGCATCTGTGTACCTGGTGTACTCCTCAGTATATGTGACCTCTGCAACTGAGTGCATAGGAGTAGCTCGGCTATGGACTCCATGAAGAACAGCATCTTCCAGGATTTTTTTCCTGTGGGTTGATACAGCTGAATGTGCTGATCTGCATTCTGGGTTGTCTACTGAAAGTTCTCAGCTGAAGTTTCCCCAGAAGATTTTGTGGCTCTTGAGTTACATCCCTTTAGACTAATTGTGCTGTTCTTACAGAGCTCTGGATGGTGTAATGAGTCTCATATTTATGGTAGCTGATCACTAAACCTTCCAGCTTCAAATAATTTAGTGTTATTTTACTGTGGAGTTGTTCACAGAAAGTATTCTGTACTCTAAAGAACAGCAATATGTTTAAAAAGATTCTTTTGCAAATTGAAGTTTCAATGTGATTACTCAATGTTGTGACTAATGGTCTTCCTCTTGTTTAGAAGTTAAATAATAATAATAAGCAGTTCCATTATTGTATCTAACAAACAACACTGTACTTTGTCTTACAGAAAAGCAAACAAGATAGGTTTTTTGTTTGTTTGTTTTAAAGCAGTGGTGTGCTATAACTTTAACTTTGCCTCTGACCCTTTTAAGTTCTGTCAGTGCGTTCTTATTTGTGTATTTTTCTCAACTTACCCCAGAGTCACTGGCTGTTCACCATAGCCCTATATTGTCATTTTATTTGTTTTTTAGGAGCCACATGCCTAAACTGCAGTTCTTAGTTCTAAATGTTCAGTATAATTTTCAGAGGAGAATCTGATGGAATCAATGAAATATGATAGTCTGTCTTGTCTTATAATGGGAAACGAAGAATTTGCAGAACAAGTTTTGTTAGTTCTTGGTTTGTGGAGCTTCCTCTGAAAATAAAGGGAAGCTGATGCACAGAAAAATTAATTGACATTGCAAATCTTATTGATTATATCAATAACTGTCAATCATCATTTCCCTCTACTTGGGAAAACATCCCCAAAGCCTCAAGACTCTGCTGAACAATCCTCTCTTTTATTTTGACTTATGCTCAGCCCCAAACCCCAACAGTTTCCTTGTTACTGGAAATGGGAATTGATGAAAGAAAGCTGTATTTGGGCTGATTAAAAGAACTGCTGTCTCTTCCGTGCAACAGTCTGGCGCGCTTAGTTGTGCAAAGGCATTTCTCAGTAGAGCCCGTACGTCTGATGGCAACACCGAGGTTCTGCCTGCAGCGGCTGGTTCACTGCACAATCGCAGCATCACTGAGCTGGCTTTGAAGCATTCATGCGCTTCTTTAGAAACTTTTGCTGTAAAGTTTTGCTTGGCAGTTTCTGATTTTCCTTTTTGCGATACCTTTTAGTGCTTTCTCTATAGCTAACACATTTTGAAGTCTTCAGTTATGGCTGTGGGCTTTTGGTGAAACAAGAATTGATATTTTAAATGAGGCTGACTTTATCATAACACATCACAAAGTGTAAGAAATGCTTCATCCCTGCCAGAAAGAAGTTGCTTTGGCAATTACAGGAGAATGTGACACAGACTATTTGATCTAATGGCTGAATGTGCTTTCAACAAAATGTGATGTAGACCCTGTTTTTTGATCTCATTTGTCCTCTTAAAACTAATTTTTAAAGTGTTTCATGTCTGACTGTTCATTTTGTGTGTCGTACAGAGTAATGCACTGCTGCAAAAATGAAGCCAGTAACCTAAGTTTTAATGCTGAAAACTGAAGCTGCAGAGCATTATCGCATGTGAACAGCTTTATCACAGGCAGACTTGTTCTGACAGGTGCTCTGTAAAACTGTTATGGAGAATAAAACACCTGGAGTCTTCAGATCAGAGTTTGAAGACTTTGGCACTTGGACACATTTGGTTTTTCCCAATGTCTGTATGCCATTTCAGCTTGCATTTGTCAGACTGCAAATACTTGCTATATTAATGTCTTTACAACGAAAGGTAATGTGTGAGGGAAGGAGTAAACACAAATGAAAACAGGGTCGTTCTGTATGCCTCTGTAAGACATCAAGTGTATTTGCTGTCACTGATGAAATTTTTTCATTCCAGTAATGGGATTGATGTGTTAACCTGCAGAAGGGCTTCCTTTAAAGCAGAAGAAATAACACCTCAAATTTAAGAATATCACTGTGTCAGGATAAGTGCTGCCTGCTGGAAAGTTGAAGAAAGGGATTCAGAGCAAGCCATCCAAATCCCTGTTAGGATTTAATGAGTATATGATCTAATGTAAATGGGAGAAATAACTAAGATCTTGCTCACTAAAGGTTTCTGTTTATGGGTGAGGGGAGAAGGCATCAGTCAAGGGGGCTGCAGACAAGGACCTAGGTTAGATGGTATGAGGTGAAAGAGAGGAACAGGTTTAAGTCAAAATGAGGAAGAAAATACCAGGAACCAATACATACAGGCACATAAGGAGTAGTGAGAAATAAGAGGGGACCAAGGAGGGTGCAGGGCACATGTGAAACTCAGGACCTGGGCTGAATTGTTACGTGGGGGGCTGCTGTACCCTCTGGCTCAGTGTTGCGTGAAGGATGTTGAGACAGGTCACACACATGGAGCTTTCTTCACAGGGCCCATAGCCAATGACACACACCAACATAAAAGTTACTTTGCATGAAAACAGAAAGAGAGAAGAGAGGAAGAAAACTCTCCCCAGTGGCCAGCTGTACAGAGACAACGTGCCTGGATCAGCATCTTCCCATCTTGAGGAGGGTACAGAGCAGGAGTTAGGAGGCCTGTGCAATTACAGCGGATCATTTTTGAGATAACTGAGACCACACCTGGAATATTGTGTCCAGTTCTGGGCCCCTCAGTTCAAGGACAGGGAACTGCTGGAGAGAGTCCAGCGTAGGGCAACCAAGATGATTAAGGGAGTGGAGAATCTCCCTTATGAAGAAAGACTGAGGGAGCTGGGGCTCTTTAGTTTGGAGAAGAGGAGACTGAGGGGTGACCTTATTAATGTTGACAAATATGTAAAGGGTGTGTGTCACGAGGATGGAGCCAGGCTCTTCTTGGTGACCAACAATGGTAGGACAAGGGGTAATGGGTTTAAGCTGGAACACAAGAGGTTCCACTTAAACTTGAGAAGAAGCTTCTTCTCAGTGAGGGTGACAGAACACTGGAACAGGCTGCCCAGGGAGGTTGTGGAGTCTCCATCTCTGGAGACATTCAAAACTCGCCTGGACACATTCCTGTGTAACCTCATCTAGGTGTTCCTGCTCCGGCAGGGGGATTGGACTAGATGATCTTTTGAGGTCCCTTCCAATCCCTGGCATTCTATGATTCTATGGTAATTTTGACGTTTTTGGAGATTAACAGCAATTCAAAAGACACAGCCTAAACTTCTTGACTCTAGTCAGAAGTTTTCTATTAGCAATTCTGTGTACCAGCTCACTAGAGCTGAATTTGGGTTCACCTTTCTCTTCTGTGGCCTGATGCCTCAGCAGAGCTGCATTCCCCGTGATGCAGGACAGTCTGGCATTATTTTTCACGACTGTCTTCAGTGCATTTATGAAGGTAAGTGAATTAAATCACTAGACAACTGGAGAGTATATTTGGATTTCACTCTGAAGTGACTTGTAACGCCTGATGGTTTCTGGCTGATAGGTAAAACAAGGCTGACCTACAGGAAAAGAAATTAAAGCCAGTTTTGACTTTGAGTTCTCTGGATTACTGAGCAGATGAACTTTTTGGAAAAAACAACAACAACAACAACAGTGTCCTTATATGTTTCTCTAAACAAACAAACAACTTAAACTGTAGCTTTGCATTTATTTCTGCAGCCAGTTGTTAGTTTTCTTTTTTTGTGTTGTTTTGCGTATTTATTTATTTATTGATTTATTTTCCCCTAGTTCCAATTTCTCTGTATTCTCTTGCTCTGAATTCTCCAGACACTGACAGCACCACCTTTGTGAAAGCACAGTGACCCAACAGAGTCACAGCTACTACTGTATGTAAGTAGGGGGTGACTGGAGTCTCTTTCCTAAGCTTTTCCTAATCTGAGACCATTAGCGATGGAACATTATTCCTTAAGTACATTTTTTGTTTTGATAATAGAACTTCCTTTGGCTGAAGAAACAGAATATTTTGACCTAAATGACTGTGCAAGTATGAAGTATGTTTAAGCAACTCTGTGCCCAAGGGATTCATTCTTTGTAGTTTACACAGTGTGGACTTTTGGAAATGAAGAATGGTAGAAAGCGTTGTTATGAACAGGACGATTTTCCACTTAAGACATGTGGTAAGTATGGACTGCAGTTGTTTTCATTTCCTGTACCCATCAAAACATCGTCTTATCACTTAACTATTGTTCATATTAGAGAAAGGCACCGTTCTATAAAGCACCTTTTCACTTAAGACTTTAATACACTTTGTATTTTCATGTGAAAGAAGAAGACTTTATACTATGGTGCTTACTCTACATATAAGAACTGTTCATTCTGTATCACTTCGTCCTAGTTGGTCAAAGCTCCAATGTGCTTGTAGGTTGCTCTTTAAACTCCCCTGTTGTCCTATTATCCAACCCATCCTTCTGTTAGGAGCTCATTTGTGCCCTCATGACATTTCAGTATCTGCCAGGCTTGCAGCTGTTGAAGTTGGACTCAAAATGACAGGAGTCAGGCTTGGAGAATTAATTCTGTAATAAAAACCCTCTTCTAACAGTGCTCAACATGGAGCAGTCTTTCAGTGGATCTGTTACTAATGCCCACATGCTCAATGTGGACATTTCTGCTTAGCCTGGTCCAGCACAACTGGTTCAATTGAAATGTTTCAGTTCTGCAAGGCAGCCAGAGCCTTAACTGCTCACCTCCTCTTTGCAGAGATGGGGGCACATTCTTTGTCTTGAAAGATCTTGGGAGGAGCAGCTCTGCACACCCAAGTTTCAGCTCCAAAGGGCTAAACCAGATAGCCACATAGATGATTTCTGGGAATATAATGAATAAAAAGAATGCATAATTTTGAAGGTCATGGTCACTGGTGTTTTTTATTTTTTTAACTATGCCTATTAGAAATATTGATCTGATTATTTGTTGTTCTGTTGGATTCTCAACTCAACCATGCATAAGGTCAGCAGTTTTTATTGTTAAAGACCATTTAGGAGCTCTTATTTATTGATATCTTGCATAATTTATATTTTCCATCTCCAGATAATAATAACACAATGTAATAGATAATATTGGTTTCTAACGATGTACTGAATGGGGAAGCAGTGCAGAACAATGGGTTGATATTATGTTAGTAAGTGTAATCGCTGGATTGTGTATCTTCCTTTAATCGTTGAGCTGTTTGTTGTGACCCACTGCTGACCTCTTTAAGAACAATTTCCTTTTCATACACATACAGTTAGCTGGTCTAATACCTTTCCTAGGTAATTATGCTACATGTAGGCAGTGCCCATGCCAGGCAGATCAATTAATTGTGACTTGACCTGTTTCACTAGTTTCCAAAACCAGCAATCAGTTCTGTAACTGGAGTAGGAGCTCTAGAAAACCTCTAATTAAAATTAAAATCTGTTATACACACATCATTATATGCAGCATTTGCCAAGGGGAAAACACTAATAGGTTTCCATTTTTCACAGTTATCATTATGATTTATTTGAAAATGACCCTACAGAAAGATTCCTTTAGCTAGGTGCCATATTAACAATATTGGAGGGGGAGAGGGGCAGGAGCAACAGAGAACAACAACAACAAAAACCAGAAACTGCGAAGAGTTCCCTCGAGCCCATACCTTAATTTCAGAAGATGTTTCCAGAAATCTGTAATTTCTCAGCTAGTGTCCATTAAAAATTGTATTGAATATGTCTTGTCTCAGATACTTTGTCAGATTCTCATTGTTCACATTAGCAGTCCTGTTGACTTGATTTTTTTTTTTTTTAAACTCATGCTATTCTGAACCATTATTGCTTGCTAATCTTCCATAAACATTCATAGAAAGTCTCAAGGAAGAATGGAGATATCTTCTCCAGGGAAAACACTAAAATTGGTGAGAGCTGAGTTATGCAGGTTACCAGACACAGTCTGCTTTTCTTTGTACTAAGAAGGGAAGATTTGGTGAAAAGTGATTTTTAATACATTGAGGTGCCTGAAGGACTGTGGTTCATTTGGACTATTTGGTGCCCGCTTTTAAATGTTGGCTTTCTGCTCACCCGTGAAGTAGGCGGATCTTGAAGACATGTTTCTTCTTTTTCTGTTTCTGATGGAAAAAGGAAATTCAGAAAGAAATGGCTGTTGTGACATTTCCTGTTCTAAAATCTCCTGTCAAAGCTGGGAGAGAAAAGTGCTCCCATCAGCATTAACATCCTACTTGAAGGAAGATGTGTCTTGTGCATTCGTGTCTTGCTGCTTCAGTATTAGTATTTCTCTGTTTCTGTAGATCAAGCATAGTGATGAGAAAGCCACCCTCATGAGCAAAAGTAAAGGTAGAACTAAGATTGTTTCTTTTCAAATTGGTGACTTAATAGAAAATTTGCTCTCTTTTAAGGCTGGGATTCATTTTTAAGGGTTTGACTTGAAACATCTGTCAGTAGTGGTGTGCATGTGGGATTTTCAAATATTATAAAGCCATGGTGCATTGCAGAGGATGATCAAAATTAGCTGTATAATTATTCCTTCATATCTTAGAGAGAATTAATTACATGAATCACACCTGTCAGTATATTTACAGGAAAACCTTCATTTCTTAATCAGAGTTTGTTTTCTATATCATTAATGTTGTTTACCACTCTTTTTCTACCTTTAATATTCTCTACTAAGACAGCAGATTGTTGGTTTTGTCAGGTCTCTATTTCTTTTCTCTCTCCTTGAATGAAACATTTCAAACCCTGTATTGATTAAAGCAACTGAAACTTGAATTGAGTCCAACTTTTGCTAATACCCTGCCAAGTTCTTAACCAAGTCAATCTAGAGGTTGCTTGGTAAGTCAAATTGTGTTCTTGAGAATCCATGGGACAGAGAGGTCAACTCTTATTGACTATAACTATACACAAAGAAAAATAATGAATCTTTACAAGATCTTGATTATCTTTGGGGGGTATTACCAAGTATGCTTTGATGTTCAATCAGGCAAAGTCATATTCAATGTCTAACAAAAAGCTAAAGAAAGTGAGGACAGCATTGCACTGTGAATGCACGTATTTAAGGGTGTATGTGAGTATGGCAGAGGACTCAGATGGATTTTAAGTACATGAACTGTTGACCTGTATTCTCATTTTTAAGCTGCATTTAACTTTTTATGAAGATAATGTCACTTGATATTGACCTTTAAATGTAATTTTGGAATACTATGGGATACATTTCAAATGTACCTGTCTGCTTATATCATTGAGGGAGGTGATGGGACAGCAGAACTGCAAAGGGTCTCTTTGAGTAGTTGTGTTAAAAATGTTAACCCCATCAGTTCTTCAGCAGCCAGCCCATGAAATCATATGACACAACCATTATAAACGTTGAAAGAGAATGAACCATGCTTTTAGAATCCAGTGTATGTGTTTACTTCTGTAGGAATGGAGGCCAGGCGTTTTTGCTATGACCTTGATTTCAGAATACAGAATGTCTGGTTTGGTGGATGAAGCATGTGGGGGAAGGCAACTGCTCATAAAAAGCATGTGGAAGGCAGGACCTAGCTGGGCTACACATATGAAAAACATTACTTTTTGTACTATAATCGCTTCAGTGAGAGTCAGCATGGCTTCAAAACTGAAAACAATCCCCCAAAATAATATTGAGATGACTGAAAACAGAAGCAGCCGAAGAGAGGGACAAAGACAGGGTGTTTGGATAAAAACTTTCCCAATTTTATAGATGGATTTGAAACATTTTTCATAGGGAAAAAGAAAATAAACCCCAAATGTGTGTCATAAAAGCTTCAGAGAATTACCCCTAAAAATCACCTTTTAAATTACGTTTCATCATATTTCACTGAAGGTAACAGTCAGCTAGATGTTTATTGATTTATCGTCCAATTTCAACCAAGTCAGAAAATAGTGGGATATTGTGGCAGCTGTCAAAAATGTGTGAAGTCCTTTCCCTCACTTCCTTGTTCTTCAGTATGTATCAATATTCCATTTTAAAACTGCCCTGATAGGGATGAGCTGTCTCCCCACTTCCCTGTAAAGAAGAATGTTCCCCTGGCAGGTGAGCTGCTGCTCTTCACATGGCTAGCACAGGGTCAGGCTTACGAGCCATTTGTTCAGAGTGTGTTTTTATCCATAACAGAACAGATGAACACCCTAATGTCTCACTATCAACATATTTACTGTCTGAATGTAGGAATTTAACATAGATATTTTCATCTCAAAAAACAAAACCAAAAAACACAGTGCAATGCATGAACATTTTTGCCATAAGCTTTCACATAAATTTATGGAAGAGTTCCTTCTAGAAGCTCTAATCTGATACCCATAAAATGAAAGCCTTTTGTTTAACTATAAGGTGAATAGAGAAATGCTGCAAGCTCCGTTTAATTTCCTTGCTGACTTTTTACTTATTTGTTGTTGCAGGATTTTTATATATTTTCTTTTGATCCTGCAGTCAAGTTTATTCATTAATTCTTAATGCAGCCCAAACTCACATCTCACTTTATCTTCCAGCTAGATTTAACAAGTTGCCGCTGTGCTTTCTGTATGCTCTTGTGCCTACACAGCGACCCTCTGCAGCTAAAATGGAATACTGAATTAATGATAATTCACAGATGCACATACAAATATGGCTTCTGTTATCTTGCTTGTTTTTCACTGGCTTACAGGGGAATTAAGATGATGATGATGACACATGTCCAACATAAATGAAAGCCCAGTCTAAGAACAGCTGTAGGTACATGACACTCTTCTTACTGTTGTGAGATACTGGGATATGAAAGCCCAGAAAAGGCCTCAAGAGTTTATCTCATTTAGGTGTCTCTGTTGCAGGGTACGATGGGACACATTACCATCCTTGATAGATACTAACCTATCTGGAAAACCTCTTGTCATGAGATTTTCCTAATCTTGCTAGACAAAAAAGCATTGGGAAGTTGTTATTAGCTATGGTGGTGGTTTTAGGGCTTTTTTGGTTTTGTTTTGTTTTGATTTTTTTTTGGGGGGGGGGGAGGTTGTATTTTTTTGTGGGTTGTTTGTTTTTTTTTCCCCAGTCCCCTCTCACAGATTGTAGGTTAAGCTGATTGCAACTTGTTCTATGATCAGTGAATACAGAAAACAATTAGTTGTCACCTGTCTGTAACAATTTCAGGTACTGGAATGCTATTGTTATCTCTCTTCTTTTTCTGATAAAATACTATCCCCCCAGACTTTTTGCAGTCTTGGTGTCTGTCCAGTAGTTCTCAATATATTTATGTGTGTGTGCATTTGTCCGTTTTGTCAAGATAGTCCTGAGTTTTAAAGTTCTTCTTAAAATTGCATAAAATTTTGTCAATTCAGTAACATCTGCAGGTTTTATATGCATACAAACTATTCTGTAATCCCAACCATTTATGAAAATGGCAGATTTTCCAGGACCTGAGTCAAATCCTCACAGATCAACTTGATATCTTTTCTCAGCTTGGTGGAGAACAACTGATAACTATCCTTTAAATTGTGTGCAATTCAATCTTGACCATATTTACCTCTTCCTCTTCTGGGAATGTCATGTGTGACAGCATCAACAGCTTTAGTGAAGCCAGACTGTATCGCATCTACTGCCTGTGTCTTATCCGCTGGACCAGTTGGTTTGTCAGAGAAGAAAATTAGATTGGCCTGAGCGATTTCTTCTTGGAAAATCCATGCTGTCTGTTCCTTATCGTATTATGATCCTTGAGGTCTTTAAAAATTGATTGTTCTATAATTTTTTTCAGTATCTTTCCAGTTACTGAAAGTGGAGTGACTGCTTTTCACTCCTTTCTGACTGCTTTTTCCATTTGTAAGGACAGGTGCTGTGTTTGCCCTTATGTCTCAAAGTCCTTTATTCTCAGTAAATTCTTGATGAATTTCAGTTAGTTTGTTATATGCCGTACAGTGACCATCACCAGGCCAGGCCAACCTGACAACATCCAACTTGCAAACATATTCCTTGATATTTTTTAATATTGTTTTTTCCCCCATGGCAATACAAAATCTATACAGGTACATTGTTTTTTTGCTTTTGTGCCAGTGATCTAGTTCCCATTTTGGAGGGAGGTGTTTGTGTCTGTTTGTTTTTTAAAAAGGTATGATGCTTTGGTCTCTTACAAATGTTATATTGAAGATGCTTTACTTGGATACACTGTGAATTGCTACTTAGATAAAAATGACTGAATTTAAATCAAGCTTTCTTTTAGCTTCACAAGCAGAATTGAGCCATGCTGGTTTTGGAATGTGTTTAAACTCGGCTCCCTGTAAAGTCTCTAAGGCAACAGCCATCTCTGCTAGAGCACTGTATTTGAGGTAAACACACAATAATCTTCAGAGATACCTGTCTCTCTCCACAGACTAGCTGTGCAGTCTAGGTGAGTATGTTGCTTATTTAGGAACCTGAAAGGTTAGACTGGAGGAATGAAGGTGTTTAGGACAGGTTTTTAATGGCACTCTGGTACCAAGAGATGCAGAGAGGCGCGTCTGCAGTGTCTGTTTATTTCTTTATATGCCAAAGGGACTTTAAATCTCTGTCTGTTAGATTTCTGTGAGCCCCACTCTGGCTGTATTAAGCAAACAGGGCTGTGACCTGAGCCCTGTGCCATGGTTGTGTATGCCAATTGTTTGTTGACTGGAACTTCACTGCTATATGTCATGATTTACCTATGGCAACTAGTACTCTCACAGATCATCTCACTCATGAAACAGGACTTGTTGCAAGTAGGCCTGGTGAAAGAAGCCACTGTTTGGGGGTGAAAGGAGTACAATTTGGGTCATAGATCCTTCTGCTTTTCATGCACTTTTCTAAATGCTACCCTTTGTCACAGTGTTGTACAACTAAATAAGTACCTTTGTGATAGAAATTATGTCCTCATGATGTAGACTGGCTGGTCTGCTCTGTGAAATACCTCTGTATAAAAAATTTTGATGTGTATGACATGCTAATAGCATGGAACGTGATCATTTACTAATTGCTAGCTATGTTTGTTACTACAAAGTAAAATAAAGAAGGAAAATACATGAATAATGTTTATTACTTTGGAATTATCCATGGAAAATAATTTTAAAATTTATTGTTAAATGAGAAGAAAAAAAATGGAAAAAAAATGTGGCACTGGCAATATTTAATGTAGCACAAAACATCAGCGGTCAGTGAAACCTCTTTGTAACTTGCTCTTTTTAAAGGTATGTATTCAATCTTTACCAGGCCTTCCAGCCTTGTAGAGAAGCATTGGGCTGGAAGGGAATGTTGCTCCATTTGAAACAGCGATCTACAGAGTGTAAGTACATTATAACTGCATTGATAGTTCCATTATCACAGCGTGACTTTCAGACTCAGTGAGGTTGCTAAGTAATCAGTCAATTGCTGGTCTTTCTTAAGAAATAGGGTTCCGAAAAATAAAAGGAATGCCGTATGGAAAACTATTGCTTTTGGTGTTTATTTCTGGTGGTGGAACTTATTTTAGTAAAATATCAGCATATTTTATTCAGAGATGGAACAGCGCAGCAAATCCACACTTACAATATTGATGTTTTAATGTGAATCTCTGCCACACTGAATATCACTAATGTACAGGGTCACTTCAAGATGCAAAAGAAAAATGGATAAGAAGAAAATAGAGATGCAAATCTGATGGGCATGAGAGAATGATATCTATCATATTTGAAACAGGTCATCTCTAGCAATAAACTGCTAGTTTCAAAACTGATACCCTTACAGATATAATGATGGTTCAGAAAATAGGCACCATATCAGACGGGAGTCAGATTGCCTATTGCAGCAACAGCCAGATCACCTCTACAATTGCCTGTTGCAAGGTGTCATTAAAAAGATTAGTTGAATCGTTTGGCAATCTGAACACTGATGCCAACATCTGAAAACTCCAGTCTAGAGCCATTTTATTTCCCCTGAAGTATTTCTGGTGTTAATATCACCAGACGTTTGCTGTTTGGAAACTTGGCTTTCAAATCTGTGTGGTAAATCTTAATTTCTGGAGTTTTTAATAGAAATTTTAAAGTGTTCTTTTGTGAAGAACTTGGTCACTGAATCTTAAGGCAACAGAAGAAAACTGATAAATCTATTAGGCCTACTCTTGCTGACTTCATTCTGTCTACACGAGTACAATGTAGACTGAAAGAGCTAGGTAAGTGTGAGGAAAAATGATCAGGAAATAAGAGAGTTGACAAAGAAAAATCTTAGAGGGATATCAGTTAGAATATTGGCTGTTCTGGCTTACAGAACATCTTTAAAATAAGGTTACCTTTTTATCCAATTAGATGCACTCTTCTGGGAGAACCTAAGCTACACTTGCTGGCAGACAGTACTTATGGGCCAAGGGGATGCAGTGGGTGAAGATTTCTGCGGCCTTGATCTGCTAAGATATTTTGAGACAACTCATTCCATGGCCTGTCCAAGCTACTGTAATACCTATTCGTATTACATATTTACCCTGGCTCTTCACCACGTGAGACTGATCATCATTGTTTCTCTCTACAGTGAGTAGATAAATAGCAATTCCTCCAGAAGATTTGTCAGAGCAGCTAAATTTCCCTCCTTCTCCTTGAATTTTTTAGGGAGACCCAGGAATCACATCCTCTAAATGTAAAATTGCTGAGGAATGTTTCCTCTCTGTGAGAACAGAGAGTCCTTGGTGTCATTTGTACCTGAGTGAAAAGGAAGCAGTATTTGCCATGTCAGAAATTATAGTTATTCCTAGAGTGGGTTACAGGAACAGGTTCTTTAGGGATGGACTTGTTTTTATTATGTTTCTATAGCATTTCAGTGTGGACTTCTGGAACAGAACTATAGCTTGCATTTTGGATTCAGAACTGCAATATTGCTACAGCTGGAAGGGAGAACCCACTTTTGAGCAGTCTTGGTGCATCTGTATCAAGACAGAGAGGTGTATGAACAGCTCTGCCTTTCCTTCTTTGACTGCACGTAACCTTTTCGTAATCCCGCTCCTATATCTTTGTGAGGAAAAACTGACAGGAGATACAGCTGCAGCACACTGCGAAGCTGAGGGTATGGTGTAGGACCATAAACACGTTTTGTGCAAAGTGTCTGGGGAGTCCAGGGTACTTCTGAGCCTTGACCTGCTTCCCATAATCCAAGCACAGACTTCTGAAGAACATGAATGTGTGTCGTAAATGTACTTTTTGAAGATCACATCCATATTTGTGCATTTATTAACTCTGTCTGTGGATCTGATGGCAAATGCTGGAACTTGTATGGAGAACACTGAATTAACAAAAGCCGGTTGTGTGATCCCTCAAGCATCTCTGCAAGGACATTTAGGGGCCTCCTATTCTTAGACAAACACCAAATTAATCACAGTACCTAACTGAAAGTAAAACCTGCATAAAACTGACTACATTATTTCATCATTAAAAAAAATGCCAAAACATCAGTGTGCAGTATTGATAGTGGTAGTTTTTGTTTACACATGTAGTCTAAGTTAATAATGTATATCTATTTTTAATACAGCTCTACAGTAGTGCTTACTGCTTTAAAAAGAAAGGAAAAAAAACCCTGAAATTAAAAATCGCTGCTGGAATCCATAAAGATAAATGCTGCAATATGGTACAATTTTCAGGGGAGGTGAATATAAGGATCAACCTTTAAATCTATTTAAGAGTTGAGGAGAAATATGCATATCAGACAACATTGTTATTACTACTGCATAAAATTTGGCAGAGATCCTGATGCATGTTTCTTGTATAAAACCAGTTCACTGCCATGCAGTTCAGATCAATTGGTTGTTGTATATGAAGTGCTCATAAAGTAAGGAAGGGTTCAGATCATTTGTGTCCCCTATATTTTATTTGCATCTTTGGTTAGAATCAAGATGTGCATGTGGGAAAAGAGGGTTTGGGGGAGGATAGTGTCACTTTTAAATTCATAAATAAATAATGATACATTGATATTATATGAATAATCCTTCCCAGTGAATTTGCAGTATAGTATAAGGGAAATGCCTACTCGAGTATATTATTTTTAAGCAAGAGGTTTAGCAGCCTCCGCTTACAATGACTTAAAGATTTGTTGTTCGAAGGGTTTTTTTTTTTGGTAGCAGATGCTTTGAGTTCTATTAGTTTACAGCCATATGGTAAAGAAATGAACAAAATGTACTGCAACTTTCTGTTCATGTTCAGCAGCTGTCTCATAGTGTTTTAATATCAAATAAACATCAAATCTAGAAGAGGTGTTTTCCTTCATTATTGTTTATGGTAAAAATGGCCTCTGGATTTCAGTTTCCACCCTTTTGGACTCAAATACTCTGAATGATAATCTGTACATATTATTTCCTTGTACAGTGACGTTTTGAACTCTGTCCTTGTTCTCACATGTTTATTTTATCACAATGGGAGAATCCTCTGCTAGATGACTTACAGAGATTATTTTTTTCTACTTCCATGGCAATAACAGTGAAATAAGCAAAATGACATTTGCATTTCTTATTTGATGCATTATAAAGTTTTGATCCACCCCACTGGCATCTGGCCTTTGAATTGGGCTAAAGACATTTCAAGAATCTGTCATAAAAAATAGACTTGTAAGACTCTTGCAATGAAACATGAAGGTTTCAGTGCCCTGTCTAGAAGACAGGGAATTTTACAATTTATTGCCAGGTTTTCTAATTGTTTTGAAAATGCAGTTATACAAAATAATACAGAACACATTAAAATATGCTGTTTATTGCAAAGCGGAATCCTAAAAAATGCTAATTCACCTCCATCCGTGGTGCAAAAGTTGCAGCGGCTGCACTGCCAGTACTGGGCAAATGTTTTGAAGAATTTTGCATGAGTTAAAACCTAGGCAAAGGAAAAGAAAATGGATGTGTTGGGGAAGGTAGGCTGGGGAATTTTGGTTTTCCTATCTCATAGTACAAAAACAAAGGAACATCAGAAAGCAAGAAATTCAAGATGAAGATAGGAACTTTTTTCCATGCAGTGTGTATTTTAGCTCTGGAACTTATTTCTTAGGAAATTGTGAAAACCAAGAGTTTAAGAAAATTCCACACTTCATTTGTTATTTAAGTCACTACCCAAAATATCTAAGGTTGCTACTCATTATGACAATGTACACTTGTGGAAGGTATATGTAACCTATGTGCTATGACCAACTTGTAACGTATGTTGGGATAAGACCAGTTGTGCCAATGATTTATTAGACATACTCTGATTCTCTCGAAAGACCTCTTTAGAACATCTAGTGCTGTCCCACAGTAGAGGCAGGGAGCAAATTTAGGAAGATGATGAGGTTGCTCCACATGACAGTCCTTATATTTAATTTATAGGTGAATGGGCAACTGCAAACCTGCATAAGGCAATGAGGGTGTTACTCCAGATCCATTAAGATATAAGTTTTTGCTAGTAATGTCAACAAATTTGCCACCATGAATGGTTGTCTTGTAGGATATATATAGACTTAGAAACTAATTTATTGAAGATTTTCAACTATACATGATTTAGAGTTAGTATGACCACCTTCCTACCTAGAGACTTTTCTATTTGTCTGAGCCAATCAGTTTCCTATTAATAGTTGTAAAAATATAAGGAACTGTTTTTGTCATGTAACCTTATACGTATTTAAGAAACAAAATACATTAACATGAAATATGCTATTTTAGAGTGTATGTACATAATTCATCATGGGTAGGGATTTTTTTTTTTTAAGACTTAGTAATTTAACTCTCAAGAGGGCAGAGGTGGAGTCTTAAATTCAATGGGAGTTCCAATTCTTAAAAATATTTCCTTACCAGTTCTGCAGCAAAAGAGCAACCTAGTCCTGTCTTTATCCACAGTAAGGATAGAAACTCTGCTCCGGATACAACCTTTTAGTGAATTGTTACTATGAGTCTGTTTAGTAAAACACATGTAAAAAGCATGTAAAAAGAGATTAAAGGTGTGGTCGGAAATTTTAGCTGGAAGGCATTTTTAACACTGCATGGGTTCGTTTCCTTTACTGTTGCAGTCTTGCAGGTATTTAGCATTTATGGACATCATACCCTTGTAATTGAACTTGCATGAATCATTTATTTACTAGGCTGCACTTACGGGTAATATATGCCAAGGGAATTCATTTTTTATTACAGCTGATGTAGCCATTATGATGTCATAATATATACAGGGATAGACATATAGCTTGAACAGAACTTCTGTCTCTTAAATCTGTGAAGCCCAGGGCTGTCTACATTTCTGATTTGGAAGCAGAAGTGCAAGACCTCGATAGTATAGCATTCTGCCAATGCTTGACAACAGCTTTCTAGTCAGAATAAAGAAATACAAGGTGTTTCAAAAAGATAGACCCAATTTGAAATCTGCAATTCAGAAAAAAATTGGGTCCATCTTTTTGAAACACCTTGTATTTTACCCTGCATATGTCAGTGGTAATATCTGCGTATAATTCAGTATTAAAAATAATTAAAAAAAAAAAAAGTGGAGATTTGCCAAGTAAGATTAATGTACGCTGTTTTCCTGTAGCAGTTCAAGTGAGAGAATATATCTTTTAAGGTTCAATACCTCATTTCTCTGCCTGCTTCCATGCTGGCTGCTCTGCCAGGTTTGTCCAGAGTAAGCGAGATGGTACAGAATGCCTACCGAAAACTCCTTTCACCAAGAGATTCCTAATTCTCGGGGTGTCCATGTCTTGGAAGGTCCAGTGTCTGAAGCTAGTCTCCTATCAACTGCCAGTCTCTGCTCACTGTGAACTGATAGTGCATGCTAGCTTACGAAATGACCAGAAAATAAATATTAGGTGAGGTGATGCTAGGAGGCATCCAAAGAATGGCAGTGAAGCTGCTGAAGAGTCTAGAGATGATGTCCTGTGAGGAGCAGCTGAGGGGTTGTTTAGTCTGGAGAAAAGGAGGCTGAGGGAGAGAGACCATATATCTGTCTCCAGCTACCTGAAAGGAGGTTGTGGTGAGGTGGGTGGCAGCCTCTTTTCCAAGCAACAACTGACAGGATGAGAGGAAATGGCCTCAAGTTGCAGCAGGGGAGGTTTAAAACTTCTTCACAGAAAGGGTTGTCAGGCATTGGAACAGGCTGCCCAGGGAAGTTGTGGAGTCAACATCCCTGGAGGTGTTTAAAAGGTGTGTAGACATGGTGCTTAGGGACATGGTTTAGTGGTTGACCTGGTAGTGTTAGGTTAACGGTTGGACTTGACGTTCTTAGGAATCTTTTCCAACCTATATGATTCTGTATTCTATGATAATGCTTATGTATGGCATTCTGATTCCAGGGGATTACAAATGAAACAGAGACATCTCTCTGTTTGCTTGGAAATGCCACCATTCTGGAATAGGTGAGCTACAACTGTTCAGTAGCCTGACATATCACAACTATGGCAGAATCGTTTATATTGGGTTTATGTTATGCAACATAGAGAACAATATACCACAGACCTCAGACCTCTGAGCCCCTTGACGTGATGGGTGGAAGGAAGGGGATGAGTGAGTTCCTCTGCACTGCAATATGAGTAGAAGGTCATTTGCTATAGACAAAAAGCACCTTGTTGGTCAAGTTTAATGAAATGAAAAATGTTCAATGGTTCATCTCTATGCTTTCATCTCCTATGCTACTATCAAGCAATACTACTACGATATGTAATTAGGAGATGGAGAATGAACACTAGAGAAAATAAAGAGCTTTGTCAGCCTGTACATATAAATAGAAGACTTCAAATATCATTTTTGTGGACATAACAGACATGGCTATGTATTTAAAAACAGAACACTGAAGAAGCAGCAACTGTTTTTAGAAGGAAACGTACAGTAGCTTTTGAGAGATAATAACAGGCTTTTGTCTCACAGTGTATTGTGGTGCTCTTTACAGTCCGAGGGGGGTGGGCTTTTGCAGGTGGAGTGAAAGGTTTCATGCATTAGGAGCAATATATTTACATTAGCCACATCTCCAAAGAAGCATTTCCTTAAATACGGCACATAAATCCCTAAGAATGTCAGCTTTCGAGAAGCTTATTTTTTAGTTTAATATCTGTGGTTAGAATGCCCTTTTTCTGAGTAGCCCAGTGCTATTTGAATTTCTTAGTCAGATGCAGCCTTTCAGTGCTCAGACTAAACTGCCAGAAGAAAACTGTCTGATTTCTGTTAGTCTTTGTCATGTGGAGAATTGGATTTCCCAAGTTAGGGTTTTCTGACTCAAACTTTAAAAGATTTTTCTAGACAGGCATACAAGAAAATGTAAATAAGAACTGCCATATGTAAAATAATTTGAATAATCCTAGTTTAGAGCCCCATCTCTTTTTAGGAAAAAGCTTGCTGCTCTCTTTAGTTGTTTGTGTAGTAGCTTGTATTTCAGTAAAATTTAGAGCTCATTAGGAGCAACCCTTCATTTTAAAACAGAGAGGAAAGGCGTGTACCTCTGTTCTTAATAATCTACAATGTTCACTTCAGTGTACAGGGTGTCTATGCTATGTGTTGCTTCACAGACAGAATAACTAGTTCAGTGTGCGTATAGTGCTCTTAATGTTTGTCGTAAGCCTATAGTTGTCTAATTCCTGTTATTGTAAAACCTTATGTGCTTGCTTCTGAATAGTACAAGTCTTATAAGGTTTACATATATGCTTAAGAAAGAGTTGTGGACCAAGTCTAATAGCTGAACACTGCTTATGTTGATTATGTTACATTCCAGAAATGCATCTTCTTAGTAAAAAATAGTAGGTTTTGAATGAGAAACTGAGCCAGGCACCCCTTTTGGAAAGTTTTTATGAAAAGAAAAGTTTTACAATATTCTAAGTATCTAGAGACAGAGTCTAGTAAGAAAAAGTGTCAAAAAACTTTAGATTTGGAAGAAACTCCTAGGCCTTCAAATGATTTATTATACGTATTGCCAGAGCTTAGGCCAAATAATTACTTTGAAATAAAATAAATATTTATATTGCTATTTTAGAAGTTAAAAATCTGAAGATTCTTTCAGCTTTGCTTTTTGCAGTAATATATTGGTTAAGCTACTAGGTAGGTACAATAATATTTTATGAGAAAGGGATTAATACATCATCTGAAAAGCTGAGGTCAAGTATATACTTACTTGATTTCTACAGCAATCAAATCAGGTATAAAATATATTTTATAAACATTATTTAGTTCCCAGTTCAGGTTTCATGACTTTTCACTTCTCTTTATGGCAGTTAACTGTGCTGAAGAGGAGTTCAATGTATCTAAATGAAGAAAAACAAATCAAAACAAAACAAACCAGGCAGTTTTTCTCCAGAGGAATGCTAAACCTCATCTGAAATTGTAAACAGATCAATCAGGTGGTTCATCAATAAATATATACTATCTTCTGCTGTGCTACATGTGACCTGAGGCTTTGGGAAGCATGAGCTCACTCTGAGGTAGACAGCCAAAGCACGGTTGAGTTATATTCCCTTTTTAAAAGCAAAGATTGTCTTCTAATTTATTGAGGCAAGAGATAATTAATTCTCAGATTCAATACAGGGAGCCAAAGGATTAGATTCCATGTTTCCATCTCCAAATAAGGCTTAAAACTAGAAGTAAAACTGAATTCTGGGAGTCATCAGACTTAGACTCAAAAGTTCCCGGAGAATTCTGTCTGCAGATTGTCTCTAACTCTCATGTTACCAAAAGAAATTAAAACATAACAAACCCAAACCCAAAACTCTCATTCCAATTTTGTTCCACCTTCTGCAGGAAAAGTGGGAGTTTCATTTTTCATCCTTTCAGTCTTCTAAGGGAAACTGTGATCTGTTAGGTGATAATACTACCAAAATGTGTTTCCACATAGCTGAAGATCTTGATTGCAGAAGAGTGCAGCTCTTAGGACTGTGAACATCACACTTCTCATCTGTCTTATCTTTTTAACTGCATCAATGCCCTTGCATACCAGGTTTCTGTGATGGGATGTTTTATCAGCTTAATAAGACAGATTGCAGTGCAGGCCCTCTGAATCTCCAGCCTGAAGGCAATTCTCTTCCTCTTGCTGCCATCCTTTCCTGTGACATAAGAGTACACAGAGTTGTTTCTTATTCATTAGAATGAAGAACCAGAAACAACTAACCGATCTATGTTAAACATGCAGTTCTTGTTTCACGTCTAGAAGCTCAAAAAAAGCACAAAAAGCACACTGTTTTCCTTCTCTTTTGGGGGCTTTTGTTGCGAAAGAAGGCATTCCTGACTCCAGATTTTCTTTACACAATGCTGGCTTCAGATTTTCTGTTACCTGTATTGCATTTTGATGGAAAAATTGGATGAGGGACAAAACAGGACTCAGACTTGTCTGGAAAAGCAAGGTCAGTAATTCAGGGAAGTAATTTGCAGCACTGCTTGAAAACCTTAGAACAGCAAATTGTCTCCTATGTATGGACTCAGGCTAGTTGCACTTTGTTTCGCTAAGATCAGGGCTCCTTCTTGCCTCTTTTGACCTCCTTCATGTTGGTGTAAAATCTGGGAATAACATTGTGTGGACAAATTTCTCTCTCTCTAGATAGTTAACTGCTTGGTTGGCAAGTATGAACAGGTAATCTGCAAAATTTGATAATTTCACTCTAATTTGAAAGGTGTTGTCAAATAATATGTGTGTTTAACATAGCTTAACAGGATTTTGAACTGAGCTTTCTATGTAGGAACTGGTTCCATCAGACTTGTGCATGTTAAGTGCATGTAGATTCTCCTCCTTCTCCCCCATTTTTAATTAAACATTCAATCTTGTTTTCAGCAGTCAATTCTCTGTGTAGTTTGTGGTAGTAAATTATATCGGTAGTCATTGTTTTGTTGTGCAATAATCTATTGCTAATTGGCATTTCCTCTTTAATAGACTCTGTTAAGAATTATGTTAAAATAATTGCTGCCAGGAAGCACAGTACAGAACTCTTAATTACTGGCTAACAGTTCTGTCCTTCAGATCCTTCCTCCAAGCTATGCTTTCATAGAGCATGTGCTTTTAATTTGAATTCAGCTTCATAAAACTCAGGAGAATCTATTGTCTATCAAAGCCAAACTCATATTAACAAAGAATTTGTCACAGCGGATCAGACCTCAGGTCCCTGAAGTCTGGTGCCATGCCTCTGGCAGTGGCTGTTTCTTGATATTTTAAAAGAAGGTGGATCTCTTCCCAAATTGTTCATGCATCTTATCCATTTGTGTGACACTGCACATTTCTTTCTAAACCTTGCAGTTCATTGTCTTACACCCTGAAGCAAGAAATTTGATTACCCTTATTATCTTAGCTTGCATAGCTACAAATGTTATTAGCAGTCATAAAATTATTCAGTTCTTTTTAAACATCTAGCTGTGGTTTTTATCTCAATTACCTGATCTGGCAGCCACTTCCATTGACTATGTAAAAGAAATGTTTCTTTATATTGTTTCTGCATTTACCATTCTTTCGTATAAAACTCCTTTTATTTTCTGTGACAGAGAAAATAGAGGAACCTGATCAGACTTTCATATATCCTACCTAATTATGAATACCTGTATGAAATTCCCTTTATGCTGCATATCATTTTGGATGCTATAAAGTTATGAACTTTGCTAGTTCTTTTATTCCCTTGTATTTATTGGTTCAGCCTTAGAATCAATCAATTATTTTTCTGTGACTTTTTTTATCCTGCTTTATTTTTTTAACTGGACACATTTGTAGACATAACTTCCCTGTTGTATGATCTGAGGCCTATACTTTTTAAATTTATAGCCCTCTATTTGTTTTCATAGCCAAAATTATTTTGTCAAAGAAATTTAGTAAAAGGAAAAGAGTGTGTAGTCTGTCTTCTGAAGAACTGTATTTCTAAGTTAATGACTGTGAATGCACACAACTGAAGCTGATGGCCTTTCAGTCTTTTCAACGGATCTTTTGTGTCTGGTAATCAGTTTGTGATATATTGTGAGAATTATGTAGGCTGTTTATGGACTTTTTTTCTAATTTGCATCAGATTGTGTCTGGCTAAGCTACATTTAGTCATAGTCACAGATGTTTTCTCTTACATATTTACTTGAAAAGGAAAAAAGACTAGTTGCTGTACTTGGTATATCTAGAAGCAAATGGAATGACTGCTTGTTATATAGTAATCTGGAAAAAACTTGGCCACTTTTCATTTTTCCCTTTGAAAAAACTGCTTCACAACCCCATAGTGTACACTGAAATCTGTTTTTTCATATTTAGCCTAATTTTTCATAATAAACTTCAATTTTTCTACTTTTGGAATCCTCATTCTTTAGCTATTTGAAGATAGTAGTTGTGAAACTTTCCAGTATTTGCTTAAAAAAACAATAAACTCACATTGCTACAGTCCCTAACTTGCTATGTAGTTCCATTTCTAAGTTATTAATAAATATTGCTCATCTCAATAGCAGCCCCAGGAACACTCACTCTTACATTTTCTTTGTTTTGAGGGGCAGCCAGTTGCCATTAGTCATTGTTTCGTATCGTTTAACAATTTTTGAATCAATTCCAGGACTCTGGCCCTTGCCCCACAGTTATTTATTTTCCTTAATAATCTCTGATGGAGAGAACTTGTGGAAAGCTCATTGAAAACTCATGGAAGTTAAGTGCATTGGGTTGGAACTACTGTGTCATATCACAGAATCACAGAATGTTAGGGATTGGAAGGGACCTCAAAAGATCAACCAGTCCAATCCCCCTGCTGGAGCAGGAACACCTAGATGAGGTTACACAGGAATGTGTCCAGGCGGGTTTTGAATGTCTCCAGAGAAGGAGACTCCACAACCTCCTTGGGCAGCCTGTTCCAGTGTTCTGTCACTCTCATTGAGAAGAAGTTTCTTCTCATATTTAAGTGGAACCTCTTGTGTTCCATTTTGAACCCCTTACCCCTTGTCCTATCATTGGTTGTCACCGAGAAGAGCCTGGCTCCATCCTCGTGACACTCACCCTTTATATATTTATAAACATTATTGTGGTCACCCTTCAGTCTCCTCCAAACTAGAGACCCAGCTTCCTTAGCCTTTCCTCATAAGGGAGATGCTCCACTCCTTGAATCATCTTCGTGGCTCTACTGTGTGTACCGTGTGCCACAAATCTCAGTCTCAGGTCTGTGTGGCTCCCACCTGGTGCAGGTACATGTCCTTGGGCTGGTGCCCACTGAGTGGCCGAGCCCCAGCCTGGGATGTCCCCGGCGCTGTCCGTGGTGCTAGAGGGCTGCGCACCACCCGGCCTATTGAGCAGCTGTGGGCACGGCGGGGTTCCATGGTCCAGCTCAGTGAGTCCTGCAGCCTGACTGAAGAGAAATACGGCAGGGTCAGTGGTCAGGCTGGCAGAAAGTTGGGTTAGTAGCAGAGCGTTACTTGGAGTTCAGCAAATGTGTCCATCAGCAGCAATGGAGTTACGAACGAGGGCGGCAAGAGAGGTGAGGCTAAGATGAGGGCTGTCGCTCGTGGGCATAGTCACTTGTGGGGATGCAAATGCTTAACACATAATAATCCTGCCTTGGATCAGATTGTGACTCTGAGAAATTCTGTATATTTACATTTTTAATTTGTAAAACATGGCACTGGATCTTATTAAAATAAAAATAATCTTGATGGATGTCTCTCTAAATGAAGATGAACTGATTATTTGCTGAGATTTTTCTGTGTGAAACTCTAGCCTCATTGCTGTCTTATCTTTGAATCAGTCTTACTGCCAAAACTGATGGCTGAAACAATAGAGATCGCTCTGGAGCAGGAACTTCTCTCAGAATCCAGGTCTTATCGCGGCTTTAACTGGCAAAGACTGCCATTCATACTGTCACTCACTGATGCTACATAATGGATGGTGTGTGCCTTGCACACCATAGATAACTCACCAGATTGGGAGTTGGATTTAATTCCACACACTCAGCTGACCCCCAAACCACCCAACCTCCCCAAACAAAACAAAAATCAAACAACAGAAGATAAATCATTGATCATTTAGAATGTCTGAATGCATTACTTTTTCACATTGACTGTCATTGGGAGTGTTAGCATACCCACTTTTGATTAAAGCTGTTAAATATTGTTTTCCAATAAAAATTGTGACAATATAATCTTATCTATATTTTTCCCATAACCAAGTAGCATACAAAAACATAATCTGTGTGCGCTTGCAGTGATTATTTTTTTATTAACATGAAATAATTAGTCCTGATTTTATTCCCTTTGTACATGTGAAATGCCATAAATTAACAAAATACATGTATGTATTCATTTCCAATCGCTAATGGTATTTTATGGGTTATGATTTTTATGAGTTGGCGGCCTGTAGAAGTAGTCTGAAGGTGGTGTCAACAATACAACATGTGTTACAGGATACTGACAAGGAAAATTAATACTGACAACAATAGCTGCCATTCGATCACAATCATAATTTTTCAAATTGTTGATGAAAGATAAATGGAATAACATGCACTTTTTCTTATTTATTCCTTTAAATAAATAATAAATCATATTCCCTTTTAATTTTTTTTTTTTTTTTTGGTAAAAGGGTTGAAAGTAATGTAGGAGATTTAAGGAGGGGAAGTCCTTCAGTATGTGATTCAGAGCTTCCTCTCTGAGTCATTTGTATTTACTTTTTCTTTTTTCATCAGGAATCAAATTGCAAAAGAGCTCCAGGGACGCCATTTTGTAAGACCAAGGAGACAGAATCTTCCCAGTCCTTTTTCTTGTACTGGGAATTGAAGTGTAGGCTGAGAGAGGCTGCATGTAGCTCTCCTTCCAGCTGGGCAGAAGGGCTGTTGTGATATGCAGCCTTTATTCCCTGCACCTGCCTCAACCTACCAACTACAAGAAGAAAAGGGAAATACGCTGCAGTCTCTATTCAATTGCAGTAAATTACTTCCTTCCTCTATCACAATACTGGAAAGAACTCTGTATTTGAAACACAGTTCCTTCCTAGGACTCACTCTGGACTGATGCTGTGGGTTGCTTATTATATAGCTTGAGAAAAAGAGGCTTATGTTCTCTATTCATTTAGATTTGAGCTGTAAGAGCTACTTTGTCCAGTAATAAAAAGTGTATATGTACATTATCTAATGAAAGGCTAAATACTCCTTATGTATAAAAACAATCAAAAATGGTTTTTATGTGACCTGCAAATGGTAAAGGGGCATTTCAGGTACATGTTTAAAAGTTCCTTTTCAATCTTGTCAAGCAAGTAATTGCTCCACAGCTAAATAATACAAATACTATGTGTTTTTTCTCTGTGTTTGATTTAACCAGTGCAGTGGTGTCCTGCTTGTCCAGAATGCTGTGTGGCTATTCCTGTACACACATAGGTCTATTTCTTTCCTGATAAATACACATTTTGTCTACAGGAGTTTAGGTGAATTTGCACTGTAGAGTCTCCCACTCACAGGAGCACAAACCTCAGCCTTTCCCAGGGGTTACACTGGAGCCTGTTGGGGGAGGGTGGTTGCAGCTCATCCTTTCTTTCCTAAAAAAACAAAGAGGTGTTTTCTTGGTATGCTGCTTTGGGCAGCCGTGGCTCCCCTTCAGCTCCTCTATTGCTTTGACAAAGGCAGCTGGAATTCTGGTTTGCTTTTCAGACTGCTCTTAAGTACTATCTCCCAGTGTTATATTATAGCATATTTTTTCCAAAATGTCACATCATAATATTTCCACAAAACTGTTGTGACCAGAAACACTAGGGCATGTTTTGCTCCCTCCTGTTGTTTCCTTGGGGTCATGGTCTTTAAGAAACAGGGTTGTGACAGTGCCGGGCTTGTCTGTCAAAGAAGGGTAGTATGGTCTCAACCTTGTCTTGAACTCACAGTTGTTAATTTTTTAAGTTATTATTATTATTATTATTTTTGTGTGTGTGTTTTACTTGAGACCTGTGCCTAACAATGTGTGCAGTACAAGAAGGGTGAAATACCAAGCCCTTTAGACTGGATGGTAGCTTATCCCTCACCCTTGAAAGCCTGTGGTTTGATCTAGGTTCTAGACATCTCGAAGGCTACCATACACTGCTGAAGGCAGCAAAATATTTAACAGAGTGAATTGGTAGTGGTGAGAGGGGACAAGAATGCTTTGGTGATTACCTGCAATAACTTCTCGTTCTTTGGCATGTCTGACTTGAGAAGGTCTTTCTTCCTCCTTGTTACCAATACTGGACAAAATAGCCTCATTTCTTCACTGCAGCTTTCTCAGGTTGAGAGTGCAGAAGATAAAGTAGTCTGGGTATGTTGTGCTGGAGCATGTAATCGGTATGGAGAGTTCAGTGAACCTTTTCATTCTAAATGGCATATTCATTTTTTACCTTCCTAGTAAAGATCTGTCTTCCACTTCTCCATAATTCTTTGGGGGTTTTGGGGTTCTTTTTTGGGTTTCTCTGGCACTCATAAACTTGCCCTGAAAAACCTTTTTATACAGAGAATCCATTCTTTCCAGTGGTGGCAGTGCAGTGAGTTGCCCAGTGCACCCACTAATTGTTCCAGGTGATCCTAGACTAGAGGTATTTTTGATTGGTGATGATTTTTGATTTTTTTTTTAATGTAAAAAATTGATTTACTTCTCTTTGTTTTGAAAACAATGAGGTTGTTGCTATGAAAACAGTAAATGTCCTTGTTAAAGAAATGTGAGTGGATGTGGTTTTAGAATTGTGACTACATTTAATATGAAAGTATTACAATATATGTTTCTGTGTCTGCCCTTAATGTGGTCAGCAAATGAAGGGGAGAACAAATCCTCTTCTGGATATTAAATTGCTTTCAAGCATTCTCTATTTTTATACAGACTGCAATTGTAATAATATGAGTTAACTACATCATTAAAAACATCTACTGGAGAGAAGGTAAAACAACTCAGAAAGGATTCAAAGAAAACGGCTATTCAACCGGGAACCTTACAATCAACTGAACATATTTCTAAGTACCAGACATTACTTTTAGAAATAAATGTTTTCATTGTAAACTTTTTCTGAAAGGCTTACGCATTTGTGTGTATATGCATATACATATATTAAGCACACCAAGGATAGTCTTCCTAGGTTTTTTCTTGCTTTGAAGATGGGAGTTGTATTAAAATAAAAATTCCATTCTGGTTATTATCTCCCCAGCTGCCTGTGCAGACTAGGGGGTTGGCCTGAGAATATTCTCATTACATGTACTGAAGCAGTTAGTCAGTGATTGATGCTGTATTAATTCACAGGACAGACGCTTTGCCTTTGTTACCAAATATTAGACAAATTAGTTCTTATAAATTCACATCCCACCCCCGTTGCATCTAAGCTAGCCACTCGGGCTGGTTGGTATTGCTAATAACCTTCATTCGGAGTGAACTGAAGTATTAGGAAGGAGGAGTTTGCTAAGGAAAGGGGCAGAAAATGGGCAGCAGCCGCTGGGGTCTCACAGTATGTTGTAGGGCTCTAGTCATTTGCTGGCACAGCTCAGTACAGTAATGACAAATTATCTTTTCATTGCCAGACCCCCCAAATTAATTTTCCCTCCCACCTTTCATGAGGCCACATTCATCACCTAGATTGCATTAAACGTACTTTTGACAGGACAGAAAAAGATGAGTAGTAAAATAATTTGCTTCTAGTAGCTTCTTATCTGGGGAAGTAAACCAAGAGGGTGATACCTGTAAAAGTAAACATTTCTGTAAATATTTCTGAGATAGATCTGCATTCAGATTTTTCACAACATCTGGGCATAGAGTGAAGCACAAATGAGTGAGCGAGAAAATGGGAAGGAAGGTGACAGAACATCTTTAGCTATTCGTGCTGACCCGGGAGTTAAGCCCTGCTTTGTACAGAGGGAATGGCAGCTGAAATAGAGTGTGTGCAATTTATGTTTGTAATATGTAGAGAATAAAGTGGCTATTTTTTTATTATCTGCTTTGAAGTTAATTAGTTAGAGATGGTTTTCAAGTGTGCTTTTGTAACTCTTCATTAAGTTTTTGCTGTACATTGTCTCTTTTTAGCTGGTTAGAAAGATGTAGAAAATTACATTGTATGGTGGATAACCAAGAGATTTGTTAAGGTCAGGAGAACCACTAGAGCACAAGTAGGCAGGGAAATCCCAGCACAGTCTACTGAAATATTCTGCTTACGGCTGGATTAAGTCACATTAATTGAGCATAAAAGCAGAGTGTTTAGTGCTTAGAATGCGATTGGGGTTGAGGTAAGAATTCTCATGCAGCAAAATGCAGAAAATGTGCCTACTGCAAATGTGTTTCTGATATTTTCAGTATATGATTCACCCTCTAATTTTGCTTATATCTGTTTAAAACAGCCTTAATGAACTGAACTGAAAACTACAGCTCTTTGGCTGCAGATCATATTCAGCACAAGATGCCTCACCTTAGCCTAGGTGCTCCACAGATCCACCAGCACTGGTCTTTGTTAAAGGCATCTGAAATATCTTCCATATTACATTGGCACTTCCTTGATCCATGTGGTCCAAACATCTATGAACATTTTCACATTTTTCAGTTGGCTTCCTGATCTATTGCTGACATTCCACATAGTCAAGCTGCTTGTTGTTCTCTTGGAATCCTGCTGCTCATTTTCCCAAGGGTCTGATGCTGATTCCATGTGAGCCATGCGGAGCTTCAAGTGTGGTGCAAATATGAATTAAATACACAGATGCACTTTTCTTCAGGGGCATATTATTCACAGGTTGCACTCTTTCGTCATCTCTCACCATTTCTGCCCCTATGCCTGAATATATCACTTTGAAATTCTTTGGGTTTCAGTATAATGTGTTGGAGATAATGTACTTTTGTAAATGTGTTATATATATATCTATGCACACATATATATGTACTTAACTTTACACTGAATATTATTGACGCTTGTAGCCAGGGTTAACTTTACGCTGAATATTATTGACACTTGTAGCCAGGGTTTGTGTTTCTCGTAAATCTTTCGTGCTTCTTTTCAATAATGGCATCTGTGTTGCAAGAGAGGTAAAAAAAGATGGAGTAGAAAAGTTCCCATGATCTGTACACGTTGTCTATTAATCAGTGATTTACTTAAAAACCAAATATTTGAACTTTTAATGTTATAGAAATAGTTTTTAATGTTTATTCAGGTACATTTGGAGGTATTGTGTTTGTTCTGAAGACCATTGTGTTTAATGCATCATTAAGAAAGTATGCATGCTACAACATATACTTGTGATAGAGATCAAAAACGTTTTTTGTTCTGTTTTCCTTCAAAGCTATGGAAAAAAACCCCAACTATTATGTTGTCATAGAACAACAGTATTTTGGCATTATTTCTGTATTACTTTATTCTTTCATTGATGACAACTAGATAATACTGCATTAGTGAATGCAAAACATATGTTTACTTTCACGTATATCCACAATATTAAACAGTAAGGCTGTGAAGCCAAGGAAATGGAAATGAAAATAGCTTCCAGGCAAAATTAATAAAAGCGTGGCAAAGCAGAATTAGAGTGAGTTGCTCACATGCTCTAAAGGTCATTGCCCATCTTCGTGCCAGAAAGATACAGGGCAGAAGCGATCACTGCAAAACTTGAGTGTGTGTGTTTGTGTGTGTTGGGGTTTTTTTGAGGTGGGAAGAAGCCTTCTGATGTCTGTCTTGGAGTTCTCCTGTTTACCTTTTTATGTAATTAGGCAGACCAGATTGGTATTTAGTCTTGTTCTGACAACAGTAAATTAGGCTTAACTCTTTAATTACAATGAGAAGGAAATCACCTTTCTGATATCCTTCAATTAGTTCAAACAGCTGTTAAGTTATAATTAAAATTTCACAAGGATCATTTGAGTTTTTGGAATGTTTCCATTTAATATAAAAAAACATTTGCATATATGCATTTACTTTTCAACAACCTTTTTTAATCTGTTGATGCTTTACCAGGAATACTGATACTATATGAAGCAATATCTTTCTGGCTTTATGAATAGACAGCTGTTTCTAACAAAATGAAAAATTGAAATAGAAGCAGGTGAACAAATATATCAAAGCTCCAAGATGCACTGGAGCTCACTCAAAAATAAACTTCTTTTTTTTCCCCATCATCTTTTTCTTTTGTTATGCTCTTTGAGATTCTGATACGGTCTTTAAAACGGGGAGATGAGCAATAATCTAAACATGTATGCCCATTCTTCTCTCGCAACCTCTTGCCTCTTTTAAGGAACCAGACCTGTAGATATTTTGATTTAAATAGCTGTGAAGAAATATTTCACTTCATAAAGAGAATTCTGTTCTTATCTTAAATAACAAAAAGCCCTAAAATACCACATTTTAGTCAATGGATAAAAGTTTGCTTTCATAGTAGCTCTTGCTGCTGTGTACATCCAGGTGCTCAGCTGGTGGTGAGGACCTCAGTAGCGTGCAGAAGTGAATTGGAGCAACAGAGGCAAGCACTGTTAAAACCTGACTATAAACCATTTTGGATGTTTGAAAGTGAGTTAACTACAACTGAATTGGACTGCTTAGCATGCTAAGATAAGAAGCAATCTCCATACAATTTGTTGCTTCTAGATTACTTAGAATAGTAAGTTCAGAAAATATCACAGGTGGAGAGATTTGCAAAAAGTATGAGAAAAGTAGAAAGACCATCACATGTGATATATGATAGCATTTTGTGATTCTCCTTGTTTCTCCTCTCCAGCCTTAGTGCTTTGCTAGTCTAGTTTATCATGACTTGACGGTACTTTACCACATTCTGAGGTCCTCAGACCACACTCTGTGAGGTCCTCGCTGGGTCCATAATCCCCGTCTGCTTTCTAAAGAACAGGCTTTTTACTGTTTCACATCTGATACACGTTTGTCTGTGTGCCTTCATACATTTCCACTCTAATTTCTGCTGTTTGCACCTAATAATTTTTATTCTTCTGTGTATGTGTGTTGGGGAGGATTTAGCAAAGTTATCTTTTGTTTTCTTTTTTTTTTTTTTTTTTCTTTCTGGAGAGAATCCCCCTTCTTTTAGGTGGCTTTTCTTGAGTCTGGTTATTTGAAACAGTGGACGTTTGGGGTCTGGCAGTGTGTGTGATGGCTTGCAGAATTAAGTTTTGTAATGCTCATTGACAAGATAAAAGCACACAAAAGTCTTAAAGGATGGCACTACCATAACATTTCTTCCTTCAGTCAGTTGATCTCCTTTTTTCTTCATTTCTTTCCCTCTTTTTCCTTAGATATTGCTGAAATTAGTTCTGTTTTAATTTTCTTTGAAGTATTATTGTACCATTGGGTGCTATTAGATTTTATATTCTAAAAATATATTGATGACTTAGGCCAAGTCACACACCATCAAGAACTTCCAGTTTACTGGAAACAAGGAAATTTTTGAAGTCTTGCTTGTAGAAATTGTGCAGTGTGATTTTAAATTGATATTTTAACAATTTTATAAAGTAATTCTGTCATAAAATCAGTGGCTTTTTATCTTCAAATTCTTAATGTGGGAGCATGGTGGTCTGTATTTCTGTGTCTTTGTTGCACTTCAACTTGCGTTATAACTTTAGTGTCTTCTTTAGAGCATCATATTTAGCCAACATGATTTTCTGCTGCTATTAGAAAGCTCCAGCTCACAGATTTTGTTTTCTAAAACTGTTTTTTCTGTTATTTTAAGTGTCTCTTAAAATACAGTACCCTTTTTTTTTTTTCTTTTTCAATATTGTGTATCAGGATTTTATATTTTGGCAGATGTGAGATTTTTCTTAAACTCCTGGATTTGTGTGAGCTCTGCAGACATCTGCATGTAGGTGTGTAGATCACTCTCAAGCTGGGTTGGAATAGCTGTGGTACGGTTTTGGGGAGTGTAGAGAAAGTGTGTGCATAGTTTCCAATGGAATTTTCACTTCATGGGAGAAGGTTTTTGCATTTTTGGAGGATACCTGTCACCTTTACTGATATTATGAATTCTTGCTCTACATTTTTTACCTTTTCTGTGGTTTGACTTATTTATTTCAGAGCTCTTGAAAGATGCACAGAAAATGACAAGTTTTCATTTGGAGTGGCTGCTTTTATGAGCTTTTGCAATTCATTTTCAAACTTGGACATAGGGTACTGTGTGTTTATCTACTCAGGTAGAGGAGGGAAGGTGAACTCGGACATAATTGCAGGTCTCCTATCTTCAAAAGCAGGATTTCTTTGCTATGGAGTTGTAAAAAGCCCATACCTGAATTACAAATGGGTGCATTGTTATGCAGCTACCAGCTGTTATTATTTGGGGAGAAAAAAAAAAAAACAGTAGAGGCTGAGAGAACAAACATTTATTCAGTGAGGCATGAAGCCTTGGCACCCAGCTTTTTGCTTCGTTTATCTTAAGCTCGGTAAGTTTATATATGGGCAGACATGGCAAGTGCAGTAAAAATTTTACTTGGATTTTCTTCTTTTTTTACTCTGGGAGCAATAACATTTTACACGAACTACAAAGATTATGTTGTGAAGTTCAGAGATATTTGCTTTCTTCAATATTCCTTAGAAAGTCTGAGTTGATTTAATTGTTCAAAATTTAAGTTACTATATTGAACAGTGAATTTTTGTGTTACCTGGATGTTTCTCCAAAGCTTGTACCACCTGAGTTCTTGTGGAAGAGGATGTTGCTGACATTTTGTCTAAACTTAATAGAGCAATGTTATTACTGATGTGCAGGCTGGCGTGTAGGCAAAGCCTTCTGTTATCATTGACTTCTTAACAGGAAGCAGCAAGGTGGTCATTTTCATATGGAGAGAGGCTTAGCTTCGTGTTCCCCAGGTTCAGATTTTTTATGTTGGTGCATAACTTAATACTTTAATACTAGTACATCATCAGTTTTATCATAATGTTAACAGCATTGAGACAAACAGCATTAAGCTAGAGTAATATGGTGGAAAGTCAAATGCAATGTGTTTTGTCTTATTTAGTACAAAACATGTGTTTAAAAATACATTTATCAGTGTAATTAAGGGGCATGCACTGGGAGTTTGACTTAATTCCTAACCAGGAGATAGTTGAAAGTGGTCTGCATGTATATTGTGTGATTAAAGATTTTTAAATAGATTTTGATTACATCTCAAACCTGGTAAGGATCACGTGTGAGTGTAAACCTGTGGTATCTTCGTTTTCCAGTGCCTACATTGCATTGATTAGCAATACCATTTGCAATGTGCCACACAAACTGATGCAGCTAAATTGACAGAAAAGAGAAAACTGCATTAGCTAGTTTCTTGCCATGTTCTGCCAGACAAGCTTTTACATTTCTGACATGCAAAAGCTTAAAATATTTTAATAGAACCCTGACTTGTAATAAAATTTGAGAGCCAGGCATAAGTAATTATGTCTTATATTTACGTTAAGTCATTGAAAATGCTAATAAAACATATTTGTGGGTTTTCCCTTTCATGAACATAACAATAAAACAAAATCATTGCAGAAGTCCCCCACTAGCTTTAAAAACCTAAAAGAGGAGGTTCATCAGTGTCTTGATATCAAGCTAGTTTGTTGTGAATTATGGCCATTTTTGCAATAAAATTTGGTTTGGTGGAAGAAATGGTTGTGCAAGCCTAGTTTTATTAGTATGACTACACATTGTGTGGAACTAAAACAAGGAAATTCTTGCATACTGTCACAATTTGGGGCCATATGGATCATAAACTCCTCTATGCATATTTCACTTGCAGACTTCAAATGGCATTATCTCATCACAGAGAGGGGAGCAAGGAATACACTTAACTTAAATTTAGAAATTGTTCTCGTTACTGAATGTCAGATAAAGGTGAAGCTTTTAAATAGGAGTCTCCCTGATTTACTACCTTTAATGTGCACAGGAAGGGATGTGCAAAGCACATCATTAGTGTGACAGGGTGAAAGGGGCAACATGTTTCTTCTGTTACAATGGAAAGAGGATGAATCTGGCATAGCTCTGATGTCAGAACCTCCATCACCTTTCTCACAGATGATGTAGATTTTAATTGTACTCTGGGCTGATTCTCATCGCACCAGCTCCTACGTGACATTGAGATAGATGAAGCCATTTGTTGGCATTATCAGAGCCAGCTGTGTGCTTGGCTGCAGCTACAGTAGGCATTATATCTCATGCATAATCCTCTCATTGAGAGAGGATCACAAGCATCTGAACCATATGGCAAATAATTTTATTATGATCAAAAAAAGGACTCTTGAAGCTAGTTAAACAGAAGAGTCCTTGAAATTCAATCAGAAGAGGTTTTTATTTTCATGTAGCATTATCATCTTAAATTAATTTTTAGCTCTGCCATCATCTGTGAAATACAGGAATTTTATTTTTCCCCAAAAGTAACAAATTAATGTTGTAATTACAAGAAACAGCAAGCAGAATTGCATAGCTTGATTTTTTTGATGTCTGAAGAGTGCCTTGTAGGTGTTAATGTCTTTTTTCACTAATTACACACTCGTATCATTCAGAAGCCCAAATAGGAAGTAGAAAGTGCCTGAAATTAAAAAAGCTGGGGAAAGGGAGAGAATCGTACACATTAAGCCATGGGAGTGCTCTGCTGATGTCTTAATGCCTTTCTTCCTTAGAGCTCTTGCCATTTCCTAGGGGTGAAAATACACAGCCATAGTAAGAGCTCATAAGCCATTGTTCTTTGCACTAAAAAAAGGAAATAATGTTTTAATTAAGTCAATGCAAACGGGTCATGAGGAAAAACAGAGAGGCTTCAGCTCTGTGTAGGGTTAATGCTGAGCAGCCAGAGGTGATATGGGCACCAGAGACAACAGCAGCCAGCTTTTTTAGCCTACAAATGGATGATGGCAGCTCTCAGCAGGATGAAGGTATTGCTCAGAGACCTGGTCCTATTTTCCTTTTGAGCATGCAAGAAAAAAACTTACTGATATCTCTGGCCACTCCTGGACATTCCAGTCATGATACTGAGAGGCAGAGGGAGCAGCTACTGGCTCAGGACAGTGGTCTGTGGCTGCTGGAGGATGCTGTGCTAACATGGGAGGCAGCGTCTGCTGCTTCAGGGCTGCAAATGCAGAAAATGATAACGCGAATCGCTTGCCTACTGGAAAAGACATACTATTGAGGACTTGGCCCTGGGGACAAAAGCAGTTTCTGTGGGGCATCTGGTAATAATGCACATGGCATATCAGCAACTTTCATGCTGCAAACTTCTGGAACATAAATAAAGGCTCGCCAGAGCCAAATGGCAACAGCTGCCTTATCTGGAGAATACCTTTTTCATTTGGTACTTTATTGACAAATAATAAAGCCTTTAATTGGGCTGTGGGAGGAATATAGCCATGTAATTTACAGGACCTTTAATTTTCTAGTGCTGCATGCCTGAAGCAGATTGGGGTTGTTATTGCAGCCTCGTGAGTGAAGCAGAGGTCCTGGCTGAACCGCTGAAGTACTGTGAAATGGGCATCTTTATTCTCGCATTTAAAAAATGTTTGTGTGTGTCTTGGGGGAAGAAGAGGAACAAGGAGTTTTTTCCGCAATAACGTGGTGATTAAGAATTTGTGACTTCAGTTACTAAAATGAGAGTCAGCAAAAAATCCCCAGCCCAGCTATTGCTCTGGAGGCTTCCCCTGCAAACAGCCCATCACTCTCAGCAGGATGCGAAGCAGAGCTGTGCTCGCTGAGCAGGCTAACAGGGAAGGATTGCCTTTGCTGCAGCAGCTGCTGAACTGAGACTTTCTGGATCATGAATGTATGTAAATATATCCAACTGTTTGCCCTTCACACATCTTTGGCAAGTTTGGAGTAAAAAATATTGCACTGCTCCATTAGTTTGCTTGCCTATTACCACAGCAGATGCTGTTAAGAGCATTGAGATGTGTTTCTAGGTGAGCCTTGCTGTCTAAAATAGGATAAAGAAATAAAGGCTAGAAGAATCCCAGGTAGCATCTTGAAATATATATACAGCAAGCTTTGGCAGCAGGGTATACCACAGTGTCCACTGCAAAGACACAGGGGTAGGGGGCTCTTCCGTCCATTAAGTGGAGCAGAAAATGGTTGTGGCTTCTGTGTGCTTGTTCCTTTCTGAACTCTCTCTCCAACAGAATAACAGCTATTTTGGAGAGTTTGTATGGGTTTGATTCCTGACTGTATCTGCTGAGTGGCTAAAACGGCTGCATTTGGATGCCAAGCTCTACTTCATATGGATTTCACTGGCAATGAAGGTTGTATATAAATAATGGATGAAGAAGGGTGACAGGACTTGAACACTGGGGCTTGACAGATTATCTTGTGATGTATTACAATTAGATATGCTTCAGTGTTGCTTCATTTATTCAACTAGTAAGGGTGCGTAACTCTTAGGTCCATTTGGAGGTGGATTTATTAAGAGCCTTAGTCATGTCCTCTCAAAGTTTGGAATTGATTTTTGAACATCATTAGCAGCTTTCTAAATCACTTTGCTCTTAACATGTATGTGATTTTTTTCTCATCTTTTTTAAGTACTTGGGATTTTATAAGCACATATAATAGACTAGTGTAATTTTTTAAAAATCTGTGGTTTGTTTGTTTTGCTCAAGGGAGGTAGTTGCTAGACAAGGGACCACATTTTCTACTAGCTGCTCAACAGCTCAAACTGGCCTTTAGGAAGAAATTGTCTGGGTTGTTAGTAAAGAAGCGGGTAGATAATAAGCCCAGCCACCTTATACTAAATAGTATTACCTAGAATTGAGACATCTGGTGAATAGGAAATAAGATTGGCAAAAATGTTGTATGCCTTTTTGTTTTCTAAATAGTGGTGATGAAAAAGCCTGGCATGGAAAGATGCAGAATAAAATCCTGCAGGAAATGTGAGAGCTCAGATCTGATGCTGTTGCAAATGCAGCTTCTCAGACTGTTGGGTTAAAGCAGAAAAGTGATTAGTGTTATGATCACTATAGTTTTCTAATCTACCTGAGTGCTTTAAGCCTTGTTTTCTTGCAGATGTGTTTCTCTCTATCATAAATGCAGATGTAGAAGAATTTGCCCCTAATACCAGTGGCTTAGGTGTACCCAGCTGTCCCAGGCTGTTGTAGGCATGGCCCTTTTTTCTTTGTAGTCCTAATTTATAAAACAAACTGTATTTGTGTGTTTTGAATATTTCTTGGCAAAGGGAGCGGGTGCAGGACAGCAGGTGGCCGCAGAACCCAGCAGAAGCTACAATCCTCCAGATAATCAACAATGCCTCCCCCACACCACCTCCCCCCCCCAGCACGTGCCAGCCAACATGTTACTCACTCCATAGCAACCTCCTCATTCTTCAGATAGGAACTTAACATGGTTTGGGGATAAATTACACTCATAGCAAAGCTGATCCGAGCCAACAAGGTTTCAGAGCATTTGCTCATTCTTGTAAAAGCTGATGATAATTGATGGACGACCCGCTTGCAGGACCCTGACAGGCTGGTTGCCTGCCCTTTGCACTCTGCCAGTTCAAGCCTTACAAGTATGAAATAGCCAATTACTGGAATACCTATTGAAAGTAATAGGCCAATGAGCAAATTGCTACTGTGGGACACAGTGGCGGTGTAGGTGGAAGAACGCCAAGATAAAGTTCTGCTCAGAGCAGCTGCTCCCACCACAGCTCGGTAATGCTATTGGATGACCAAGTGATGAGAGAAGGGTATTTCCCCATTTGAACTGCAAGTGTCCTGCCTTGTATTGACTTAAAGTTTATGATGCATGATACCATCTTGTTACCCAGGTTCTAATTTGCAGAAATAAATCCTCCTTTTAAAAGGTAGTTAAATAGGTAATAGGGATAGTCACGGCCATAGATTTTGTGCAAAAGCATTAAATACAATTTTTGCTTGGAATGAAAAGTCATATAGTGTGCAGAGTGTTAATACTTGCCAGCCATTTGCTATTGACAGAACAATTTATCTTGATAAAGGACAGTGAAAAATTCCAATCTATTCACTGACATCACATTATCAGCAGTAATATATGACTGCATCTAAATATAAGGTTCAGATCTGATGCAGCTGAGGGGTTTCTGGTAATTTTCCTGTAAATATATTTTGCACTGGACAATGAAAAAATGTCGCTTTTACTATGTAATTGGATGACCTATTTTTATGTGAGATTTAAAGTTTTACTGTGTTTAATGGGACAGACCATAATGTTTCCTTTTTGGGTAACCTGTTTCTTTTTAGAAGAGCTTAGCAATAAAATGGGTATTACTAGGTTTGACGGAGCAGAAATAGCAGACAAAGAAAGACAGAAGCTTAGTGTGGTGAAAGAAAGATTCTATGACCACAGAAATTTGCCATGGGGGAGAAAAAGATAATCTATCTGAAAATATTATTGTGCAAATGTCTGCTGTCAGTAGTTAGCTTAATGTAGATAGTATGTCTTCTTTTTGCCAGGATGGAAATGCTTGTTGGTAACTTTTAGGCATGTGCTTCTTAGATTTCTTAGCAAAAATATATGATTAATAATTTTACTATTGTATTAAAAACCTGGCTTCTTTAATTCAAAATATATTAGAAAGAAAGGTGTGACAAGTAGCTTTGGAGAAAGAATTTCAAAAGTGATTGGCAAATTATTTTATGCAGTCCATGATTCTGTAATCGGAAAGCAACCATTGTGTAAAGGCCAGAAGTGTAAATGAAGCCAGTGCCAGTGCTCTGCATAATCCATTTTTTCAGTTGCCAGTCACTTGTTTGTTGCTGAAAAGGGAAATGACAAATGACATCTTGCTGTTTGCTTTGAATCTCCGATTTACAATTACCAAGTCAATTTTAGATGGAAATAATAGAAGATTGGTTCATTTGATATTAAACAGAGATCAGCTTCAAAAATAAGAGTATCATTTCAATCAGGGCAAAGTGTAAAAAAAAAAAAAAAGTAAAAGCTAAAGACACAGGCATTTCCATTATGATTGCTTTATTACCTTTAAGGTAATGTGGCATCTTTTTACACTATACTTAAAACTCTGAGGGGAAAACTATTATCCATTTGTATTTTTCACACTATATTTTCTCTTGAGCATATCTGATTGTAAAACCTCTTTGTGTGGCACTCTGCATGAGGAGAGAGTCTTGCTGCTTATCTCCTGAAAAGGTAGTAGATATAACTCACCTTGTGAAGATATCCACCAGAGGCATTTGTATAGTCCTCTGGCTTGAAAAAAAATTTACAAGGCATGTGCTAGGCAGAAAAATAAAGTTTGTAATGACTAGAGCAATAAAAAAGATTACAAATGAAGACCAAATTTGAATAGTTAATTTCCGTTTTAAAGGATAAGTTGGGTGTGGGAGTTTCTATTAAGTTTTCATTTGTGGACTCCTCTTCATAACTAAAGATTTTGTATAGTTTACCAGCCTTGTGACAGTTAGCCCCACCATGATTCCTGGGAAAGAGGGAAAATGTTATTATTTTCTCCTTCTGCTCTTCTTTTAGCTCTAGAATGTCCTAGTATTTTGTTTTCCAAATACTTGGCTACTCCAGAAGAAGAAACAGTCTAATATTACACCCCAAATCATTTGTCCATCCCCAGTAACTGTGCCTGCTGAGCACTGTTCTATTGAGTAAGGCTGATATTGTCAAATTAGAGCAGTTCTTCTGCCATTCCCTGGTTTGTTAACTCCTCTCTGTTGCTTTTCTGAGAAGTTATGGGGAGGAGCAGAGGTATCACACTTGCCTGGCTCCAGATCCAGTGGTGAATAGAAGCTCACATTGGGAAGGTTGTCTACCCAGCTGTGAGAGTAGGGCTTGCTGTCACTGAGGGCATTCCCCTAGAATTGATGGCCTGGCTCTCAGCAGCAAGAGCTTCCTGTTCTCCTCTGGCAAATGGGTAGTTCAAGTACTCTGGGGATTTAAGGGAATTTGCTGTATATCCTCCTGCTTCTCCATTTGTTAAAACCGTGTGGCAGCTCAGTGTCAATGGTGTGACATTGAAGGAAGGGAATAAAGGCTGATCTGTGTTAGTAGTTCAGAGTTAAGTGCAGAGAGAGAGGATCTCAAGAATTGTTCCAGCTGTTTGAGGTCTTTCTGTTGAGGACCATATAATTAGTTTTCATTTTTTCAGCTTCTTGACACAAGTGAGAAAAATAGACTGTGTACCCCTCAAATGAATGTCCAGGTATGACAAATGGGAGGCAGTGACTTTTCCTGGTAAAACTCTGTGTCACTTTCAATGAAAAGACTTTTATGTCTATCAGGGAGCAAGTTCTGCTAGAAATCTATTTGTGGAAACCATGAAGAACAGACAAAATGCTGCAACCAGTCCTGCATGAAAACAGGTGAGGAATCCCTTGGTCATTTTTGACCTCAGGAGGATGACGGACACTGAAGCTATTAGATAAATGTGGAATATCCTGAGTTGTGCATTTTTGTGCCTTGAAAGACTTAATCCTGCAGTAGTACTGTGCTGTTTTTCTCTGCCATGTTATAGTACTTTCTCGCTTGCCTTTTATGGGTTTTATACATTTTATGTAACTTTGACTTGACTTGTATCAGACCATTTTACTCTAAAGATAAAAATATCACAAAAGCTGGAAACATATATGTCATCGTGTCCCTGTTTCTTCATCTTTCACCAAAACTGTCCATTTAACCTGTGAAAGTACAGTGTCGTGGTGGAGTTTGGGCAGTGTGGTCTGGGAAAATTTCCCAGTAGATCTTATTGGCACAACACTGGAGTTGCAAAGTGGTGAATCAGACTTCTCATTTCCAACGCCTGAGCTGACCACACAAATATCCCCCTTATTCTGTAGGTTATCCATTGTGAGCACACGTATCTCATGCATGTTGCATCTGGACTGTCAGCTTCTCCTGAGCCTTCTGTTAGTGCAGCACCACAGTGGCGCATTAATGAGAAGCAGACACTTACGTGTGAAGAAGTAGTATGCTGATGGTTTTTCCTAACAAGTGTACTTCAAGCTGTGGTAGAGCAGTGATATCATGCTGCTGATGCCTAGTGCATCACATTTTACAGGAAGACAGCATGGGACAATTTTTCTCTGCTGCTGGAAGGCACTTCTTTGCATGGAAGCCTGGGCAGGGCAGTGTGGGAATAGAGTGTACTATCAGCAAGTTTGCTGATGACACCAAACTGGGAGGAGTGGTTGATGTGTTAGAAGGCTGTGATGCCATCCAGCGAGACCTGGACAGGCTGAAGAGTTGGGCAGGGAAAAATTTAATTAAATATAACAAGGGCAAGTCTAGAGTCTTGCATCTGGGCAGGAACAATCCCAGGTTCCAGTATAGGTTGGGGAACAACCTATTAGAGAGCAGTGTAGGGGAAAGGGACCTGGGGGTCCTGGTGGACAACAGGATGACCATGAGCCAGCACTGTGCCTTTGTGGCCAGGAAGGCCAATGGCATCCTGGCGTGTATTAGAAGGGGGGTGGTTAGTAGGTCGAGAGAGGTTCTCCTCCCCCTCTACTCTGTCCTGGTGAGATCACATCTGGAATATTGTGTCCAGTTCTGGGCCCCTCAGTTCAAGAAGGACAGGAAACTGCTGGAGAGGGTCCAGTGCAGGGCAACAAAGATGATTAAGGGAGTGGAGCATCTCCCCTATAAGGAAAGGCTGAGGGAGCTGGGTCTCTTTAGCTTGGAGGAGACTGAGGGGTGACCTCATTAATGTTTATAAATATATAAAGGGTGGGTGTCACGAGGATGGAGCCAGGCTCTTCTTGGTGACAACCAATGGTAAGACAAGGGGTAATGGGTTCAAACTGGAACACAAGAGGTTCCACTTAAATATGAGAAGCAACTTCTTCTCAGTGAGGGTAACAGAACACTGGAACAAGCTGCTCAGGGAGGTTGTGGAGTCTCCTACTCCGAAGACATTCAAAACCCACCTGGACACATTCCTGTGTAACCTCATCTAGGTGTTCCTGCTCCAGCAGGGGGATTGGACTAGATGATCTTCTGAGGTCCCTTCCAATCCCTAACATTCTGTGATTCTGTGGTGTCTCCCAGGGCCATGCTCACTCAGAGGCTGTGGGCATGGTGGCGGCTATGGGAGAAACTCCCTGCTGCGATGCTGTTGCTGACTTCAGGTCTTGCCGGAAGGTGCTCCTTTGGCACACAGTGAGTTTTTTGAGGAATAAGTCTGTCACTTGTGCTTTGCCACTTGCAGACACTGTAGAACCCATTAACAAGCCAGCATCTCTTGATTTCAACCGTACAACTGTAAAACTCTAGTATAGCCTGTTGAGCAAAGGCAGTTCAGCAAGGAAGTAGAGACACCAAGAGTGTGAGTTCAAGATGCTTGGGTCACGCTGGAGACCAAGCAGTCATGAGGGCACGTGGCTGCCTCTGCAGCTGAGAAGGGAACTGTTCCACCAGGCTCTCTTGCATCTCTTCTCTCTGCAGCCTGAAGAGCCTTTGTGAATTTGGGAGAAAACAAGTTGCTTTGTCTCAGGGAAAGAGATTTGAATTGGGATGCTTACAATACTGATTTGGATTGCTCCTCTCTTTCAGTGACTCACCTAATATGTTCCCTAACAAAATATGTTTTTCATGTTTTTTGGCATTGGGGCGGCGATATCCTGTTCAAATCTACTTCAGCTGTCTGGTGAGTGGTTTAAAAAAAAAAAAGCACCAAACCCAACCCCCCAAATTTTGAATTAGTTTATTAGTAATTAATAATACTATGCTGAAACAAAGTATGTCTCATTTCCCCTTTTAGCAGTGGATTTCTTGTGCTGAGATAATTTTCAACTACTATGTATTGCTCAATTGAACACAAACAGGAGAAATAATTTCGGGTGATCAACTACTGCAAAACTGCTGCCTGCCTTGAATTATATTTTAAGCTACCAAAAGCTTAGGAAGCATCTCGAAATATAAATTGGGGTGGGGGAGGGGGGCAGGGGAGAGAAGACACAGTTAATGCTTGTGAATTTTACAGTGTTGTTCCAGACATGATGTAATGAAGTAGCTGAGCACACGAGTAACGAAGTAGTGGAGATACCTTAATGGAGGACATGAGCATTTAGTCCTAGCCAAACAAAAAGGTACTTTAAATCTCTTGGTTGATCTAAATCTGAGTAGATTCAGTCAAAAAATACAAGCCTTTCACTCTGATGGTTTACAGTCTGCCTTTCATTCTGTGTAGGTGAACTGATCTCTCCCAAACTACTCCACTGTAGGAGTTCTAGGGGTTTTGGTTTTAGTATTTTGGGAGGAGAAAGGAAGCTCATCTCCTCTATTCAAAAACCAGAGGCAAATTTGCAGTGTTTGAAATAGAAAGATATTCGTGAATGTTGTGAAGTGAATGTTACTATGACGTGAATGTGCACCTATCATTCACTAGTGGTGACAACCGTGGATTTTTGCACTCCTATATAACAAGCATGACCAAGTAGCTCCTCTCACCATCACGTCATTTACAAAACTCATTCTCAACTTCTTTGTCAGAAGTGTCTCACACACTTCTGTTCATTTGGTTCTTTTTGGCCACCATTAGTTTTAATCTAGCTGTGTCTACTCTCATTCTGTATTTTGCGCATATTTTAAATTTCGCTCAGTTCTCTTGCATATTTGTGGGATAGGTTTGCTCTCTGTGTGTGTTTGCTTGCTTGTTTTTGCATGGTGTTTGTGACTTTCCCCAGTGTAGTAATGTCTACTTATGACTTTAACAGGGAGTTTATTCTTTTTTTCCCCAATACAAATAAAGATGTCACTTAAAAGAAAAGTGGATAAAATCCCATGACACCTACTCACACTTCTCCTATTGCATGCTTTGTTTTATTTTCATGTCTTTTTGCCTTCATCTTTTTTTTTTGTTTGTTTGTTTATTTGCATTGCATGATGTTCAGGCAAATTTCAAAATATTTTCCAGAGTTATTTCACACCAGTGTCAGAATTGGAGAAGGTGTGTGGGTCCAGCTCCTCCTGGCCCAACACACACAGGCCAGGCAGATGATTTCCTCCTCTTCCTTTCAGCCTTGATGTTGCCACGTCCTCAAATCCTGCGATGAGGCTCCCCTAGATAAGCAAGAATGACAAAACCATTAGGCTTTATGCTGTATATAGAATTAGAGCAGGTGTTCATCAGCTGTGCCATGGCTGACAAACTGATATATCTTTGAATAGAAAGTCTGTCTCCACTTACAAATATTTGTTATTTTTTAATTAAATTAATTGCAAACAGTCACTTGATACAGGATGGTATAATTTCGTATTTGTTAGTGTATGCATTCACATATCTATCACCCTTTATGTCAGCACTTGAGCACTTGACAACTTCCATCTTTTAAGGATGCATTTGCTCTTCTATGTGGTTTTTAGAAGAATAGTTAAATCTGAAAGGAATGCTTCCTTTTGCATGTGATGAAATACTGTCCCAGTTAGGTAAAGCAGTATTTTCATAAAAAGACTGTCTAAATTAGCAATTAGCTTGGGAAATCTTCTCACCAAAAAAAAAAAAAAAAAAAAAAAGTTTAAATTTGCTAAGCATTTCTGGATGAAAAAAGCTGTAGCCTGCATTCAGTAGCCTCAACGTAGAAGTGGCCTTTTGGAAAAGATAATGCCAGCAGCAGCTGACTGTGCTGTTAATGGGGTTGGTTTGACTGCTTTTAGGACTGAAGTGACCTTTTTGGAAACTTTCAAGCAAGTATTGAGTGCCTCCTCCAACTCCAGCAGTTTGTGCATGTATGTTATCATTACCTTTACCTTTATCTTTACCTTTAAAAGTTGCTGAAAACTCACAATCTTGCTCCTCTTGCCTATAAAAAAGAAGACAGTTCAAGAGCTAATATACATATCAGAGGTTTGGTTCTTTCTGCAATCACAGGGAGAAGAGAGACTTGCCATTAAGAGTTACACAAGGAGGAAAATTAATCTGTTGAGTGGTTAACCAGGCCTTTTCTTTTAACAGAGCTCTTTATTTGGAAGAGCTGGGCATTGATAGATCATTAAAGTACGACAGAAGGTACCGAGTAATAAAGAATTTTAAAAGATTAAAGAAATCAAATAATTCAGCAGTTTGCATGTTAGTTACAAAATAGGAGCAGTAGATGTTGAATGGATGACTGACATTAAAAGCCCTCTTTATGGTCCAAAGTTAATTTGAATAACATTAATTTACAGTTGACAAATTGTGTCTTTTTAGCATTGGTAATCCAACCATTTATTAAACTGTAAAAGCAATGGTAATTAAGTATTACTGCTCAGCAGTGCTACTATGGTTAGTTACAGCAGGGATGGGTGTGGAATAACTTGCTTTACGATGTTAGGGAGAATACAAATGCTTGCTCACCTAGGGAGGCAGCCAGGAGAGGCCACGGTGCTGCCCCACGGTCCTTACCACCTCCAGCACCTTCTTCCTTTTCTTTTACCCACAGAATCCTTTTCAGTGGAGTGAGAGAGGGGCATGGGGAGCCCAGGGGAACAGAGGGCAGGGGGAGTACTCTGTCTTTTGTCTGCTGCTGAATGAAGTGTACAAAACTGCTGACACCACTGACTGCCTCCTCCTCCGCTTCATCTCTCTGCTGCCAAAGGGTGAGGAAAGCAGGGACCCCTCTCTGGTCATCCTGCCTTGGGTCTTCATTCATCTGTCACTCAAAGGACATCAGAAATAAACCCAGAGGGATGCTTTCTCTCCTTCCCCGGACTACGACCCCAAATTATGTGGGCCTCTGACATGCAGCATCCCCAGCCGTGGAGCCATGGTCTCACCCAAGCATCCCACGCTACTTTTCAGGCGATGCTGTGGCCTCCTGCCTGCACTGCCCTTCACAAGCCTGTTACCTTCCTGCAAATTCGGTGTCCTTTGTGAAAATGAAATATTTGGGGCACAGTCACAGAGTGAAACCTACTGGAGCTGTAGGAAGGGGGGGGTGAAGGGAAGGACTGTTGGGCACACATGAGCCCCTTGAGGAAGCTGCTGTGCCAGGATGCAGCTGCCACATGGTGAGCATACATTGTCTGAGCTGGCAACTACTAATGTGTCTTCTCACCAAAATACCTGGATTTAGCACCATGTTGCTTAACATAGTGCTGAACCTGGGCCACAAAGCTCACATTTTTTTTACTGAAAGGTTCTTAAACATGTGGTTGTTTTGTGGTAAGCAGTAAGCGTCTTTCTGGGTATGAGCTTTCCGGAGGAGTTTTAGGTCTGTGCTTGGCTGAACACACAGGGGGTCCCATGCCCAAGGGTCCCCCTCTACTTTCCCACAATCCCGTCTCTCCTCCAACCACTATGGCTGGGGGAGAAAACTCGTTTGTTGTCTATCAACAAGCGCACCGGCAGGAATGACCATCCTCCTGCTTGTTTACAAGGACTCTTTTTCACTGAGCTGCTTTGTTTGACCCCAAGCGTGATTCTTAAATAGAAATTAAAATTCTAATGTCAACCTGGGCAGTAAAGAAAGTTTGTAACTGGCATTTATGTCTTCTCCTAACAATTACCCATGGGCTTCATGTGCAGTTTAAAGTGTCAGAGATCAGTATTGTAATTTCCATCCCTTTTATGCTAGCGCAGAAGTTCCTGTCTCTCATTAAAATTCTCTGCTTGTCTGCTGCATATTTCTTATACCTCCACCTGTTATGTCACCCAGACTTCTGATAGAAACTTATTTGGATAATGTCTGCAAGCAAAGAATTTTCCCCAAAAAGGTTGGAGATGGAGACACTCTGTCAGGACCTGACAGGTGTAAATTTCTTAATGTATGGGGAGTATATGAAAATACAAATCATTACTGAGAGCCAGCCTGAAGCAGACTGAAAAGCTGTCATAAGCAATTTTCAAAAAGTATGAGTTATTTGGTTCTCTTCCAGGAGGAACTACTCCACAGGCATAAATTTGTGAGTGGTACTTGACAATCCTAACAAGTCCTCCTCTCCCAGCGCTGAGCGTGTGACAGAGATGCGATAGGGACTGTGTGCTCTCTTCTCTTCTCCAGCTGTGGAGGAGCGGAAGTGATAATCAAGGGATGAATCCTGCTTTCCTCAACTAGAAGCATTCTTTCACTGAAACAAATTTTCAAGGAACTGATTAATCTGACAGTTAGGCCACATTGGAGCTGATTATTTGCCGAAAGATGCTTTATAGATCCACTTTGTTTCTATTTACTGTGAACAGTTATAGGGAAGAAAATAGATGCCTTGTAACAGGCACATTGGCTATTTTGTATGCTCTTTGGGTTTGTACATTTTTACTTTGGGCATGTGGAAAGATCATTGCTAACTGAATGGGCCTATTCACTGGTGTATGGAAATGGACTTCAAGAAGGGTTGTGCATGATTGGCAAATCAGTTCTAATTGAATAAATGTCAAGGTCAAAACAAACAAGTGATGAAGATGAGAAAGCCCTTGAGTGGTATCTGCTTCAAATCATATTAAAGGCTGTTCAGTAGTAAAGTGCTTCAGGGGGACTATGCGAAATTAAAGAGCAATGAAGTTGCTGTGCAGTTCAAACCAGGAGTATCTGTTTCCTCAGCTGAAACTGAAAACCTATGCTTACGAAATGTCCTGACTGAGGTGGAAAAATTCATTTCTCTCTTGCGTGCGAGTGGACTAGAGCAGATGAGGTGATGGGTTTCTGGCAGGTAGAAGGACATATGACACACCCCTGATTAGCATCTATCTGCACTGCAGTGCCACAGTGGCCTTGTGCCCTACACTCCGATCGCAGAAAGATGGATATAATTAACATGATGAACATCTTATCATGGTGATTGTGGACATATATCTAATAACAGAAGCTTGTTAGAACATTATATAACTACACTCCTGAATCCTAAAATAATTCTGAGGATCAAGATTTTTTTTTAAGTGATCATGAAACTTAAATCTAAATGGGATACAAGAGACTGTAATCAAAGGTTTTTCTGATTCTCTTACCTTCTCATTAATTTTCACTGATGACTGAGGCTCCCTTGTAAACTAGAAATGTAAGTGGATATAAAAATGTATGATGCAGAGCCCAACAAACTCCTTTTGTCAGACTTGCTTTAAATCAGGTGTCATGTGTCCTAGTATGTCAATAAGTGCAGAGTGTGTGTTTTTCAATGTCACGTCTAAATATTATAAAATACCAATACAGCAGCTGCCTTAAATCATTGCAGAGAGGACAAGAGCAAACACTGATTTGTTTCAGGTAGAATATAGATTCTCAGTTTAAAGAAGTATTGGAATTTTGTTTACTGAGTTACCATTCTCTTTTTCAGCAACTAATTATTATGGTCTGATCTCAAAGTCATTTAGGCACTTGGGGATGTGTTTAAAGTTCAGAAGGAGCTGGTCAGCTACTTAAGAAACTTAAGGTATGTTTCTGAACCTTTAAGTGCCTAAACTTCTTGCAAAAATTAACTTTCTGGTACCAAAGGGAGATTAATTTCTTGTACCTGTATTCTCCAGGGTTTGTTTTGGACTATGGAGGAGATCATCTACTTAAATTCATGATACCAAGATCAAATCAAGCATTAAGAATATCAGCCAAGTAAATATCTCATTAGTGGCTGATGTTAACAAACCATGCTGCTGTCTTCAGGACTTTTCCAGCCAAACTAGAAGAGCTACTCCATATAATTTGGTTGCAATGGTGGCAAGTATGTGAAAAGACCCACCTGCTTTGTGGGAATGAAATTGGTTGTAAATCTGGTTTCTTGAGGTAGTGAGTTGACCAGTTCAATCTTGACTTAACTGTTTTTAATTTTTTTTACTGAAACCAGTTAATAATTTCTGTGTCCATGTGAGAAAATGAGATACATTTTCAGGCATCCGGTGATCTGGTTTTAGGTTTCTGATTGATATTTTTTTTTTATCTGTTACACAAAATGCTGAAAATGAAATGTCATCACTCAATTTCTGCATGGCTGTCAAGGTCAGGTGAGGTGCCACAGGAGTAGAATATATCAGTTGTTATGAAAGTATTGAATGCTTTTAAATGATCACTGAGAAAGGCAAATACCTACACAATTGTGTAGTTGTCCAGAATGCAAGAAATAAAACGGATGTAGGTGATCTGTTGTAAAGTATTTTTGCTGTGTGCACTCCTATGTCCTGATGCAGTGAACGCAAACTGCCCTGGGTGCCTTCTGAACCATCTCAGTGGCTCCTTACCCACTTGTGAAGGACAAGTCGGATTTGTTATTCCTGTGCAGCATTTGCCATTGCACATTGTAATGAGCTTAATTTCAAAAAATGGACCTGATGACATCTATAAACTTGATTTTAGACATCGTTGTGTCAGCACTTGTGTGGTAGTGTAGCATGGTGAGATAAAGCTCCTCATGGAAGTAACAATTTGTGAAATTGGTCTCCCCTTTCTCATAGTGATACTTGGCCTTTGTTAGTTGGAGTCTGTTTGTTGCAAACATGATGTGAAGAAAAGATTGCCAAGGTATTATTATTATTCAAAGTAGTTTATATTTTCCAAGCTAGCTGTAAGCTGTTGCACCTGTCTTGTTCCTGTTTTCAGATATTTTCATGCCTAATTTGGTCACAAAGGAAAGGTCTGTTTGTTTATCAAATGTGTGAAAATGACTGCTGATCCTACTGTATCTTTTGAAGGTAATTCCTACCACTGTAACAAGCCAGAATCAAAATGACTAATCAGTTATAAGCCAGTCCTCATTAACTTGCACTAAATTATTTTCATTTGGCAGATAAAATAGCCACTTTTCCACCCTTAATTAGAATTTGGTCTAATAGGATTGACAAGTCAAGCTGGGGGGAAAATGCCCTTCTTAATTGCTTTTAGAATGGAGTAATTTTTTTAACAGCAGATTGAATTTGCTATTTGTGTTATAGGAAAAATCTGCCTGGTGAGCAAATGTATTCTTTTTGTTTTTAAAGCTTGCTGGGATTGCCCATAGCAAAGCTTAACTAGTGTTATCTTTGAACAAGTGTGTTTGTACAGTATTGCACTGTACTAAGACCATAATCAGAATTTCAAAATGGAAGGGTTTGAGGAAGTAGCCTTTCACTTTTTTCACTCACTCTTCAGTGTCATCATCACATGAGATCACTTCAAAAAACTTCCAGTGAAGTGAAAAGGAGATGTTCTTTAGTACCCATTTTCCCAACATAGCAGTGTAATTTTTTTCCACTTATGGCTTCTGGAACACAAAAATCTCTCTTTTGAAAGCTGTTCTCCTTACATTTTTTCTTTACTAACTTGGCTGAGCATAATTGAATTACTACTTTCTTTCACATCCTTGAAAATTTTACTCCTAAAAATTTGCCAAGCAAAGATAGTTGGTGTGTATCCAGCCAGCTCCAGTAACGTCCTTCATGCTCCCTCTGGCCCATAAATGCCTGCAGCCAGAAGGGCTCATCAAGACAGAAGCAGCACTCTCCCTGCTACATGAACCAAAAGGGTAAATGTCACAGAGTCTATAAATATTTGGAAGGGTTTTCTGTCAGTATATCCTGATGAGCAGCTTGCCACAGTTCCATTTAATTGTTGCTGCAAACACTGGAGCTGATCCCCTGTTTTCTGGGACATTGACTATGAGGTGCCTGCACTGGTTGCAGTTAAGGCTGGTGGCTAGGTTGATTCATTACATTAAGTTTTGGTTCAGTGATGAACCCTCTTAGACAATTTTTGTAGCATAAAGTAATGACTGTTTCTCTGGAGATCCCAGCATTAAGAAATATGCTTATACCAAGGCTTCGCAGGTTTTGCTCATTTCCCATGTTTATTTTTTAACTGCTGTTTGAGTCTTTTTTTGGCAAATGGTGTATAAAGACAGTATGAAAAACAAAACAAATGCCCTCTCCCACAAGATACTGGTGTTTTCAACTCTTTATAGAAGCTTGTTTCCACCTTGAAGTCTTTCAGGTGTTTTTCATTATATGAGAATTCATATGAAATAGGAAATTCTTAAGAAGAACTGAAATATTTTAGAAGCAGTTGGCTGAAATTCTTACGGTAAGGTGGAGAAATCCTATTTTGTGTCTAGAATAAGTTCAATGAAGTCAGTGATGCTGTTACTCATCACCATACATCAATCCTAAAGTAGCCAAAGCTCCTTGATTCTCACTCAAGAGAATGTTCTCAAGTCCCCATGTCTGCTCTGTCCTTGGCCTCTTTGGTGACATTGCCAACAATGTTATTGAATGAAGTGGTGTGATTTTAATGATGCAAACACCTGCCCAGTAGGAACTGGACCAAAGCTACCAGCTTGTTTCAGATAGATCATTGAACAGCTGTCTCACCATAATAACGTTCAGTCACTACCAGTTCAGACCCCTGACCTGCAGGTGAAGGTCTTTGTAGCCATTACCAGTACCTTGAACCATCTAGCCATTTAGGTATCTTCAGAAGGGACATGTTTTGAAAATCTGGCAGGGAAGAGAGAAGGGGAGAGGATTTTCCCAAAAACCTTGTCACCTTTTTCTTCCAATTAAAAATTCCATGCACTTGGTACTTGTTTTGTATTTGCATGGGAAATTTCAGAAAGGCCCAACTATATCAATTATGTCTATGGGTCAGGCAGGTCCTCACAGTTATGTCATGGTGGTGCCATATTATGCCATTTGATGTGTCTTTTCATCTAGGTCTTCACATATTTGAATGTCTGTCTGTTTAAAAAGAAGAGTGTATTGACATAGTGTCTTTGTTTCATATAGATCCTGAATCTGCAGTTTTGTAGCCGCTTTCCAGTCCCCATTGTGCATTTAACTTAGATTTGACAGAAACCACAGAATGGTTTTGTAATGGATATTATCTATACTCCTGCTCCCTGAAATGCCTTTTGGATGGGCTAATATCAGCAAATTTTAGTGTGTAGTCAGGGAATTATGTAAAAAATATGTAATTGGACTTCATGAGAAATTGTTGACTAATACCCTTCTGATGGTACCTTGGTATCATCTATGGCTGAGTAATCCATGTAAAGTGATTTGCATCACAGCCGAGTTAGCGTCAAGGGTATACTTTGGACAGAAGGCACACTTTAGAAATTAGGATCTCTTTTTTTTTTTTTCCATGTGAAAATACACTACATATGCTCCCTGTTTTTCTCAGGGACTATCACACAGCCCTAAAACATTTACAGCTTTGCTTATGCTAGAAGGAGGGGATGAGAGGAGAGGAAATATGACAGTGGGGGCTGGTGGCAGCGTGAAACTGCAGCTCTCCATGTGCTTTCAGTGCCTTGTTTATTACTTCATGCAGCACAGCCTAGATGAGGCTCATCAAGAGCCAGCTCTAATTGAAGCTGTCCTATAAAAGTGCTGTTATGAGCAGATGTGGCTGTACCAGGAATATTTTTTTTTAATGAACTTACAAATATTTTAAGACCTAAAATATTTCTGGCCAGAAACAAGATACTTGGCACAGACTGAGCATTTAAGCTTCATCACAGAAACTTATCTCAATTTTCTCACCCCATTCCTAATCCTCAGTTTCTCATGGGAATCTGGTCATTACTTGCCCCATTAATGCTGTGTGCTTTAAAATGTTCTATTTGGTGTACTTTTCCATCTTGATATAAAACACATCTTTTGGGATAGATTTTTACTGGAGATTGGAGCTAAAAAAAAGTCTGCCACTTGGTAAAGACATATGTGATTACTTGGGCACATTTTAGTTTATATTTTGACAATAGGGCCTTCTTCTGGCTTTCCTAGGTGTGCTCTTCCATCTTCAGCCGTGACAACTCGATCCCCATTGAAAATACAGTTACATTTCAAAATCCTTTTCCCACCTACATATTGCAACTCAGATGATGACAGCTGAGATGCTGTTCATCTCCACCGCCTACAACAAAACTCATGGTGGCCTGGGCAGGGTAAAAAGGGTGGTAACTGTGTACAGTGAAGAGCAGTTACCAACCCAGGCAGGAAAACTCAAGCACATGAGCCTTTCTGGCTGCAGCTTGAGGTACCTCACTGCAAACAGCCAGAGCTTCTTGGGCTGTCCTCAGTAATTCCTTCTCTTGTCATTATCTTTCTGGAAAACTCACCAAAAATGTAGGTAAGTCAGTTTAAGTGAAATAATGTATTATTGCCCATAATTCTGGATTTTTTTATTCATATATAATTCTTTTTTTTTGATTGAAGCAGTTTTCTTTGGGAGTCAGGAGCTCAAAAAATAAGTGTTTTCTAGAATGATCAGGAAAGTTGAGAAAATCTGACAGTACTCAGAGAGGGTGGGTAGCTGAGTTTTATTTTAGGCTATTCAGGCCATGGCCTGCTAGTAGAAAAAGGACTTCCAAAAAAACCCAGGAGTTGTGACTTGAAGGCGAAGAAGGGCTATAATTGAAAGAAAAGCTTAAGCAGGCATTCCAGAGGTCTAGCTCTTTGCTTTTTGTTTGATCTAAGCCTTTGCAATGTCCCTGCTGTGTTATTTTGATGTGGAGTTGTGGGTCTGTGCTCCTTAGGGAGCACTGCTTGTGAATTCCTCCCTGGCAAGGAGGACATCGCAGGGCAGGGGCACATGTGCTACTCTGGTAAAAGGGGGAGCAAGTATAACCGTGCCTTGGACTGTGAAGCTACCTGTGAACGAAGAAACCATTCTGTACCAAACCCTGATTTATTACAAGTTAAAAAAAAGACATAAAGGAGAAGTCCACTGTATCCCTGCAACAGAAGTGACGTGTTGGCAAGAAATCATTTAACTTTTAGCTGTGCCAGCTGATGGTTAATTTGTGAGCATGGTTCCTCCTACGCTTTCAGTTGTGTGTTCTGATGCAGAACTTGCATTCCCCATGGATTTGGCATTGTCAGACCTATTACTTTATCTTACAGGGATCAGCATGTCTTGGGTAAAAGCGTCATGCCGTGCCACAGTCAGGGTGATCTCCTGGAGGAATGATGGCTGATGGCAGTGCCATACCTTGGTTGGTGTTGGAGCAACTGGCTGGAGGTGCAGGCCGAGGAGGCATTGAGGAGGTGCTGGATAGAGCTGGATAGGATAAAGTAGGAAGCAAGGAGCTATTTTGTAGCTGAATCCTTAGCAAAACTTCTTTGTCATAAGTGCCTTCAAACAGCCTTGTTGCTATGGCAACGCCAGCTAGATAACCCATTTGGGAAAATACTTGTAGGACCTAACACTCTATCATCTGTCATTCAATAATTTCATGTTCATAATAACTAGGAAATCAATGGCCATCCTCTGAGACAGTTTGCTGAAAGGGTAAGCGTGCCGCTGCCAGCGCGCAGCCCAGGCTTGTCTCGGCTCACTGGGAAGCTCAGGCCGGCCACGGAGCATGGGGCACCACTCACCTGCTTGGGCATGATCAGAGGTTAAAGACAGGTTGAGGTTCGTAGTCTAATTAAACTGTGTTGACACCCATAAGAGAGAGGAGTAAATGGCATATAAAATAGTTGTTATAGTGTGGGAAAACAAAGGTTTAGGTAGAATTAGCATTTTATATTTTAAAATACCAAGGGAAACTATGTGCTCAAGTTATCACATGGCCAGCATGAACAAATTCAGTAACTTAAAGGCATTTTTTTCTTATCTTGGCTTTCTAATTAAACTGCTTATCATCATAAAGGCTGTGTTACCTGCATGTTATGTGTTGAATATAAAGCAATCATGAAACAGTAATTAAAATTCTTAAACATGCACCCGTTGACTTTACATACAATTAGTTTTACTGAAACGTGTCATTTATTAATAGCACGAGTTTTCATAACTGAGCCCCTGGTTGGCTATGCAGGGAAAGATATGTTTAGTAATTACTTTGGCAATGTTTATCTGTTTTTAAAAAATGTGCTAATATATATCTCTGGAAACTAAAACTGTAAATAAAAAACATGTTAAATGGAGGCTTGGGGAGAGCAGAGTCGTCCTTGCTGATTGGGTTATTGCAGACATGAAGAAACAGTAATTCTTATCACTCTATTAACTGTATTTGAAAGAAGCACATTCTCATAATTCACAACAGGACTTTCTTTTTTCCTTCTAAATGTTCTTTTGGAGCACAAAGATAAGGTGGCTCTTTTCCAGCTGACTGTTTCAGCACGTTTTAGGTCCAATTAGCAGACGGTGCAGGGCAGACACATGCAGGGCCATGGGCTGAAGCTTTGGAAACAGACTTCTTGTTTGTGCTGGCAAATGTGGTGAACACCCTGGTCAGTTTTTTACGGTTTTCTGAAAAGAGGGTGTTCCTTCTGAAGGAGAATGCATGGTTCACTCTGCAAATGTAGTAGTCAGTAGTCATGTCAAGTGATACCTTAGGTTTTAGCATGGGAAATGAGAAGGCATCACAGTCCTTGTTTTGTACCCAGAGGTCAAACTGAGAGCTTCCAGAGTGGCAACTTGAAGCTCTTCATTATTTGATGCCCTGCTGTGGTTTCTTGAGGTAAGCATTTACTTCTGCAGCTTTTGAAAACTTGTTTGATTACAGCACATCCAATTACAGGCTCAGTGTGGGCTTTCTGCTTAAAATGTTTTCAGTTGTTGAAATCAGCACAAATACTTGCAGGTCCCAATTCCTGGCTCTGAGATGTGTTAGTTAAGTCTCAGAAACAGGGTGCATTTCATTCGCCCACTTGCAGTTTAGAGTGGCTTGGATTTCTCTGTTATGTCAGGATTGGAGAAATAATTTCCTGAAATGGATGTATTTGAAAGTGGGAGAAGAAACCTGTTCTTTTTATGTTCTCCAACAGCTTGAATGGGAAGTGACTAAAAATACAGTATCTCAGCAAAACTACTCAAAATGGAAATATTCAATCAACAGCAGGCAGGATTAACAATAGTCAAGCTGTGACGTGGCTCAACCTTTCGGGGGGATGTTTTGATGGAAAAACAATCAGAATGATTTTGAGGAGACACCAAAAGGGTTAGCAATAGACTTACTATTGAAGAGAAATGAGAAACTGTTCTCAAGAAAAGTTCATCAAAATAACAGGCTAAGGAGGAATAAGAGCAGGTGGCTGGAGAGGAAACAAGTAGGTGCTTGAAGTGGCACAGGTAACTTTTCACACCATGTCTGTGTAGCAACCCTTGTAGCTCTCTGTTTTGTGTAGGAAGTAATCTTCTCACCTGTGTGGCAAAATGTCAGAGCCTTATTTCTTCATGTGCACGGCTGCAAGGTACCTCCTTGTGTGTGCACTGCAGGGGCAATGCTCGCATGGCCTCTCTGGTTACCTCCCTACACACCAGGGCATTAGGCCAGGGAAAGGCTGTTTTGTGCGGGCAAGTGAACGTGTTCTGCTGTGTTATTAGTTGGCCACTTTTATTCAGATTATTAAAGAAATCCAGGGAAGCAGTTTGAAAGTTCATTTATTCACCTTTATGAATGGAATTGGCAGCTTCTATGACTTCCTATGGGGATTCTTATATTTACTTTGTGCAGACTTGAAGGAAGGAGTTCTAGAGATATGGATGCATTTATTATTTATTGGTTAGGTCTTGTGCTTTCCCCCAGTATTTGTCAGTAACTGCTATTTTCTGTCACCCACTGGAAGATGGAAAGGATGACAATTTGCAAGACCACCAAGGGAACACGAACTGCGACTGGCTCTTCCATACTTAATGCGAGCAGATAAATACACAACATCAGTTTCCAGTACCGGCGCTCACTTCAGCTGTATAAGTCCTCCTTCCCATGCCTCCTTCCCCACCTCTCCTAATAGAAGAGGAAAGCTGTGAGGAAGTTGTAACATGACATTCCCCGTGTGTTGCAGGGCATAAATATTGCCTCCCTTGGTGCTGCTTTGATGAATCTATTTTTAGTCAGGGGTTAGATCAGTAAAGCTTGCACTGGAGATTGTGAAATAGCATTGATCAGGCTGACTTCTGAAGCAAGGGGAAAGACAAAAAAAATCAATCAAACCTGCGACCCAGGCATCCTGGTTTATTTTGCTGTGCACAGGAAAACAGGTGTGCAGCTGTTGCTGGCTTTAATGTGTGAGCTGGGGCTGTCCTAGGGATCAGCCCCGGCTGAGCCCAGCCTACTCAGAGGCTGCCCACCGCTGGGCACAGTCCCAGGAGGTCTCTTCCACAGCCTCCTGCCCAGCTGGAGGGGAGATGTGGGAGTTCAGTTCTTGGGAGGATGCAGAGAAGGGAGAATGCTGGGGAAACTTTAAAGCCAAGGTGAAGAGAAATAAGGTAGAGAAGATCTGGGAAGGAGCAGGATGTGACAGACAAAAGCAGTGTACAGCAGCAGAGACCTGTTTGGGGTCATGCGTGGATGAATGGGGAGACAAATGCAGAGTTGTTATGGGGCACAGAATTTAATCTGGGCATAGGAAACAAGAAACTGTGGAGCAGGATATACAGAAGTACAATCTCACTACACAGCAAAGGAAGGAGAGGAGAAAACAAGATAAAATTGCATAGGTTTGTGTTGCCAGCTGGAAGCTACTGCCAATTTTGTTATGTGTGTTCTCTGCAGTTTATAGTAAGAACTGCTTTCAAAGAGTTTTTTCTTTAAAATTTGGTTTGATGTCATACCATTTTTGTTTCTTTGCAAGGTATACAAAGATCTTGAAACATTTTTATTATCCCAGACAACTATCAAAATTCTTTAGATGCCATCCTTTGGTGTGTTACTGCTCTGCTGTCACCTGCTTGGTGCTGGGTGGCTCCCTTGCCACAGAGCTTCACAGAATGTCAGGGATTGGAAGGGACCTCAAAGATCATCTAATCCAATTCCCCTGCCGGAGCAGGAACACCTAGATGAGGCTACACAGGAATGTGTCCAGTCAGGTTTTGAATGTGTCCAGAGAAGGAGACTCCACAACCTCCCTGAGCAGCCTGTTTTAGTGTTCTGTCACCCTCACTGAGAAGAAGTTTCTTCTCAAATTTAAGTGGAACCTCTTGTGTTCCATTTTGAACCCATTACCCCTTGTCCTATCATTGCTTGTCACCAGGAAGAGCCTGGCTCTTTCCTCTTGACACTCATCCTTTACATATTTGTAAACATTAATAAGGTCTAATTGCTCTATACTGGTACTGAATTTTGTAAATTATTTCTCATATTTTAGTGTTATGCGTTGCTACATTTCTGTGTTATTCACACATTCTTAAAATGGTACTAACATTACTTGACTTTGTGAAGTACTTTGATATCTCTGTCTGAAAAATTCTGTATGAAACTTGACTTCTGTTGTTATGTAAATAGTTTACTGACATGTAGATTTTTTTTGTACAAGTTCAATTTAATGATTTAAAAATAATCTGTTTTACTTGCTCGGAATTGTTTGCTCTTCTGCTTGTGCCTGAAGGAATAACTAGTCTTTAAATAGGTCTTGTCTTCACCAGTAGTACAGAGAGGGTTAAGACAAACTAGCTGGGGATGACAGCTTTTCAAGATCTTTGCTTCTCATCCTTACTTTATCACTTAACTTGCCATTAGGATAGCATGTGTTTGGAAAAGCACCTAAATGATCAGTTTTATCAGTTGAATTGTGACTTTTTGTGAAATGTTTATATGATGAAGTACAAAGATGGCACGAGCGACTTCTGCATGCCTTCCTAGATGTACAGAAAACCGGTCATTTTGCATGGTGATTTTGATGTGGTCGTAGCTGTGTCTGCACCCTGTTGCCTGGAGGTCAATATGGCTATTTCTCATAACTTGAAAGAAAGAAGACTCACTGTAATCAGAGAAATTAACAGCTAAATGAGAGTTCGTGTTGAGCAGGTGCCCTCTTTGAGGTCAACAAGAACAGAACAACAAGAACATGTATGGTTTTTGCAAAAAAAACAGAAGAAGCTAATTTAATTTGAATTTCTGGTGTGTTACCAGGAAGAGTAGTTGTTGAAGTTACCAGGATTACCATGTAATAATTGTGTAAATTTTGTGGCAAGGGTGAGCCCATCCTGATATAAGTTATGAATACCTTGTGTCAGGAATGTACCCACACCTTTTACTCTTTCTAGTGTTTTGGTCTTTGGGCTGGAGATCTCTTCAGTGCGTGCTTATGACTTGTTGACAAAAATAGCTGCTAAGGATGCTTTACTAAATTCCCACTGGGGTTTGCTCCATTTCTTTAAATATATCACTGATTTTTTGCCTTAGCAGTTCCAAACACCGTTTTGAATGAGAAGTATACTGAAATCATGTTGGTTTTTTACTTTTCCCACAATTTTTATTCCAACCGAAAGTGGGATGTTTCTTTAAAAAATTATCTGTTCTTACATAGTAACCCAGTTCTGAGGAATGCGTAGCATTCTAGCATTCATACTTTTTGGTAGCTGAAATACTGGAATTTTTAGTCCACGTTTCTAGCTTGAGACCAGGCTCTCTCTTGTTTTCCCTGAGCTGGCAATGTTGTTGCTCACTGTATGGTGAGGTACTTTTCTTAATTTATTTGACCATTGCTACTTGGATCCCTGAAGCATTACAGTAAATCCCTAATGCATCTGCTGAAGGGCATGAGAACAACCTTACAGCTCCTGGCTTGTCACTCTAGTGACATGGCGAGGTCACTCTTGGAGGCAGTAACTTTCGAAGTAGACCACAGTGGGACAGAGAAATATGTCCTGTTTTACACAGGTAGTGTTTATCCATAGAAAATTTGTTGTCTTTTGCTAGAAGTCAATGACTGTCTCAGAAAAGTTGTGATTCAGGAGCTGGGGGAGGAAAGGCATTGTTTGCCATAGCAACCTTAACATCCCCTTACAGTGTGTCTGTCAGTTGTGCAAGGGCTAATTTATCATGTAAAGTGTATGCTACATATGTCACATTTTACTGTCTGTTCATTTGTTTTGATAATCAAGATCTTGACAGATTTGTCCCACATGGTAGGATTTATAGTAAGGATTTTCTTATCACCGAATTAAGTTGATACATATAATCCTAGTGTCCTGCACAAGAACTGAATAGAAATGAAAGAGATGCAGACTAGACGTGAAGGTCTTGCAGGAAAAAAAACAGCACCCGCTCCCCAATCTGTTATTCTCCTTGATTTTTTCTCTTGTGATTTGTTTCATATCTCCACAGGAGCAATCACAGAGGAGAGAGTAAGCATTGACTTTGAGAAGGTTAAATATTTCCCCTTCTATTAAAATATCTTTCTGTTTTATAAGGTGAGAAGTGTAATTCTGTACAAATGAAACACAAGTGAGTTTTGAAAATTAGCTGCTTTTCCCTCCAGTGTACATGCTCTCATACACACTGTGTGTAGTTTGAAGCCTGATAAGTAAATTCATTTTTCACAGATGTCACTTCCACCCCTGTGGTAAATGACAGTGTCTTTCTCTCCTCTCTGAAGACAATGAGCTGAAAACGTGGGGGCTGACTTCTTGTGGACAAGTAGAAACATGGACAGATTTAGCCGCAGGAGCTGCTTACCTGGCCTGAAGGCCGTTGTTTTCCTTTTGAGGTTAAATGATTAGGTAGTATTGAAATTGTACCTAGAGTAGATGAGATTAGGTTTATCCATTTTTGTATTACAGCAGAGTGCTGCGGTCTGAGTGGGCAAGTGGATGTGTATGTGCAGGCACATAGGGAACGTGTGTGTCTGTGTGAGCATCTTTAAACTCTTACAAATACATAAGTACGTGATCTGGCTTGCTGGAGGAGCTGGCAAAGGTTGTTCAAGTGGCTTTGAGCTTTTTGAGATAAAGAGCTCCAAACTATATCTCCAAAGTATCTACCCTGCAAGGATGTAATTCTATTTTATTATTATTTTTAAGAAATAGTGTCATTTGCTTTCGATAAAGTATAAGGGCACAAAGCAGGGTGGACATTTCCTAGTAAATGTAAGGAGACTTCCCTTTTCCCAGCTCTAGGACTGGAGAGAATATCAGTGGAGAATTACAAAGCAGAGATTCTTTGAGCAGGAGATTTCTGTTTCCTTGCTTGTATTTCTCTGTTCTGGACTCTGCTTTATCTTTATTTCTGATTGCTATTGACAACCAAAGTACACGGGGGAGCTTGGGCGTATATTTCAACTGGAGCATATTTTGAAATCCAAGAGGCAAAAACTTCAGGGAGATGGTGTTTTCACTGGGTGAAAGTTTGTTTGAGAAGGACTTTCATCACCCATAAATTCCAATGTTGTTGCTATTTCATCTGTTAATGCTTACTGATGAAGAAGGGTGCTTAGGGGTTCATCTTCAGAACACACCAGGAGTTTTTAATTGTTTCACTCTTTGTAAAGCACGTGAGCCCCAAGCTGCTACATGTCCTGCTTCACACCTGAAGGCTCCTTTCAAGTGATTTTGGTGGTTTTAGGGTTTCTGGTGGTTTCTGTGCCAAATACTATTAATAGTTAAGCACTTCACTTTAATTGGCACCATTCTCTGGCTGTAATGTGGTTGAATCTTTTCCCCTATGGTACATTGTCCTTTTGCTATTTTTGGATGCTATAGTAAAAAAGTGTTTTAAATGCCCCTGGACAGAGGGCTCAGACAAACCAGAAGTCCTGGCATACTGCAGTAAGGCTGAGGTGGGAGGCAGCTGCCGAGCAGAGGCTGTGTGGCAGAGGTGTCCCTGCGGTTGGGCAGCAAGAGCTGGGAGGCACCCACCCCCCGAAACTGCTGGTGTGTGACAAATCTCCCCTCTGAAGCTGACAAGCTCTGGGGCTTGACTTTTTGTTCCAGGAGGAAAGAACAGATTTCAGATGAAGGATCTGAAATTTTGTTTGGAGATAAAGCGGGATTTGCTGTGCTAATTTCTTTTCCACAGGACATCAAAATAGAAGAAAAAAAGGCATCGTTAATCAGATTTCATTTCTCTCGATCCATGTGGCTCTGCAGGAGTTTTTTCACTCTTTCTATTGTTTTTCTTCCTAACTCCTTATACCTGATTTTGGACCTGGTGTTGCTGTTTTACGATGGCCTGGGTGAGCATTGCAGGGAGCTGGGGTTTTGGGGGGGGTGCATGCTGGCAATGCTGAGGACTGGTGCACTCAGGGGGGCTTGGGGTGCCCTGACACTGGTGGAGCAGCTGGTGTGGGATCCCACGAACAGGGGTCTGCCCAGGCAGGCAGCTGGGTCAGTGTCCAGCAGACCCACGCACCTCCCAGACAGCTGGCACGGTAACCAAACACCGGCAATTTTCAGAGAAAAACACATCTAATAACATTAATTTTCTTCTAGAGCAGACGGTAAGGTAACTAAAGCCAGGTTGATTGGGCTTCATTGGGATTTTTACCTAATGATCTTCTAGAAAGCAGGTGCACTGGCAGTGATTTTAAGCTTTAGAAAGCCCTAACAGTGTACCAAGTAAACCTTTGATGCTATGGGGATTTTCTAGGAGGGGGAGCTGCATTATTTTTAGATCATTGCAAAGCATTTGCTGACTGCAACAGAATTAATGGTGCTTTTATGGTAGTCAGTTAATGACTGTCAACAAACAGAGTTGATTTCAGTTCAAATTGTAATTTTAAATCAAACTAGCCAGCTGTCAGACATGGGAGCAGTGTGGACGATTCCTCCTCTAGCATCCTATGGTGCCGCTTCTGCATCCATCATTCTATCAGGTGTGTGTTGGGAGCCAGGTTTGAGATTCAAATCACATACACCACCTAATACTAATTTTAGGGTGGTGAATTCCTGGTTAGTTACACAAAAAACAACCAACTCCCCTATGCCTCACTACTGCTTTAAAGACTTAGGTTATTTCTATGTTGCAAAATAATTTTTTACTATAGAAACATGAAGTTCTGACGGTTGTAGTACATCTTTGCTTTGCCAAATGAGGAAAGCGGCTGCTTTTGTGGCCTGATTTGGTACAAGTCTCCTCTTGACCTTCAGTACCCTGAAAATCCATTCAAGACCATGAAAATTTCCCTAATCCTAGGGTGTTTTTCTGGGGCTCAGTAGGCCATTTGTACAGGGCAAGACAGAATAAACTACTATATTGCATGCATCCCTCAACATTTCTTCCAGACTGTCAATTGCATGAGCTTTGAAAGTGAACAGTGAAGCGTCTGTATTGGTAAATATGCCTCTATAATGCTAGTCCATTATTTGTGACAGGCTATTCTTCTCAGCATCTTTACCTCACTTCTGATATGCTCAGATATGCCAAAACTACTCTTGTAGGTTTATCCAAATAATAGTACTTAAACTGGAAGTTAACCAAAAAGAAAATAGTCCAGTCTACCTCTAGCTAGTATATTTTAACTATTCTGGGATGAAGACATCTTCAGGCATTAGCCTGGCCTAAGTGCATCTCTTGTTTAATTTTTCAAATCCTTCAAATTGCTGTGATTGTCATTTTTAGCAAGGGAGTTTCTCAAGTCATGAGTAATTTGCTGCTTTTGTACTTTTATACTGATCAGCACACCATGAGTATTACTTAAAATTTTTAATTAAGAAACCACACAAGACATTTTAATTACATTTGACTACTGGAGGCTGCAAGGGTAGCCTCAGCAGAAGAACTTGGAGGGGTCTAACAGCCCTCCATAATACATTATTTGAAAAACTCTGAAAGGTCTTGAAACGTTCATTGAATTTATGCTCTTGCAAGACAGTTATTACTTATTTTATAAGAATATAAAAAGGAAGAGCCTTTCTAATTATATCAGAGGAAAGAAGAGAGCTAAGCAGTGCTCACTGCTGCTCTCATCCTCTGAACCAGTTCTTCTGCTTCAGCATTTCAATTAGAGTTTTGTACTGTGAGCTCAGTTTCTCATTGAGGTGTTCCATTGATATTTGCCTTTGTTTGGTCTCGGCCTGAACTTGGCATGTATCATCTCACTTCCAGACAGTCTTTCTTTCCCACACAGATGTAAAAGAAAAGCTCAGCTTTAATCTTCAGGTATGTGGGAAAAATCCATTTTTTTTTTTTTTTTTTTTTTTTTAACTGTTGTGGCTTGAAAAGCTTTGAAACCAGTGAGGACAATAATAAAATGTACTTCTATAAACATGTTTGAAGTCCAAAGTCATTATGCAATCATTAATAAAGCCTTGTAATGCAATTTGACTCTATGGTGTATTACTGGCTAACGTTAGCTAAGCAACTTTCAGTTTAGTAAATATTCTAGCATTTTGTGCAAGAACTGGTAAATTTGGACCTCTAGAATTGAATTAGTAATGGGATCATATTGCCAGTGTTAGATTTCTGAAGAGGCCAACAATAAAGCACAGACAAGCTACCAGCAAGTGAATGTACGGAGAGATCTCACTGCTGAACTCTCTCGTGTAGCTCCCAGGAGTTGGTGAATTACAGGCTTCCTAAGCAGGCAGATGACTACTCACAGTTATCTGTCGTTAAGTTGTCTAATACCTTTTTGAACCCTTTTCTGCTTTTTGCTTCCAGTGAGTTTTGGTAATGAGTTCCACAGTTGAATTACTTGGAAAAAAGAAAATCCAGACTTCCTTTTGTTGCTTTAAATGTATTGTCTGATTATTTCATTGTGTAATGTGAGAAGGAATGGCTTCTGTATGAGGAAAAAAATTATAGATTAAGATGAAAGATGTAGGGAAAGTGAACTATTACACATCTGTGTTTCTCATCTATTCTTCATAGCTCTTCCATTTCCATTAAATGATTTAGAGATGGAAAGACCAGGACTGATGGATGTATTCAAATGTGAGTATTGCTGGGGTTTGTGCAGTTTCGTGACAGCAGTTTCTGCTCCATTGTCAGTCTTTTCCTAAAATTCCTTACATTTTGCTTGATTTCTTACTGTGGTTAAGCACTGAACCTGTAGTTAAAGGAAACTAATCCACAACTCCAGATCTGTTTTCTGAGTAGAAATAACTTTAGAGACCACAACTCTGGGTATTGTAGCAATGTTCCCTAAGCACATTATTTAATGTTTATTGACACGGGGCTTCATATCCCAGTTTATCTACATTCAGAGTTTTTTTCCACAACTCTTTTCAGCTATTTTACATTTGGCTATCCTGAATAAAATTTTGTTGTTTCCTTTAAATCGTTTCAAGCTGATTTGTGGGTAATTCTACTCTCTAGTGCAGTAAAGATATTCAGTCTGTTTTCACATGATCATGTGTTTAAAAAAAAGTAAAAGTATGACGTAGAGAAAGTCAAGAGAAAGTCCAGTTTGTTTTAAAATTTGCTAACACAGTCGGTTTATAGAAGACTCTTATGGCCATCATTGACCCATTTTCTCAGTTTAACTGACACCATCCACTTGGTGTCTTCATGTATTCCTAAGGCCTTAAAGTTCAGTGTAGGCATCATTTGGTGTTCTGCAACACTTCTGTAGTTGGTTATGTCAGCAGTTTAAGAAACAATAGGGAAGCCACTCAGTGTAAAAAACTTAGAATATAATATCCTGGACGAAACTTTGAGAAGGAAAAGGAAAAGGAAAAGGAAAAGGAAAAGGAAAAGGAAAAGGAAAAGGAAAAGGAAAAGGAAAAGGAAAAGGAAAAGGAAAAGGAAAAGGAAAAGGAAAAGGAAAAGGAAGGGAAAGGTAAAAGGAAAAGGAAAAGGAAAAGGAAGAGAGGAGAAAGAAGAGGAGAGGAGAGGAGAGGAGAGGGAGAGGGAGAGGGAGAGGGAGAGGGAGAGGGAGAGGGAGAGGGAGTATCAAAGCAGTCTGAAGTTTAGCCAGTAGACCTGGTAAAGGAATTGTACTTTTCCCAAAGAAAGCTAGCCAGTCCATCCACATGAAGTGGTAGATAAACAGAGGTTGCTGCGATTTGTTTTAACTTGTGGAGAACAAAAGAGAAAGCAGTTCTGGTGTTGTAAGCAGCCGTGGCAGAGAAGGTCTCTCATGTGCTTGCTTTCTGCTTCTCTCTAGACATGTATTTTGATTTTGGACCAGGAAACTCATAGAACTGTGTCAATCATGAATGAAAAAAAACCAAAACAAACCAAATCAACAGACTGGGCTTGTGTCATATGATGTCATAAATGCTCCATGCCTTCCAGGAGGCATCTGAGCCTAATGGAAGATTCCACTTATGGAACCCATTTGATTTACAGTCAGATCTGGATAGTCTTGAGATAAGTTACAATCCTCCTGGGAAATACAGGACACTGGAATTCCATGTCCTGCCTTTTCTCCTAATCACCCTTATTCTTACTATGACTTTGAGCAGTGCATGAAGTATTGGTAGCTGTGCTAAAGGATAGAAATTTAAACAAGTGTCATTCCTATGGAGATAATGTTCTTGCAAATATTGCATTTTATTGTAGATGCACATTCTTACTGGTCTCAATCATGCATTTTGTGTGTCTGTGGAAAACATTTTTACAGTGCATTTTTACATTGAGTTAGATTTTCATCTATCTTTTGTAGGCAATGTGGTTAAATTTTACTTTTTAATATATATAATTACAAAAATCCATTTTGTTGAAATTTTGAAATTTCTTCATGGAATGGGTTGTCAGGCATTGGAACAGGCTGCCCAGGGAAGAGATTGAGTCACCATCCCTGGAGGTGTTTAAAAGATGTGTAGAGGTGGCATTTAGGGACATAGTTTAGAGTGGACTTGGCAGTGTTAGGCTGATGGTTGAAAACAATGACCTTAAAGGTCCTTTCCAACATAAATGATTCTATGATTCTATGATTCTATGATTCTATGATTCTATTTCAGTGACTCTGTACTCCCATAGTTTGCACCTCCATTTAGCCTCCTGGGTAATATACATTATGTTAATTTGCAGTTCAGGCTGGTTAGCGTCTATGCAAATCTGAGCCTTTGGGTTACATTTACTGAAGGTTTTGAAGTTTTTCTCTTCAATCATAGGGCTGGGTAATTCCTTGGTTTTGTAATATGCAAACTGACTGATGTATACAGTCACCTGATTCTAGCAGCTGAGGCTTTACCAAAAACAGTAATTATCATGATCAATTAAAAATCTGGCCAGACTGAGATCAATCCTTATGAGTTTGAGTTTTTGTTTAGGACAGTGAGAATAAGCAAAGGGCTTCTTCAAATCTCTTTTTTTCTTATATTATATTTTTGTTTTACAAGTATGCGGCCCTAAGATTATAAATTGCATTGCCATCTATTCTGTGAGCTAGATTTCTGGGAAGTCTTCAAAATTTATAGAGCAAATGCAGTAAGGTGGGTAAATTCAGGAGGAGAATGTGAATTCAAGGGCATACGAAAGAATCTTGGAATTCCACATTTGCCTCATTGGGTTTCATCACTGATTTTGGACCAACAGCTTTACTGTCCTCACTGAAAATGAATGTTATATTTTATTTTATGTCTTTTAGTTGTGTGATAAAGAGGATATAAAGGAGTGAGTGGCCTTGCATTTGCAGTGTCATTGCCTTTAATTTTTTGCAATTATAAACTTTCAGGCATTGGTGCTTATAATTAGACACTTCTATACCTTAATGAGAAAACTATATAGCAAACATGTAAGTCATCTCCTAGATGCTTAAAATTAATTAGAAGACCTAAACAGGGCACCTTGTTTGAAAATGTTAACAGAAATTTTGCTGTAACTCTCTTGAAATTAAACTCCATCCCTTTGCTTTATTGCATTCCTGGTTTGACTATAAATTATGATTTTAGTCTTTATGGTAACATTAAATTGTAGGTGATGAACATGGAGAACTCCACAATCAAGAACAGCATTGAATTATTCAAATATCTTTGAATTACATGTGGAATAAGAATTACTTGATTATGTTTTAGTACCTTTTGGGTCCCTTTAGCTATGTATTGATGCTGGAGGGGGATTAAGAAGAGAGAGAGAAGGACAGAAAGAGATTGCTTTCTCTGCAACTTCAAATTCAACCTGACCAAAGCACATGATATATTTCATTTTACTCATTATTTCAATCGAGTTTTGCCTCAAATGTCATTCTGTGCTGCACAAAGTTTAGTATTTTGAAAACATGTAAAATCAAAACATCATATTTAGATGGAGCCCAAGAACATCTTTCCTTCTCAAATAAATCTAGTCAGCCCTGCAGACTGTGCCCATTATTGGCTGCAGAAGCAGAAGACAGAACCCTTTTACTCTCTGTATGGGCAGAGGGCAGGCATTTGATAAATGAATGGAGAAGCCTATGTCAGCTTCAGAGAAGAAAACAAAAGAACCAGAGAAAGAGCAATGAAAAAAAGAGACTGTCAGTGGAAACTGCTGAAAGATTGACTGTAGTTTTCCATTGCTTGTTTTGTCTGTTGAGTTATTTGTTCTTGTTTATTGTTTGTTTCCTCTATCTATACAACTGGATTCTTGTACTAATATATCCTCCCCCACTTTTCTAAGAACTAATTTTAAGGGACTATCAAAAATATACCAGATAAATCATGTCTCTTTTTATGCATGTAGCTTAGCTTTCAGACTGTGTATGTGTCAGAGGAAGAAGTTGTGTCTGTGGAAGGAGGGAACGCTTTCATCGAAAGACAGCACAGGTGTCCTTGCATGACTGTTGTCTGGTTCATTGATCTCACTTTCTTAAGTTCAAAATTTACACATCTGAGAATCCTTCTGCACCTCACAATATAGAAACCTTCGAAGATTGAGTTGATGTTTACTTCATGGGCTTAAACCTCTCAGCATGAGCAGCATTTCATGGGTCTGTGGAGGAGGAGAACAGAGGGTGATTCTTTCTGACAGTGATGAACCCACCTCTGTGGTTTGGCTTTTGAAACCCTTGGACTTTAGGAAAGTTCAGAACCAAACCTGCATGCTCAGGTTCTTCCATCAAATAAAAAGTAATCTTAAAGTTATGTTTTAGACCAGTGCTGGAAGAGAAAAGCTTGCTCTGTTGATGATAATTATTTGACTCCTCCTGACTCTGCTGATTTATTAAAGGAGATGGAATTTAATTAAGATTTAGTCTCAGCCTATCTGTAATTTACATAGAGGTTTTAGCAAACTTTACTAATATGTGGAGTTCGCAGTAATGGTCCAGTTTTTCCTGTAGGTTTTTCTGCTTGGCTTTCATCCCGTCTGTTAGGTAAAATGAAGGCCCAGAAAATCAGATTATTACATCCCAAGGGGCAGGACTGATAAGCAGCACATGATTGTTGATCTGCTTGCTACCCGGTGTTGGTGGTGTTTGAGGTGCTGCAAGATGCAAAGCCAATTTGTTAACAATTAGTGCTCATTAGAATCATTTCCTGTTATCGATTTTAAATGTTTGACAAAGCACTTTTAGGAAACTGCACCCAAAAAAAAAATAGTGGCTGTACATCAGTGCTTAGTAATTACAACTCTTTAGGGCCCAGTGTCAATCTTAACTAACTGGTTTCATTGGTTTCCAAGTAATTATTTCTGCTTTGGATCCCACCTGCTATCCCCTCCAGATTAAAGATGCCTTGAAACAAGGACATAGTTCTTGATTAGCAGAGTTGCTGAGGAAGGAGTGATAAAACAAAAGCAGCTTTTTGTTTTCTGTCTTGGTTTGTCATGGCTTGGGCTCTTTATCTTACGTAACTACCAGTGGATTACATGATATTCATTGCAGGAATTATTGTCAGCCTGGAATTAAGTGTGATTTCCATTGACCTTAACATTTAACATGTGGGTTTAATTTTAGATGCATCCTTGCACTTATACACACATTGAGAATTGTGGATCCATTAAAATCTAATTTAGGTATGGTAAAATAAGATATAATGACATGTTACAATAAGGTCTAGGACTCCAATAGAATATATCTGTTAATTTTCTTAGAAATTTGGGCTATAGTTACTATTAATCTGCTTTACATGCCAGAAGAGACTTGAATGTCAGATTATTTAATAAACAATACAATGTGGGTATATCTGTAAAAAGCACGAGATCAGGCAGACCTGAATTTCCACATGTATTGGATATGTATGATGAGTTGTTATAAACTTATGCCTTTTATGAGTACACTGGAATTTTGGCTAAATTTGGCAGTGTCAAAGGTGCACCTAGCACTATAGCCATCTGGGTGAATTTTCCTTCCTTCTTCACTTTAAATTTTTAGCAACATCAGTTCAGGTTTCATAAGCACTCTCCTAAAATGCTTGCAGATATTTTAAATGAATACCGTGATCCCTGTTGCACAAGGTGGAGACCTAACACAAGACTTGGCTTCTGCCTTTCCCACCCCCATTCGTGAATTAGTCTCACAATTACTGTAAAAATTAAGGGGAGTGTGGGTGAAATACGGGAGGCTTAGTCCCTCTAACCTTAATAAACAGAGATGGTATTGACACAAGTGAATTTTGTTTAACCACAGTACATTTGCTTCTTAATTAGTGAATATTCATCTGTCATGAGCAGCAGCTATGACACCCCTCCCCGCTAACACGTTCTGTCATAAATAATCAATGAGAGGCTATTAATATTCATGAGTGAGAATCTGTGTAGTCATGTGCACTGATGCAGAGACAGGGGGAGTGTTGCCATGAACTGAGTCGAAACTCTGTGTGTGTATACGGGAGTGTAAGATAGTTAGGGAAAGGGAAGAAGAGCATGCTGCTACACGCTGCCCTGCCGTGTGCTTCCAGCTCACAGTGCTGTGCCTGTGTTTCGGGGCTGGAGTGACTGATGAAAAACAGTAGTCAAGTCTGGAGGGTGATTCCCTGTCAGTGCATTTGCCTTTCAGTGCTGGGGAAATTAGAGGCTTTGCTCTCGTGTTGCTTATTAGGATGGGCTGCAATCTGTGCACTTTTCAGAAGAGAGAGGAACACTACAAACTGCTCTACGAAGTTTCACAGGTGAGTGCAGAGGATATTGCCAGCATCTCCAGGGTAAAAATATGTGTTATTTACAGAGAGTAAGTAGAGATGCTTTTGTTTTGCTTTTCCTTTTTTTTTTCCTTTGCAAAATTGCTAGCTAAGTTGTTTGGGCGGGGGTTGGTAATTATTAGTATTTTGGGTGCCTGTTGTTTTCGGCTCATTTGCCACTCCCCCTTCAGATGACTTCCTGTGGGATTCTTTTAACATTTTTGTGCATCTTCTGCCAAGATGTCAGTCATATAGCTGCAGTCTCACTGAACCGTATCGGTGATGTTTTAAGGGAGCCCGTAGCTTTAGTAATAAGGCTGATTTCAGATAAGTTGCACTGCTGCCTCTGAAAGCTTTAGGTCTGTGATCTCACCTATTTCTAAGTTAAGGAGCAAAGTTTTTATGACATGTCTGTGCTGGCCAAGAAGTATGTTAGATTTTCAGATTAATTAATTAAAATTGAAATTATTCTGAAGCATACTTGTCACCTTTAAACAGGTACTGAGCACAACAAGGTTTCCGTGGCTGAGATGTGCTGCTTCATTCATTGTATGTGTGTTATTTCTGTTTGCTACTAGACAAAGATCTTAATCCCATCTAGATATTTTGGTGTCTCTTTCAGCATCATAGCAGAGTGAGTAGCAGTGTAGCAGTGTGCTGCTAATGTGTTCTCAGCTCCTTCAGAATAAGATAAGACGAAACAAGCACTTACCATAGTAGCCCATAATTTTTGCTCGGATCCTATTGAATCAGTATTTGATTTGCAGCTTTTTTGTTTGTTCTTTCCTCTTGGCACAGCAGATCCTCGCATACTAAAGTTTAGTGCCTTTCAGCATCAGTTCTCTCTCTCTCTATAATTTGTCCTGGCTTTGACACATTGGCGTTGACAGAGGCTGAACGCTTGCAGTTTTGGGCTGCACTGCTGCTGTGACAGGCAGCGTGGAGAAGAAAAAACAGTTTACAGTGTTGGTGGTCTATTGGCACAGCAGCAGCTAAGTGCCCATTGCCGACTGGTTCTCTGAGTTCCTCCTGACGTGATTCATTTCACAGTGGGCTAATTACAAAGTGGATTCTCTACACATGAAGCAGCCTCCTCAGTTGCAGTGTTAATGCACATTTTCATGGTAATGTGATCAGAGCCTCATTAGCCAGTTTCCAAAATGATCCTCTGCATTAATTAAATATAAAAATGACTCTTTTTATCACCATAGAGAGGAAGAAGAAGATTAACATTGTTAATTACTACTGGGGGCAATACCTCTGCGTCATTTTTTAGCACAGAACCAGCAGGCATATTCAATCCTAAAGGAGTGTCCGTTTGCAGGTAACCTGCCCATTGCCTTGCCTGGTGAAGATGGTCTCTAGGTGGAACACTTCCCTTTAGTTCAATAGTTAGTTGTAATCCCATCATCATATTTTCTTACAGTAATAGCACAGGAAAAAGTGTAGCAGCATGTTTCTCTCTCCTCCCTTTCCCCCTCCCCAGCTCTGGATTGCCAAACTGATCTGAAAGTGTAAAATTGAGAGAGTGGAGTAGGTCCATGTCGGCTTTTCTGTGCCAGGGAATAAGAAATGCAGGTTGTGCTATCAAGTGGATTAGACATTTCTTAAAGGGCTGCATGTGTATAAGGAAAAAAGAGGCTGTGCCTGGTTCAGAGTGAGTGCATTTTCAAACTACACCTTGCATTAAGGTTGCATGGTAATAAATGCTATTGAAATGATCAACAAACCCAAAGGTGGGCTTTTAAAGAGATTCTAGAGATATTCTCCCCTTTATCTGTTATCTTCTCAACTGTTAAGCTGGAGTGTCTGTGGATGTGAACAACCAAGGTGCAAAATGAACTAGTGCTTTCGCTTTTTACTCTGGTGCTTGCCAGATAAAGTGTAATCCCTGGGAGGATCTGAGAGAGTTTCCTTGGGGAGTTGAAATGCAGTGAGCCTGGTGCTGCATCTTGTGCTGTTAGGGAAATGTCACTGATAAGGTGCAGAAGGAGAGCAGAGAAATGACTTAGTGTGCTCACTGCCAGATCCTGTGTTCATCTGTAAACTCATCCCTATCTTTGTTTCAGTGTATACAGGTCAGAGCCCAAAGGATACTGAGCATATTTTTAACCAGGTGCTACAGTAGAGATCAGGTAGTATCTCACACCATAACTGCTTCTGTGTACAATACTGATTTGCTGCTGTGGGGGGAGGGAGTGGCAGTAGAATATGATAAATTAAATTAAGCCAAGGCAGGCATTGCTACTTGATTTGCAAATCCCTTTTTAACTCTCCAGTCCTGTAATTCCTATACCACAGCCTTGGCTCTTTCATCTGCATGATTTCTGGAGAGCCTGGGACAAGTTAGCCTGCCAGGGACATGAACTGACTGAGGATGAGCTGTGGCTCACTAGCATATGTGGATCAGATAGATTAATTTATATTCATATAAGGAAGCAATCCTAGCCTCATCTGTCACCTTTCCGGTGCTAGGCTACCTGATACTGTGGGTGGTCTGTGCACTCATGTACTTAAAAATACAGTAAACAAAGGAAAGTGTGTTTGCAGAGGAAAACCGTGCAAGTGCTTACAGTAAAGCGTGTTTTGTCCTACTGTTTATAGTGAGGTCAGATTCAGCACCAGAGAGCTTTTTGTTGTAGAGCTGCTGGGAAATGAAGACATCGTTAGAATACGTATAATTCCTTGCTCTTTCCCCCACCCCCTTTCTCCAGACTCATTTGCCTTTCCCTGAGATAGCAGTTCAGAGACCATGGAGGCTCTCTCCAAAACAGCATTTACTTGTATGATAGAGACTTTTAATTTGATAACTGTGTTTTGCACATGCAGACTGGGATGAAAACAAAAAGTTAAATAGACATGTTTTGAGATGAAAGCTTTTGAGATACCAATATGCATTGGTGAACCAACCTTGTTCTTCTGAGTGCCTCTTCACCTGTCCTCAGGACATGAAGACAGCTCTGCTTTGCCTCTTGACTTCGTCATGAGACAGTATCAGGCATAGCATCCCCCTAAGTCCTCTTCTCCATATTCCTACCAGTGGAGAAACAGAAGTTGTCTCAATTTGAAATTTATGGCCCTACATGCTACTTCATGGGGCACTTTATTTTTATTTCCTGTGTGCTGTAGAAGCAGGATTGGAGCTAATGAATGTGCAGCCAGGAAGTCTACATCAAGTCACTTAGAGATGGTGGGATCTGGTGTGTGTGCTCTTATCCATTAGGATCAGACCTCTGCCTTTTGAGGCTGGTTTGCTCTTGCACTGCTGCAGTGAAAGTGTGTTTAACTCATTTGTTAGCTGCATGGTGAGGACTTTTCCCATTTAGCAGAAAGGATAGGAGAAATTGGATTGAAGGGAATGATTGAAGGCAAGGACTGAAGGGAATGAACTGGAGCACCATCTCATCAATAGTCAGCAGTGATTTTCAATAGCCTTGTGTGAGACTCAAGGAAATGCAAATTTTTCACAGAATTCTGTGGATATCATATGGAAGTAATTTTTGTTTGCAGGAATTTTTATGTTTTATTTTCAAAATGTGCAGTTAACCCAAATTTTTATGTTTTATTTTCAAAATGTGCAGTTAACCGAAAGAAATCGAAGGGAGGGACGGAGAAAACACAGTACTTTCAGAAGTCAACAAAATACAAATGTTAACTTCTTTTTTGAGTTACATGTTAGGAAGCAGTCGTGGCTCATCTGAGTTCAGGATTGAAAGAGAGAAAGGTCAAAAGCTAGAAGGGAAAACAGAGGCAATTTGGGGTGTCTCATAAAGTCAGTGGTGGAGTTAGGATTAAAACTAGAAGGATGCACATTTGTATTTTACATTTGACCTGAGATGATAGTAGAGCCTCCTTGCAGCGTTTTAAAATCCTCTGAAGACTGATTATGCAGTTTGCTTCTCATGGTCGTTTCAATAATTAGCATAAAGCTCAAATTTTCCTCAGTTTAGAGTTCTGATTTTATGTTCAATTTGATATCCCTTGGGCTGCTCGAAGTACTGAGTTTTAGTGATACGTCTCTTCAAATTCAGAGGTATTTGCAAGAGAGACATCAAGCCTGCCCATGGAAACAGCAGAGGCACTTCAGCATTTTCAGGAAATAGAGCTTATAGCTGGTATTGGGGTAAGGAAAGAAGACTGGGGGCCAAGCACTGTTCCTTGTCACCGGGACCTGCCTTCTCTGGTCTTCATGAAGTTTGGGCTTATTCAGAGAATTTAATAGACTAGATGGTGTGAACCAGTCTCCAGCCACTAATACATACCTTTGGTATTTATGCTGTGTGAGGTATTTATGTGACACATTCTCAGTGTGGTGTTTGTAATTAGCTCCCATCCTTTTCTGAAGATATCTGCCATCAGCTTTTGCATCACTTTTGTTTGCTGTTCTCAGTGCCACCTCCAAATGCTCCTCACAAATTTCACCATCCAGGGGAAAGTACTGTCTTGTGCTTGATCAGCACAAACACATTTTGGGGTCCCTTTATATCTCAGTTCTATTTTTAATAGAAATTGTGTGGCAGGACACTTTTAGCTTTGGAGAATATGAAAGGAGAAAATTATAGATTTAATTTTGTGGGAATCAGTTGAATTATCCAAGTTGAAATAAATCAGTAGCAAAAGTAGATCTGGTTTGATCTTAATGCATTTCCTAGCTTTTCCTTCTTGCTCCTTTCTAAATTTCTGAACAAAAAAATTGAGAACCCCTAGATTCCTTTTTTTCTAAGGAGCTCTTCTGAGTACTGATATATCTGTTAGAAAAGTTCAGAAAATAAATTGTGAGGTGCTGAAGGAGTCAACAAACTTGTAGTCCTCTTTCCTCTCAATTTAATTGAACAATTTTAGAACTCATCTCTATGTGATTCCCTTCAAAGCTGTTCTGTCTCATATTAATAGAACAGTGTTTTTATGGTAAAAATATGATCAAGTAAAGCTTGTAATACTTTTCTAGCCATGTCCTAGAAACTTACTTGGAATTTCCTTAAAGAACCTCTGCTGAAATGAAAAGACTTTAAAAAACAAGTCCATAAAATCTGACTTCTCTCACACATAAGGACATGGTCTTTGTGGTTAACAAGCACAGCTTTTCTGGTTCTTCTGTTTCCTTGCTTTTCTTTACACCAATAATTGAGCAGCATTCATCTAGCTCACTCACCCATTGCTGTAATGCTTGTTCAGACTGTACTCAGAAAGTGTCACCAGTGTTGTGGCATTGCTAACAACTGAGCTCTTGCCCCTGGTGGAGGAGATCATTGTCCCACACTGGGTGCTGGTCCATGACCCACAGGAGCACTGGGTGTCACCCCCAGAGTCCCAGGCATCCAGGCCTCAGCTCTGTGCTTTGAGTCACCTTATGCTGAAAAGATACATCTGAAAGGCCACCTCTTGTCTGGATTTAGGCTCTCACCACAGAGCTATGTTTGGGTGTGAGGGCTCCTTGAGGATTCCTGGGCGATTACACTGTGAGGATTTGGGTCTGAGGATATGTAGGCTGCTTAAAATAACTAGCTCTGGCTGCCTGGATGGGTGGTGGCTGTAGAGAAGACACCTATGAATACAACTAGGCATGTAAGTGTGTCATCATCTGACTTCCTAAAAACCTAAACCCGTTAGCAGGATTTTTGAGATCGTTCTTTTGAACATGACACCTGAATTATACGCTAGGTGCCTAAGTGTTATTTTGGATCTCACACCAACTGCCTTTGATAAAACGCTTATTTTTTTCTGATAAAATCCATCAAACTCTGAAGTGTTGCCACAGACTTCACTGGGGCCAGACTTTCATTTTCTGTCCTTGTTTACTGTCTTGTAAAAGGCATATGGTTCCTGCATATACCTCAAGAGGAAGGATAAAGAAAGAGTTGTGAGATAAGAAAGCAGACAATAGTATGTGAGATAAGAATTCAGGGGATGGATACAACAGAGGCAGCTATACAAAGCTGTATTGAGCTTATATCAGTAATCTCCAGGGATATGCAATGCCATGAAAAATAAAAAAAGTGGTTGAGATACTGAATAGCATTATTTTCTCCATTTTGCTGTCCCTTGCATCTTGAATTTAACAATGGAGATTAAGGAGTCCTCTAATGATCAGGTTTTTGTACATTTTTTAGAGAGCTATCCTTTCTTGAGTCTTTCTTCCTGATGGGATTTGGTATGGATATAATACTCAGGCCTAAGGCAAAACATATCTTTATGTGAGTCTTATACATTAGTGATGTGATGTGATGAAACCAATCTTGCTACCTTGAGCATTCACAGACTAGTAACTGCTGAAGAAGCATATTTAAGGGGTTCGATATTTTTGTTTTGTGGTTCGTTGAATGGGAGGGGCATTAAAATGTCAGCCAGACACTCTGCCAAGTCTATGTTAAGAGTTAATTGACAGTAGGTTGTTTCATCAGTTTTCTCTCAAGAGCTAAGAGTTTAATGGAGACATGTACAGCAGGGCTTGGTGGTACCCAGAGGTTCTTCCACCCCTAGGCATTTGGTGAGATCTCATAAAAATAATAATGAAAAAAAGAAGCTGAAAAGTTCCTGGATCTTTGTCTTTAAGGCTGTTTAACTTCAGAGTGTATTTGACCTGCTATTTTAAAGGACATGAGCTTTTTCTAATAGTACCTGCTTTTCTGTCCACCCCATGACTTTGAGCCCACTGGCTAATTTCAACTATAAAGGCTTTTCCAGTCTTCTAGGTTCATGTGAATTACTTTGATGATACTATTAGGTAGATAATTTTTTTCAAGAACAAGAGGATTTCCTAGCTTGCAAACATTACCTCAAAATACCAAAACATGAAAGAATTTAAAAATTTAGATGCAGATTATTCTTTATACACTTACTTTGTCAATGCAGTGAAGACAGTTACTTGCTATTTTTTGTGTAACAAGCTTGTCATTTGTTTTACTTCACTCAATATTTGTAACAAAAATCAGTCTGTTGAGAGAGGATATTAGATCAGTAACTGTTACCAGGTTATCTGTAATTTTTTAAAATAATAAGCAATAGTTCATAAAGAAAATATTTTTATGCAATGGACTGAACCTAGAAATTGAATTCCAGTGTCTTTATATAACACATTACAAACTCTTGCAGTTGTTTGTATTTTGTATTTAAGTTTAAAATATTGGTATGGACAGGCAGAGGACACTATGGCTATTTGACCATTTCTACATAACGTAAACTTGCATGACCCCTCACTGTTGTGTTTTTTTATTGTTTCACTTAAAGGAAGTTTGGAAATTATACATATTATAGTCTCAGGTGGAAAAAACAATTAATTCCTTTTCTTTCAGGAGTAAAGTTGCTGCTTTTTTGTTTGTTTGTTTTTAACCAACAGAAGCAAACCCTGATAATCAGCAAAGTGAAGCAAAGCAAACATTCTTTTTCCTTTGTTTTATGGTCTGATTGTATACAGTAGCAGTTTATTCCCTAGAGGTTTTAGTCATGAAGTTTGACCTCTGAAGCAACAGAAGTATAGTAGAATGAGTAATTTTCCATACTACTGAGTCATATGTAAAATTCCTGTGCTTCATGTGTATTAATGTCAGAGTTGAACCTGAGAGGACTCAACCTGCAAAAGGCTACAAGAGTCTTTAATTGTGCTATTCATCCACCTGGAGACTTTTTTCTGTTTTGTTTTATCTCTCTTAGTATGTGAAGGGGTTGTTATTTGCTTTGTTTTGTTCTGTTTTTTTCTAGCTCCTGGAATCATACTGTTTAAAAAAAACCCCACTTCTCATTAAAAGTAGTCTCACTTAAGATCAGTGAGAAAGGTTTGCAAATGTCAGTCAGGTTTGCTTTACAGTTTAAGAAATTTGAAAGGAATTGGAATGAACTTTAAAGATAATGTTTAGAAACAGTCTAAATTCTTGAGGGTTTGCCATTCTTCTGCATGTCTAAGGCAGGCATCATTGCTTGAGAAGTGAGGCCGAGACCCATCCATGTGGGGTTAGCCCTAAGGAGGAGGAAAATGTTTGGCTCTGGACTTTCAGGGCTTGTCCACAGACATCAGTGCCAACAGGAGCCGGTGGTGGCTGTATCAGCATGGCAGTGCACGCTTGAGACCCCAGCCAGTTTCTAGCTAGGATCATAGGTTCTGCATCTGCAGATGTGCCTCCAGGGACCACCTTGCTTGCAAATGTCAGCACAGCTTCTGTGTGCATGTGCAGAAGACTGGTGAGGCTCCTGGGAAAGATCCACAAACTTACTAGGTGTTCAGTTGCTCTCCAATGTCAGAAAGATGATTAACTGTAGGACAAGGACCCATGTCCTGAGGACCAAGAGGAGCATGGGAATGGGTGAACTGTGCTAAATCTTGTGAGGACTGAACAACTGAAATAATCAGAGAAATATATTATCTTCAGTTACCTGTGCTATAACAGAACAAATGTCTGACATATTTAATATGTTTGATCATATTTGTAATGTGCTTTTTGCATATTATAGTGATGTATTTGCAGGGAAGGCTGCTCAAGGAATGATCATTATTCAGGCCTTTGACTTCCTCATGGTTAGAATGCGAAGTATTCATATTCTTCCTGCTTTCCATGGGCATATGAACTGCCAGTTCAAAACAAATGTTAGTAGCAACAACAGATGAAAGAAAGAGTCAATTATTAGTTAAAGTTGAGCATTTGGAATACTTTCTCAGACGTCAAGGCTACTAGAAGTGGGGGTGGCATCTCTCATTCCATTATGGTTTTATATATTTTTAAATGTAATTTGTCATCTAGTCTACTATTACAGTCAGGAAAGATAAAGACCCATAAGTTTATAAATGGGGAATTGCAGAAGGTGTGTGTGGTGTCTAGGTTCTATTTCATGCAGGAATATAATTCTATCAAAATCAAAATGCTTTCTAGAAAAGTTCAAGATTTCAGCAAAGCATAGTCTTAGGGGAAAAAAAACAGGAAAGAAATTTCCAGGAGTACCTGAATATCATTTCTATATCACTATAGTGAAATATTTAGGATGATTAACATTTTGAAACATCTTACGTTCCATAGTTTCTAAAATGATGTGTTATATAGTATGAAATTTGGATGCCAACAGTGAGTCAAGTGTTCTTTTATCTTAAAATATTTTCCTCTTTTCAGAGTTGTGTGTACTGTTTGTGAAATCTCAAACTTTCTCCTGACGTGGAATTTCCATCCTCTCTAGGTTTCCCATTCTGAGACACGTGACTTACTGTAGGGAAGCTCTTCCTTATGTATGATCCCCTTCACCAGCATATACTTCTTGTAGAGATTTTGTCAGAGAGCGGGCTCATATCTTATGAGAGAGAAGGAAAGCATATATAGCAAGAAGCATTCATGTAAACATATTCCAACAAGGTATTTATTAGAAAAATAATAGATGATCACCTTCACAGTATATGTTGTGATGTCAGAGAGGGATATTGCTCTGTTAAAGAGAGTGTGCCAAAATCTTTTGTTTTGTTTCTGGAAATCCCACGCCACTGGATCAGTAACTGTGGTGTATTGAGGCACAGGTCCTGATCAGCACAGCAGCAGGACTTGGAAGTCTGGCTCTAATTCCTTCTCTCATCGGCATATTTGAAGAGTTCCTGGTTTCTCTTTTCCCTTTCTGGTATAAAGATCTGTATTATTTAAAGCTTTAAAGATTAGCTGTAGAGATATTTGCTAATGGCTAATGAAGAAACCAGAATAGTGTTGTCTAATAATGATGATGGTGGTGATAACAATAAGCATCGTAAAATGGTAGATCGATCCACTTAGCAATTATTGGTAAAGTTATAATACAAAGTGAATTGTTGCAGTGGATTGTAGATCTACCTGCATTTCCCAGCAGCTCTGGAATCCCACACTTCCTCAAAGTCCAGAAAGGATTTTGTTTGGTTTGTTGAAAGACTATGTTTTGCTTCACTGTATGCTAAAAGTCAGTTTTGATAGAAATTTTCTTTGCAGTTTCCCCAGAATTTCTCCTCAAATAATTAATGGGGCAAGATGCTTTTTTATTAATGTATTTTACTTTATTGTGCAAATTAGAGGCTTTTTAGTATGGAAAAAATTATAAATATGAATTTATTGGTATTGCTTTCTCCAGGTACTAATAAATATAGGAGGGGTTTGCTAGTTGTTCATCAGTAGTGGAGTCATGTTGCTTTCAATTAAGTTCAGCATAGATATAAAGTCTCCTCACTCCTATAAGTATAATACATTTCAAATCTTATGTGTGAATCTTACTAAACCATTTAAAATCTTCTTGATTAAGTAGTTTTAAGTTCCTAATACAAGAGGTTGTTCCCATTTATCTCCAAATGACCTCTTTATCTCCAGATTTACGTATTTCCTTGAATTAAAACTGTCATTTGGTCATGTTCAGTAGGAGAATGTCTTTGAAAGTCTGACCTGTGGGAACATGATGAATAATGACAGGGGAAGGATTTTGCCCACTGAGAATACCAAATCATGTAGCGCTGTAGTTTCACTTACTAAATATTGTCCAGGCTCTATTGTTGAACCCTGTGCTGCCAGTGTCACTTTGTCAGGATGTTTTCTGTCCTGTGACTAGCAGCTTCAAATGTACTCATCCATCTTCTTGTCCCATTACATTTCATGTGACTGATGTTCTGCACCCATTAAAATTGATGGGAAAGAACAAAGAGAAGAAAAATGTGCCCTTCAACTGATTATGCCTTTGAAAGAGCAACTAAGACTCTGCGGCTATCTAGAGTAAACTGAGTAGTTATTTCTGTTTCAAACTATATTACTTAGATGTATTAATTCTTATGAGCAGTAGATCCCTTCTTTTGTTATTTTGATATTATATTGAGAGCTGCAAGCCTATGTCAATATTTTCTCCTTTAATTTTGTGACAGTAGGTGAACATACAGACACTTTTAGATGTATTAGCTGCCTCCGGTATTCTTGCCTGTGAGATATTGCTGGCATGCCTGAATACCCTCTCAGGGAAGGATGGAAATATGTTTGACAAGCCCAGGCCTTTCCTCTGAGGAAGGACCCACAGGGCTTTGATCAGCCACACCTCCTGTGCCGTGGAAGAGCACTTGCGTGGGATGTCACAAGGTTCTGCTTGGCAATAAGTGCTTCCTCACCTTACGCTAAGATCTTCAGAGCAATTAATGGGAGACTAGAAATACAAGAGCATTTGTAGTGTTGGCTTTATCTTTATTTCACAGATACAGATGGTTTCCCAGAGTGCTAGTCCAATGTTTCAGAGTTAGACGAGGGCCATTAGCCAGCTGAATGGAGAGGATAGATGTCATATTTACTGACAACCAAAGACGAAACACAGAGGAGAAGCAAAAATGAATGTTCCCGAGTGATCAGTGTGTCTGATTATTTACAGCTTATATGACAGCCTTCTCAATACAGCAGCCAACCATTCTTTCCCATTTGTGAATAGCAATGAGACTATTTTTTTTTTCAAATTGGGCTTTGACCTTGAGCACTTGTGTGCCCCAGAAAGGCAGTTTAATGGGCTCCTGTAGGCTTCCTGATGTTCTTGCAGAGGCTTCAGCTGTTCACATTCCTAGTGGTACTAGTATACACTAAAGTTTATTTCCATGCAAAGTTCATATGTATTTTGATTTTGTAAAACTCTGTGGCAGAAATTTGGGGTTCTTGGACTTTGCCTTGAAATTAGTGCTTTGTCTTGGCAATTTAGGCTTAGTTGGTGCTCTATCTGAAGTTCCTGAAGTATGTTTGGCTTGGGGGGCTCGGAAATGCTGCAGTGAGCTCTGAGCCTTGAAAGGTTGTTTCCTACAGTATGACCTATAATTATTTGAGATTTCTGATAGGCATCAAGGCCTGTTTTTTTTGTCAAGCATTTTTCTAAGACTGGAGATGGTATATTATAAAGTAGATAATATTCTTATGTCAGCGGTGGATTCAGTTGGGTTATTTATCCATATTTTAAAGACAATTGCTCACATCTAGAATTTGTGAAGAGGAGCTTTATTAAGATTAAAATGGGCAAATAAGACTTTAATAACTTTAATTTAGCAATTTCCTCGTGAGCTTCCCTGCTCTCTTTAGTTGCTTACTTGACCTCCAGCTGAGAGTGGATTCATTATTTTAAAGGAACATTCTTAGAGATAATTAACCTCTGAAATGAGTGGAAGTTAGGCAAAAATGCGCTGAATCTTTAGTGAGGTCCTGCTTATGCAGGACAGATCTGGATTGTTCAAGCACAGTGTCACCCTTAACATTAGAAGCACTTGAACAAGTAACCCAAGGGTAAATAGGGGCATAAACTTGATGTGCAGGGGAATATTTCCACTCTCTTACTCTGTACTAAAATGACATGGGGAAAAGGGACTGGTGGCAGAATGCACCCTTTCTTTTGTTTAGGACAGAAGTATCCAACAGATAGCCGATGCTTTGAAATTTGCACCCCTGTAATGGTAATTCTTTCCTCTGCATATGTCTTCTGTGGGACATGAAAAAGGTGACAAGTTGGATAGAAATCTCAGCCTACCCTTCTGGATTGCAATGATGGCAGCAGCTGCTGGGAATACATCCCAATTAATAAATTCTGTTGCCAAGTAAAGTCACTTCTGAGCACCATGCAGAAAGGTCATCATTCAAATAATAGTGCTGCTAATTTCTAGCACGACTTGAGGAGAGATAGGTCTCAGCCTCCCACCTCCCCATATCTCAGGAGACTTTAGTTGGAAGCTACTCTAAACCTTGGGTTACAGATTTTCAGAAAAGCTATTGTTCCCATGGTTTTGGTTTGGAAGACACTGGGAAATGCGTAGCTTTGTATTATAGTGAGGAAAATCTGAATGCAAGAGGAGGGATGAGAAAATTTGATTTCCTTTTATTGCACAGGAACACTGTACAATACTGACAGAATATTTACTCCTGTCTCTTTCATCTAATTTGATTCTCTGACTACTGTATCAATCTTTGTAGATTGGTGAAACAAAATTACAAAGCATCATAGGTATTGCTGCTTGTACTTCAGCAACAACTAGAAGACAGGAAAGAGTGAAAGATTTGAGTCATTCTAGAGGATTTATTTGCAAATTCATCCATAACAAAATTTGCCAGGTGTACGAACTGTTGTGAGCTGGCACCTCAAGCCATTTCATCCATAAGTTCTTTTATGGTTCCTTTTTTTCTTACTCCGAGAGATTTTTTATGTATGATATGGATGTGTTCAATACAAGTATAAAATTCCAATTGACTAGCTTGCTTTACATTCCACAGCACATGTATAGTAATTTTAATAATACAAATTGCACTGGTATTACTAATACGTGCAGGAATGTGGGGTAACACTTTACTGTCCACAGTTGAAATACTGTGAATATTGTTTCACTGGTAGTCTGTTTGTTTGTTTGTTTTTTTCTAGTGGATGGCTATATCTTTCACCTTGCTATTAAAGAAGCAAATACAGCATTGCAGCAGGGAGCTTTGCCTTGCCTCCCGGTACTGGCATGGTGTTTGTTCAGGCTGTGCAGGATGACGGGGGGATGTCCTAGCCTCTGCTGAGCAGACCCTCTCACAGTTCTTCTGATGGGATCCAAGAATGATCCATAAGCAAGTTGGGCTCACAGTCACATTTGTAGAATAGGACAGGTAGGTAAGTGTCAACACAGTGAAATTAAAGATAGGTGGCCAAACTTTCAGGTGTTGTAAGATATTTTCCCCTTGTTATTTCAGGCATCCAAAGAAGTGTGCTTATGGGAAACAATACACAGAATTAAAACTTTCAGTAGGAACACTTTTAATAGTATAAATGTAGTGAAGATTCGTATTTACAGCAAGAAAAAGCCATGCTTCCTATAGACTGGCATTACTTCAGGCCCATTTGGAGAACAGAGGCAGAATTCATCTCCAGATAGTGGAGATTTCCCTAGCATGCTGCTGGAAGCACAAGGTACTATTTGTTTTCTATTCTTAGAAACAGGCCTGTAGTTTTTAATCTATTTAACATTCACAGAGCACCTGACACACTAAGATCTTTGTTAAGTGCATTATAGACTGTGTAACTAAAAAGAAAATAATGTATTACAAATAATCCACTGACTAAAATTGCAGGGTGGCATTTTTGCTAGGACCTCTTTGAAGGTAAATTCATGGGAAATATTTCAAATCTCTCTGTCAGAAGAGCAGTAAGTTATGTTTCATTCAAAACCAAATTCTAGAAAATACTATGTGACACAGATAAATAAAGTTGTCAGAATAAGATGATGCTAAAAATTCATAAATATGTTTACACTTGCAAGTGGCAAATGTTACAGCTTTCAAAGCTGAGAGTATATTCAGGAATATTGTCCATATGCCTCTATTGGCTGACAAAGTAATGCAGCTTGCATTACTCTAAATGAACATTCAGAGATTGGAAACTTGCCGTTGTTTGAGCATTTAGACCTTACTTGCACCTGTCTACAGAGTATAAACTTCTGATTATCCTTTACAAATGTTTTAGTGCTAAGAAGTGTTTTCTTAAATCACGGAGAGTTAATTGTTTCCACATTTGCAGCTAAGTAGTTGCAATGGCTTGGATAGTATGGCAATGCTATCAATACCTTTCATTTTTTGTGAACTGCTATTAAAAAAAAAAAAGTTTACATTTATGTTTGTCTATCCAAGAGTATGAATCATATTTCAGAGCAGGAAACTTCATTTGAATATTAGTTTTTTATGCTTTGCTCTATGTAACTGCAAAGTCCTTCATTACGTATATCCAGGAATGTGGAGAAAATACTCATTAAATTAACAATGGCTTAAGAAAAATGAAACTTCCGAGCCAGTTACAGTTTAATGTTTATACTGAAACAAAAAAAATGACCTTTGTTACAGGATATGTGACTTGATCATGCAGTTTCATATAAAATCGAGAAGTTGCAAATGTCCTGCACTTGAGTGATGGTGTGCGTGTGATCTTAGTTCTGCTTCATTAGCCCCTAGTGAATGAGTGGTATATTTTTCCTATGTATACATCTTCTGTCAGGGGATCATAAACATAGGCTTACTAGTGCATGTTTTCACTGCAGCAATTTCATTTTTATTTTTTTGCGGCTTTGATGAATAGTTTATATCCCACTTGAATAAATTTTTCTTCTTTTCAAATATTCAGATAGGTATTAGCAGTGGTTAATTATGCACTCAGTACCTTTTGTAATAGAACTATCTGTCATTATGGCAAGCTTTTATGTTGTATTTGAGGGATTCAGTCTTCTCAGTAAAGTATTGCTTTTTCACTATGCATGGGAACGATCAATTTTATTTTCTGCTGATTTGATAATTTTCTACTAAAATTTAATCTTCTGTGCGATGGAGTTTGTGGCCAATTGAAAGATTTTCCCTTTGCTAATAGAATATCTAATGCTTTGGCTTTTTACTTCACATTTCTGTAAGTACGCCTTTAGATTTTTCTGCACTGTGAAACAGTTATATCTCCTTTTAAAGGTAAGAAATGTACAGCTAGGTTGTGTTTTCTCTGTCATTCACTAATTAAGTATACCAGGGATGTAAATAACACTTCCTTTTTCCTAGATATTTCACCAGCAGCGAAGTATTGTGTAGAAGATGTGGTGAAGTAATACACGAGATGTATTACAGACATGATTAATATTGTATGTGTTGATAAACAGTTTGTTCTAGTTAGCCTTTTTTATAAAGATGCAAATTTTGTTGTTGGTCTTGGAGAGATTAATTTCCATGTCGTCCTCTACCCTCTGTATCGTTGCTTTTCATGCTTCCAGGTTTTTGTCCAGGATTTTCAAAGGCTCAATCAAGAGCTATGTATTTGTGCAACTGAATTTTAAGCAGTTTCAGCAATTTTCTTAGTGTTCTATAGACCATTCAGTCTTAAACCCTGTTAGATGGAGCCAACCAAGTCTAATATAGAGTGGTATCTTTGAGATACACCTCAGCAAGTTTTCCCAAAATGTTCCACTGGTCTAGTTGCACCATGGATGAAACATGTTGCATCTCCAGCTCCTGTTGGCTGACTGAAGGCGCCAGCCGGCATTTGACACTTCTTTCTGATGATGGTGTATCAGTCCTAGAGGAAGAGCATGGAAGATTGTCTGGGCTTTGAATGGCCTTATCCTCAGTGGTGAATTTCACATTAATCGAATAAGATGAGGGAGAGAGAATGTGTACACATACGCAGGCACGTCGCAAGAAGAGCCAGAGGCTACAAATGCATTGCAAAGAGCAAATTTTATTTTAGTTACCTCTTTACTGGGGGATCTCTGAAGTCACACCTGAGCTCCCAGGCAGAGGTGACACCAGCAGGGATGCTGGCACTGGTCAGTTCAGCCCTGCTGGAAGATCACCGGGCCTGCTGACCTTGCCTGTATTTCAAGGCTTCAGGCAGGCGCAGCCTCCCGCTCTTTCTCACAACAAAGTAGGAATCTCAGACACAGTGATAAGGTGCCTAGAGTTTCTCACAGGCCTGCATTATCTAACACAGACATTCTACTCATCAAGCACACAAGGTCAAAAAAACAATTAGTGTGATGCATCTGCTTTTTCTACAGAGAGGTGCAAGTCCCTTGAGCATATTTACATTTAACTAACCTCCTCGCCAAATCTTCTGCTATATTCCCATACAGAGAGGAAAGAAGTTTTGTAAATGACAGTTGCTAAAAATACATGGCATTCCTAATGCAGGCATGACTTAAAAGCTATCTTCATTATACTTCTAAACACCTCGTTTCTCTGTTGCATTAGAACTGCTCTTCTAATCAAAATAAGATCATAAATGGGAACAAACTTGATAATAACAATCCATAGAATCATAGAATAGTTTGGGTTCTAGTCATCTAGTCCAACCCCCCTGCAATGAGCAGGGACATGTTCAACTAGATCAGGTTGCTCAGAGCTCCATCCAGCCTACCACCTCTCTGGGCAACCCGGGCCAGTGTTTCACCACCCTCATAATAAAAAAAATATTTTTTACATCTAGCCTAAATCTCCCCTCGTTTAGTTTAAAACCATTCCTCTTGTACTGTCACCACAGGCTCTACTAAAAAGTCTGTCCCCTTCTTTCTTACAAGCCCCTTTTAAGTACTGAAAAGCTGCAATAATGTCTCCCTGGAGCCTTCTCTTCTCCGGGCTGAACAATCCCAACTCTCTCAGCCTGCCCTCATAGGAGAGGTGTTCCAGCCCTCTGATCAGTTTTGTAACCCTCCTCTGGCCCCTCCCCAACAGGTCTGTGTTTCTCCTGTACCGAGGGCTCCAGAGCTGGATGCAGTACTGCTGTTGGGGTCTCATCAGAGTGGAGTAGAGGGGCAGAATCAACTCCCTTGACCTGCTGGCCATGCTCCTTTTGGTGCAGCCCAAGATACGATTGGCCTTCTGGGCTGTAAGTGCACATTGCTGAGTCATGTCGAGCTTTTTATCCACCAGTAACCACAAGTCCTCTCAGCAGGGCTGCTCTCAATCCCAGCCTGTATTGATACTGGGGGTTGCCCTGACCCAGGTGCAGGACCTTGCACTTGGCCTTGTTGAACCTCATGAGGTTCACATGGGCCCACTTCTTGAGCTTGTCCAGGTCCCTCTGGATAGCATCCCCTCCTTCAGGCATGTCAACTGTGCCACTCATCTTGTTGTCATCTGCAAACTTGCTGAGAGTGCACTTAATCCCACTGTCTATGTCATTGATGAAGGTATTAAATAGGACTAGTCCCAATATGGACCCATAAGGGACACCACTTATCACTGATCTCCATCCAGACATTGAGTGTTTGACCACTGCTCTCTGGATGAGACCATCCAGCCAATTCCTTCTCCAACCAAATAGTCCACCCATCAAATCCATATCTCTCCAATTTAGAGAGAAGGATGTTGTGGGGGACCATGTCAAAGGCTTTACAGCAGTCCATGTAGATGACATCTTTAGCTCTTCCCTTGTCCACTGATGTAGTCACTCCATGATAGAAGGCCACTAGGTTGGTCAGGTAAAACTTGCCCTTGGTGGAGCCATGCTGACAGTCTCAAATCACCTCCCTGTCTTCCATTTGTCTTAGCTTAACTTATAGGGAATCTGTTCCATGATCTTTCCAGGCACAGAGGTGAGGTGAGGAGTCTAGGAGCAGCAGAGTATCAAAGTCTAGGAGTAGATTTTGGAAACTGGTTACTTAATTCCTTACTACTGATTGTTCAGCCCCGTGAAGAATGAGAGGGATGAAGACCTGAATTTTTGTTATGATGTACCAGAATTCTTTAGCATCTTTGCCATGCAAGTCCTGTGGCTTGCTCATCAGTCCAGCCACTTTCACAGTTTGGGATGATCAGTTTAAGGAAATTGGTGACACAGTCGATTTGAAATTATCATATGCAAGGAGAAATTTCTTTTGACTGTTACCATTTCAAGGCCTCTTTTTAAAGGTGCGTAACAAACCCCACAATCTAGCTCATTATGTCCAGCCTATTGTATTTCTAAAATCTTCACTTGAAATATAGAAAATTCTCAGGTAAGTTTACTAGAAGTCACTATAAACCATCAATATGTTAATAATTTAATTACCCATTGATAAGCACTGTGCTCCATTAGTGCAAAACAAATTGAAGATTCAGAAAGGTGAGGGGGCTCCTTAAAATTGGAGAGAACAGATGAGCAGAAGTATAAGAGTTTCCAATGAAAACTGTCTGTCTCATGGTGTTAAATATCTGCTATTTTCTTTGTCACGCTGATGAATTCCTAGTATTCTGTTCCTCTTTTAGCCTTTGAGTTTCACAAATCTTTACTTACTTGCCTTTTTCCAAAAAGGATTTACAGGAACCTTGTACTTAGTTCATAAAGTATCTACAGGTACTTTGCACAGGGTGTCTAATAGTACTGGTCTAGGTCTATTGCCCTAACCATAGTATCAAAGTACGTCTCAGTCTAATAGAATAATCTTCACCTCAGACAAGGAAGTACAGGAATCAAAGATACAAAAAACAGTTTTACCCAAGGTCACATAGGGCGCCAAGAAACTGAAATTAGGGCTCCCACCCTATTCAACTCTTTTTTCTCCCCGAAAAAAAACTGAAGATGAAAAAATACAGTTGGGGTTGTTTGGGGATTATGTCTCATAAAATTACAGCAGTTCTTCGGGTAGAGGAAATGTTGTTTCCTTATGTTTTCATGGAAGGGTAGGTACATTTGTAAAAATAATTATGCTTGGATCAGCATATTTGCAGATTAACAATCAACTGCTGATTATCTGCTGATTCCTGCAAAACAGAAAGTCTGCTCTTATACAAACATTAATTATGGAATATCTAACAGAATCATTCCAAATTGGTTTAATTATACACAGTTTTTATACCCTGTTTAATGGTGTTTTCACTGAAGAAAGATCCAGACCAGTTCTCTTACTAAAGGCTCTTACATCTTTACATTTGCTTTAGAGGTTAAACTGACTGGCTTGTCCTGGATGCTTCACCATTGTGGTAGAGAATTTTTTTAGTAGCTCTCCAACCTCTTTTAATTACCGTGTTGGGATGAGCCTCCTGTATCACATCAAATGGATTGTGTCCATTACATCCAATAAAATTGGTGTATGGCTTTTATTGGTGGTGCCTCAACTATCCCAGTTTTATTAAGACCATTTTTACACCTAGGTTACAAGCTAACAGTGCCATTATCTCTCTCCAAAATCCCTTGGCAGTTAGTACCGCCAGCAGCAGTAGAAATTACAGAGGGATTAATCTCTGGCTCCAGCCCCCAAAAGCTTTTCTCTGGAGGTACAGAATGATATGTTGAACTGTGTTAAGCAGTGAAAGATTTAATGAAAAAAAAGCCCCGAGTGCCTGCCTGCATCACAGTTGGCGTCTGTCCCTTTCCAAACTTGTCAATACCGTTTGCTGTCTGAGCAGGCCTGCTGGGCTCCTGAGATATGTGCCATGGCTTGGGCTGTTTTGTTGCAGTAGTTGTTTTTAAAAGCCTGTCCCTGCAGAATGTTGGTCAGAGTGGTCAATTTTGAAGGAAAATGAGGAGACGGGCTGGAAGGAGGAGGGAATTAAAGATCTCTCGAGAGTGCCTTTCATTGCAAATCAGTCTTCCAGCTGTGGGAGAGGGTCTTGCGCGGTGAGCAGAGCAGAGGGAGATGGATCCCGTGGATGAGGACAAAGAGCGATGCTGGGCACAAAGGGTGAGGGAGAGGAGAGGAGACGCGATGACTTGGCAGGTCACCCCTGCGGCACCCTGCTCTGCCTGATAAGGGTGGGTTTTACAGCGATGATGCTGTCGCGGACACACCTCTGTGCATGCTGCAGAGGCACCGGGGTTTGGGGAAGGAATGATAAGGAACACAATGAATAACTAACAAAGCTCATTTGATGAATGCAGTCATTTGCATTACAGTGCCAAATAGCTTTGCTCTTGGTGGCTGAGTGGCATACCCAGCTGCAAATATTAGTATCGTTTCAATGACATCTAAGGGTGACAGTAGGCTATATGAGGGGAGAAGCTGTTAGGAAGTTTCAAATTTTGCAGAAGAAAAGGAAGTCTAGAGAACAGCATGCCAAGCACCCATCACCTCTGTTTGGTTTAGGGAAGTTATAGCAGGATTACTGAAATAATTTTCTTTAAGTTTTGGAGAGTATACAAGTAAAGAAAAAATACAAGACAGAACCAACATCACTGTATATGTCATGCCTTCTTGTTTGCATTTTGTGACTAACTTTTTCATACAAATGCCAAAGTAAATGCATGGTACTCAGTGATAGCTCCTATGCATAGGTAATGCCTGTAGGTACAGTGTCTATTCATCAACAGAGTGTTTATTGTGATTTCTTAAAGACCTTAATATCAATCAAAGATTTCCTTGTGTCTGTTTTGTTTTGGTTTGTTTTCACTTTCATTCACGATGTTTTCCAATGAAATATAAATGGATGCATTTTGTGCCATGTTTTGTTCTTCATAACTCATTCCTCAGGAAAAAAATCCATTACTTTTAATGACAGAGGGATACCACACAGGTAAAACATATTTCAATCTTTAGCCTCACACAAGCAAAGAATATAAAAATCCACGACACAGGTACAGCTGCAGGCTTCAGCTTCAACTCAAGTTATGATCCACCACCAGATCCCTGACCTGTATCAGCTGCTTTTGCAATGCAAAAAAACACAAGACATACAGGACTTGTATAATATATCTGGAAGTTAGTTGCAGAATTTGCATCCAATTACATCCATCTTGATCCTCAGACACAGAAGCCAAGAACACCCTTAATTTAATATATAACCTTTGCCCTCTTTAGGGTCTTTTTTCCTTCCTAGTGTTTATTTCCTTGAACATTTTTCCTTGGACCTTATGTGGACTGAACTCACATGTATTGCACTTTTTATGTGGCTATGGTTCATATATGTTTATATGCTCTGTATTTCCACCAGACAATAATAGCTAGTGGCAATACAGAAAATGTATGTGCTAAGTGTCAGAAGGTGAAAAGGTGGTAAAGATCATCAAAGTGTCTGTGGAATTCTTGTAAGAGGGATTTAATCTCTTGTTATGTTTGGAGTACTTCCTTGCTGGAATATTTCTGAGAAATTATGAAGAAAGTCAATGGAAGTTGAAACAAGAGAACCACACCTGAAGAGAGCTAAAAAGTATTAAGAGCCTCAGACCTAAGATGTTTGGAGTTGTCATTCCTAAGAAAGCCAGCAATTATGGACGATTCCCAGCAATATGTAAGACGGGAACGTGTTTGTGCACAGGCCAAGCTCTGAGTTTGCACCGGCCTCATCAACCTATAGCAAAGACCAGTCGTTCACTGACTTGGAGATTAATGTAATCTTTGCATTTTATGCCTTAGGTTTTACTGTTGTATGATCATGTTTTGTTGTTGCTGCTATAAAAGTTAGCTAATAATTTTCTCCACTTCTCTTGCAGTTGTGAAATAAAGATACAGAAGAGCAAGTTTTTTAGAGGGTTTGGATTTTTGTGGGCTTATTTTCTTGTCAGTTAGCATGTATACTGTTTTGGATGTTCAGATAACGTATGTTAGATATGATCCGAATCCAAGCTAAATCAGTTTCAAAGTTTGGTAGGTATTTGATCAACCCATAGAAATACTTAAAGGAGATTATTGCTCTAGAATTTCAGTATCTGTTAAAGAAAACTGGAAGCCTCTGTAAGAAAGCAGAATATGCTTTAAGCCAGTGTTTTGTAATATTGTTATGCCTCCAGATTTTTGCATGTGCATCTTGCATATAGTTTCATTCTGGTGAGTCTCCCAATCCCAACTGGGAGACTAATAAGGAAATAATAACAAAGCAACCAGAAAAATCTGAGCTATGCCAGTCCTTTAAGTAATCTTTTGGCTTCGACATAGCTCAGCAAAAAGTTTGTTCATTAGTAGGATGCCTTTGGGTTAAAAACCTAACTTGACAATTTCTATTTCCAGAAGTAATAAAAGCAACTTCTCGATTGACAAAATATTCTCCCCACTGAAATACTGACTTTCCAATCCATAACAGTGTCAGAGGGTTATTGGCTGAAGTCTGAGGAGCCTGACTTCCAGTTGCCATTTTTCATGTGAGCTGTGACATGGGGTATGCTTTCTGCCCTTAAAAAGCTGTAGTGTATGTAGATTTATTTCCAATTAAACAAACGCAATTATGCATGATTTCTGAAAGTGTGTTCAGAAGTAGAAAGTTTGCCCTCAAAAAGGAAAGACTATTTATTTAAAGCATTAATGGCTAGATGGGATCAACTCATTTATCTGAAGAGGCTTAACCTGCTGGTAAGCTGGCTGGGGAGGAAATCCCAGTTGAACAATGGTTCGATGCAATGGGACTGTGATTCCTGAAAAGGCCTCCTGCTGTCTCAAAAATGTGAATATAACAACAACGACAAAACAAAGCTGTGAGATTATATCTGAACAGCATGTCATCCCCTTCTCTCCATTTCTGTAACTTACTCGCAGGCTTTACTGGGACTCTACTAGAGCTCAAAATACTAAATGCATAAAGGCAGTTTTTAATTTTTGAGATTTGTTGAGTGATAACTGTTTTACAGTATTTTTGCAAATAAAACATCATTCTTGCAGTTTTCCAAGGTCCTCTGCTACTGAAGGGTAATCGATTGTCACTACCTTCAGTTTTCATTCTCACCTCTGTGTGAATGTCCTTTTGTAGTTCAGTCTATTACCAGTGTCAAACCGAAACTGAGGCAGTCTTGCTTGTTAATGTATTATGAGTACACTGCACCACCAACAGAGCTTAATCTCTCACGTTGACTCCTAGACATCTTTCAGAAGTGTACAGAAAGCAAAAATGGGCCACTTGAAACATTTTAACCTGATTAGAAAAAAATCTTTCTTCTCCTTATCCTTGCAGGTCCCTGGTTAAAATTGTGTAGACTGCTGAGCAGTCTGCTGGAAGCAGAAAGCATTGTTCGGATGACCACCCGTCACTTTGTTCTTATTGATAGGCTTCGAAAGAGAGTGCTGTGTGACTGATAGATGCAAAGCAGCCCATGCTCTGCTTTAAATTTGGCATTGTCAAAATAGTGAAGTACTCTTGGAGCAAGCCTATGGATATGCAGCATAGCTCAGTGTGTAAAGCTTCGTAATTTATGTGAGGGGGAAAACAGGGGAGGGAGAAAGAATAAATGTGCAAGTAATGGAGAATTATATGGCTGAAGTCACACCTAAGGGTTGGCACGAAAGTGAAGCTGAAGACGTTAGTTATCCTTAGGGACAGGAGAGGTCTGTTTTTAAAGGTACATATAGGAGTATCTCTTCTGCATGCCTGTGAAGTGTGAGACAATAAAAAACATGCTTAAACTGCAACAGTATAGGCTCAGGTTTGAGTCCAAGAAAACCCTTACAAGAGTAAGAAGGATATCTTGGAGTTTCTAGTAGGCATCTGTTAGTAGCAGGTTTTGAGAACAGATTATATAAACTCCATTCAGGTAAATCCTTGTGTCAGGAGTGGATTACATGATCATCTGAGGTCTGTCTAGGCCTATTTTTCAAATATTTTACACCATATGTGTGTGTGCTGTGCTCATGTGTATGTGTGAGGAAGGAGAAAAAGAAGAGTTGATTTTTACTTCAGAGAGCTTGCAAAACATCCCTCCATTCTCTGATCTCTTTCTGCAATTGCATATCTTATAGGAGCAAAGGAAAAATTGGACAGGTTTTTAAAATTTTAGTGAAAGCTGTATCTTTATTTGGCATTCTCTAAAGCAGCATAGAAGCATGATGAGGAAAATTGCAGTATAGCATCACTAGGAGGTAGAAAGGGAATTGGAAAGTAGTAAATATACAGCTTCATTTATATGATTACGCTTATTCAGCCCAAGCAGCAAATTCTTGTGATAGGTCAGAACTTGACAACTGTGGCTTTATACTGACCAAAATTCGCATGGCCTAGAGCCAGCGATAGGCAGGGAGGTGACCAAGCCCTTGACAGTCCCATCCCATGACCCTGTGATCTCCTGTCCGGCTGCAGGCAGATGTGGCCCCAAGCCCCCAGGAGCACCCACCCACCATTTGGGGCAGGCAGCATACATGTTCACATCTACGTGACCTTACAGAAGACAACTCCTCATGTTTCCCATCTGAAACTCAGTCGAGGGCATCTGGCCATAGCTTTTTTGCGTCAGGGTGATCCTACTCATTGAATCATGAGCAGATTGTGTTGAAGAGTCGGTTTCTCAGAAAAAAGGGACCACAGTTGTTGTAATCTGTCGGTGGTCGGTATTACCTTAGGAATAGAATCCATTAAGAAGGTTGCACATTTAAGTAGGACTCTTCTCCCTGCCAGTGGACCATAGCTATGAAGTTTCCATGATCACTGTGCAGCTGTGAAGTACTCGTTTTATGTAGCAGCTGACTGAGACATCTCTTGCACCTGTTTTAAATGAATGGGTCTTCTTTTTAAAAAATATTTTGTATTATATATGGTACTTTTGTCCCTACCTGCTGGGTATCATTTATTCCTTTGCACAAGTGAGTGTGTTAATACTGAAGTATGAAGAGAAAACAGTCTATTTACTTGTCTTATTAGCCCACTGGAAATAATGGAAGACTGTAGCATTGAACTGCTGTTTAGCTACCATAGCCCTGGCTGTACATAGAGCATGGCACAGCAGAGTTAAATCGTTTATTAACTCCTTTACAACATATATTTAGTCAGTTTTCTAGTGCTTCAGACCTTGCAATCAATAAATGCTTTTTACTTTCTTGCCCTTAATTAGTGTATGTTTGTCAAGATTGGCTAATTTGTAAGCCACAAAAGGTACACAGTAATGAATTCTTTACATCATGAAATGGGACAGTTGTGAACTTTTGTCAGGATACCCAGGATATCACTACTTCATGTGAATCCAGTGACTTTTTTTTTTGCTAAACCAGTGGGTGAATTATTGAGACTAAAACTTGCAAGGGTGCAAAATGCCTTGTAATAAGGCAGGGTTCATGAGTATCATCACGGTTTTGTTTCTCTGTGTTTGTAATTAAAAATCTAGTGTATTGGTGCAGTCATCTATTCATACAGAAGGCTCTGCCCAGGTGTAGAGTCTTAAGGCAGTGCCCGCCTTTGCATCTGAAATTATGTTTGCTGATGTCTGAGAACTGGTCCATTATTTGGATCAGGCAAGAGCACCTGATAAAACCACACGTGAGCAGACGGATCTCTTACCGAGATCTAATTATGCAATTTTAGTCAAATCTGAAACAGATGCCCTTCTGCTTACCTATTGTTAAAGCCATTTGGTACCACTCTAATATTACACTGACACCAGGCAGGAAGGCCCTTTGTATTCCCCACTGAATCAGACGCCTTGGGTGCTAATTTAATAACTTCACAGTCCAAGGAACCAAAGGCGAGTTTTCAGCACACATGTGTGCACCTCTCCCTGCGAGGTGAGTGGGCTGCCGTGAGGAAGAAGATGCATTTGTTTATGTCAGTGCTATATGAGAGGAGAACTGACAAGCAGGAGCACCTTAATGGCTTCAAACTACCTGTTAATGATCATGGCGCTGGTGCCTGCCTGGCAGCCTCCGTCTCCAATTAAGCATCTGCCGGAGCTGGAAGCAGGGACTCTTAATTGGAAAGGGATAGATTCAAAGCAGGTTGCGTTATCTGCCAAGACAGATTTATCAGCAAAGCCATGCCTTAATCCGTTGTATCTCCTTTCTTACCCCCACCTGGCTTTTCTCTCCATGTTCCCCACTGCTGCATGCACAGCCCTGGAGCAGGGCAGGTAGTGGACGGATGCTCAGAACCTTGGGGAGGTTTGGTTCCCCCCTAACCTTTTGCTGACCCGGGGTCCAGTGATGGATGCTGTCCTAATTGCTGACTTTTCTTCCCCCAGCCCCTCAACGACAAGCATACGCCCATTAAGATATATTGTCTCGTACACATTCAGGAGATCTGTTTGCAGCTATCTTTTACATAGAACTGATTGTTTAATTGCAGATTAAAGATTAATGCAAGTATAATGATTCCACGAGGACACTTCAGACAAAAGCATCCTGCATCAGGCAGCCTGCATCCATTTTTCAATTTGGCCATAAATTTGGCTGGGAATTAAATAGTAAGTAGCCGTGATTGCAACACTGGTCTCTGAAGGCACTCACGGGAATGAAAATAAATGAACAGACTCTCACACAAAGCATGTTTCATTATGGTCATTAGTGGACAGATCCTCAGCAGGGACTGAAGGTGAAATTGTCTACCAGAAATGTTGGCACATGTCTGATGAAAGTGAAATAGTACCAAAGAGAGTATAAAAATGTTCAGGTCACAGAGCCCACAGATGACAAACTTATTTCCTCTGTGGTATCCGCATAAGCTACAGGAGGTGCAGGCATGGAGAGACCCCTGTTATGCATTCCATTCCAGCATATCTGTGTCTTTATCTTTTACAGGGTATGAGCATATTGGGGGAAATGTTTACCATGTCATGAATGCATAATTGTATATGTTATTTATGTACAAGGAGTTACTATAATTCATTACTCTGATGGTTTTGATTAATTATTAAAGTTTTGCTTTCTCTTATGTTTTTCAGGTAAGGGCCATTTTATGTTCCTTAGAATGCTTAACTGGCTGGTAAGTTGTTTATTTCTCTTAATTTTTCTTCAGTGGTGTTACGTGCTGTGAACAGAATCATAGACTATTTAGGTTGGAGGGGATGGCTGGAGGCCATCAGGTCCAATCCACTTGCAGAGCAGGGCCGGTCTTGTGCAGGTGGCTCAGGACCTTCTCCAAGGATGGAGGCTTCACAGCCTTCCTGAGGAACGCATCCCAGTGTCTCACCACTCTCATGGCATGGCATTTTTCCCTGTGTCTGACTGGGATTTCCCTTGTTTTGGCTCACGTCCACTGGCTCCCGTCTTATTGCTGTGCATTGCTGGGAAGAGCCTGGCTCTGTCCTCTCTGTACCTCCCCATGAGCTTCTCGGTGGCATCTAAAAGGTCTCCCTTAGTCATCTCACAGTGCTAGGACCTGTCTTGTGAGATGGGTCTCAGTTGCAGTTTCTGAGTGTGGAACAAAACACTGATGTTATAAATTATTTCATCTCAGTTTGCTTAAAACAGCTATTTGGGGACTCCCTAATATCTTGCATAGCTTTCACAAATCTTAGCAGCAACCACTAATTTTGAGTGATAAAACCTTCTTTTCCTTCTGTGTAAAGAGAATTTTTGATATAATTGATTGTATTTCGAGGATAACTAGCAATTCTGAAGTTGTTCTTCTTATGAGAAAGCTGTATATTATGATAAAATATTTCCTCTTTTTTTTAAGTAACTAAAGGAAACCACTTGGGGTTTACTGAAATTAACTAAAGGAATCCATTTGGGAGTTACTGAAGTGTGTTTGACTCAGCTTGCCATACTTTCAGAGTAATGAGAATAAAAGTGATATCTTGAAAGATGCTCAGTGGTTTGAGCTTTGTTTGTTTTCCATTAGTTGAAGAGTTAGGAGCATTTATTTTAAAAATAAGGTCCAGTGTTTAGCAGCTTTTTTGTCTTTTGTTGCATCCTTGAAGTTGAACTTATTTTTATAACTCATTAAAGGGGTATTAATTATAGCCTCAAAACCAGAGTTAAGATTCACCTTCAGCAGTAAGGTGCAGAATGAGATGATGGCATAAGTAAAATGCTGATAAAGCAGATTTCATAATCTTGTTGTTAATTTGTGTTCCTCTTGGTTTGTTTTATCTGTTTGGGTTTTTTTGTTAAGATATTGATGTGCAAACTTCTAGTCACTGACTGTTGATAATGCATTCATACGAAGATGGGATAGCAGTTTCCTGATAAATCCACCACATGTTATGGGTGTAAACATGATAATATAATTAATAATGCTAGCATGTGTTTCTTTCTGAACACATCAGTGGAAATCTACCTGCACACGCACATGTCCCTGTGTGTGTATGAGAAAGCAGATGCTTTTGGGCATCCACTGTTATCTTGCTACCTGCAGCATCAAGAGAGGAACATGCTTCATTCCTCCTTTAACCCATGCCACAGTTTTTGGAAGGGATCTCCTTACTGGGGCCCTGCCTGCCTGCCCAGCCACATGCCTTGTTGACAGACCTCCCAGTCATCCTGCTCTTAGCAGACTGGTCTGCTCTTGCCTGCAGGATGCTCCACTGTGTAAACCCTATCCCTTTTGACAAACTATTTATGATCGTGAGTATTTTTTAAACTCTGCATTTTCTGTTTCTTTAAGGAATTGTGAGCCTTTGAACTAGAGTCCAAGTGTTTTCCTTCTGGGGAAGGAACAGGGGGTCTCTTTGCTAAAGAAGCTACAAATAATGTAGGAAGTCCTTGTGAAATCAGAAGCAGATTAATGTTGAAATATACCTCAGCAAAGCTATAGTTTCTCAGGTACTGTGTGATCTACCTTACCTGATCAATAAAATTTATTTATTTTTGTTATTCACTTGTCTTTGCTGAATTAGAGCACTGTGATGTGTATGACTAGATAACATCACTGCATTTTTCAGGGATGCTGTGTTCATCGATATTGCTGGAGTAAAATGCTTTAAAAGGAACAAAAAGGCAATCTGTTACCATACTTACCAGTTTTTTATTATGAACTTCAGCTCTATGAATGTATTGCCATTTTGGTTTTCAGAAGGGAGCCTTACTGTAAATAAGTTTAGTGCCATGCTTCTGGTAGTGAGTTCAGAAAGAGGAAGAGAGAAGGAGATTATTCACCCTAAGCATGTTTTATTTGTCTACATGATTTATTATAAGGTTTTAATGATTCATAGTTGTTAGTAATCTGTTTGTAATTGATCAATAATTCAAGTAGCATAGGGCACAGGCTGTTCCAGTAAGTGTCCGTGCCTTTACAACAGTCACCTTGTATGGATGTGCAAATACAACTCTGATAAGGGCTGTTTGCATGGGAGTGCTAGTGCTTCATGTACAGTGATGCTGCACATAGCGATAACTCTGGTGATGCATACACACCGCTGTGAGCAGGCAGAGGAAGGCATCTGTCTTGTTTCATACAGAACACGAGACTTGCTGAACTAGTTTAAGCAATATCAGTACTGTGTTGCATCCTGTTGTTTCTTCAAGAAGCCGGTTTGAATATCCAGGGTGAGCTTTCTATTATTAGCAGGATATTTCTTTTGTATTGAGCCAACAGTGAGATTTTATAGAGAGAGCCATCAATCATAGTCCAGCATTGCTCCAAGATAATTTACTTAGGATGGATTATTAAAGAAAGATTGAGGATGTGTTAAAATAGTTTATTTTATAGTAATAGCACACCTGAAAGATGTGTGGTCATTCCAAGGTGCTCCCTTAGGCCGTTTATATGAAACAATTGAACTTTGTGTAGCACATCCACTATGACTGAACATCTGGAGATATGGAGGCTGTGGAGGGAGTTCCTTGGGCAAGAGACTGTGTTAGGTGGGGAGAAGGAGACCGAGGTAGGGCACAAAGGTGCATAAAAGGAAATATGAAAAAGGTGCAAAGCAGAAACAGCTGCAGTTATTCCAATTCTTGAAATCAGTGTGTGGAAGAGGAAATCTTTGTTAAGACAATTGAGGAGAAAATCTGTGTTTTCCAGCAGGAGATACAACAGTAGCCATCCTGTTCTGGGTGGACTGCATTGGGTGGGAGAGAATGAGAAAAGTGCAGCCCAACAGCGTACTTGCTTTGTCTGTCGATCAAATCTTCCCAAGCAGGCTCTTCCCTGAGTAGCAGCCTTCAAGACCTGCAGGAACCAAAGGAAATTCTTGCTTTTCCATTAGCATTATGAATATATTGATGAGTGAAGAGCCATGGAATGGGTAAGAGTAGCTAAAAGATTAGCTGTCTTACTATACCCTACCAGGCTATCAACACGTCAGCATTTAAATGGGATGGTTTTCACTATCTAGCAAGTGCTTTAGCAGTGGTTTTCTCCCAGATATAAGACTCCGTTACTGCTCTAAATTAATTCTTGAAGATGCAGGAAGCAGGACATGACTGCAGTCGGGAATTGGTGCTGCTCAGGGGCTGCTGCGAGCAAACTCCTCTTCACGCACAAGTTTCCCGTGACCTCTTGGTCCATTAAATTCCTCTTGTGGTATATGTGATCTCAGAGAGAGACCGGGAAAGCAGGTTACCCACTCCAGTAACGCCTTTGTGAGACTTCTGGCAGGGTTTAATCAGTCATGTGCTGTGTGTAATCAAAACAGAAATTGCTCAGATGCTGAAAGATTGATACCTGGTGAAATTCTGACGGGAAATACTTCTAGCTCTGATCTGGTGTTTGCAATGTGTGAGGGAGAGAAATCTGTTCTTGTGGGGTCCTTTATTTACTCTGCTTTCAAGAGCTGGAACAATCTGTCTCTCTGCTTATTTAATTAATGTGATGTCAACAGTGATAATGTGTTAAATAATATAGAATGAGTTGTAAACAAAGCAGGATTTGAATCTTCCAAATATACCACAACCAAAATCAATTGGCCAGCCTCGAGGGAAATTGTAGTGCTGAACCTTCTTCTTGGGCTTTGTTTCCTTTTTTATGAACAGTGAATTAGTTTCAGTTTTGAAGCTTCCTGAAATGTTACCAGTTTTGCTGTCTCACTTTGAGAAATAGCTCACACTCTCTCTCAAAAAAAACGGGGAGTAGGGGGGGAAGAAGAGAAAAGAACAAAACCCCTGTGGCTGTTACAGGCATAAAGCCAGATCCTGAGCTCACTATCAGTCTGAAGTCAGACTGGAAGTGGTCCTGCACAAATGGTGACAGTATTCAAATTAAGCCATTGAAACGCTGGAAGGTGATCTTAATTAGCAAATTTCTGCATCTAGTTAGCAAAAGGTAAGCAAAAGTAAGACTACTTGAATGAAAACTTCTGGTGGCTTATTAGTGAAGCTATTTTTATTTTGTTATACTTGTGCTGGATTTTTTTTAATATATTTTCCCCTCCATGGGTGCTGATTCCCAATTACCCACTGGATGAAATACTAGCTCACCAAGGTCAGTAGCCAAGCTGTCAATAAATGAATGAGATTTGAATAGGACCTATCTGCCCATTTTCAGGCATGTGCCTCAACTTGGGAAAAACAGTGTAAGAAACAGGCACCAGGCAGCTGACCTCCTCCTTAACAGAGGTAAAATGGATCAGATGTGCTGGCTAGAAGCTGCCCAGTTCCCCACTTCAACAGAAGCCTGCAGCCACTAGACATATAGCTTCAGATATCTAAAGGGGTGAATGCTCTCTTGTGTTTGTACAGTAGCATAAGCCTGTGGTAGGATAAACCTTCTAGTCCTTCCAGGCAGGACAGACACAGTGGCCTAAGGGAACCTCTTTCTCTTCCATGCCTCTCCTATGCTTATTTATTCAACCTAAACCTTGCTATTGCCTTAATTACGAGCACTGAGACCTGGCCTCATACTTTTCTGCCTGCACAGGCACATTTGGCCTTTGTTTATTCTGCTGTGTTTCTGTTTTGTTGCTCTGAAGCAACTGAAGAAGAAAGAAGGGAGAATGGGAAAGTTTCCATTGTATTTTTCATTAATCTAGTGGTTTATCCATCCTGACTGTCACTGGAGGAAAAAAAATGATCGTACCTCCTAGAACTCCTGAAGGCACCCTTTGCTTTTAATTGTGTTCCTTTTATTTTAAATTAACAGTGACTTGTAACATGGAACAGTAGGCGATCCATAAGATTAGTCCAAAAGGTGAACCAGACCTCAAACAAAGGAAATATGAAAGACTTTTCTTGGTTGTTTTTTAGTGTTTTTTGTTTTTTGTTTTTTTTTCAGATTCTTGCTGTGCCTCAGGCTTGCAAAAGAGTGCAAAAACCCTAACACCTCAGTTTCTTAGATAACAGTGGAGGCAACAAAAAGCTGCTTTTATTTTTTTTGAGAGTTTAGGTGCAATACATAGAACTGATGTATGACATGCTGTTCTTTTGTAAAAGTACCAAGAATATTAAAATACTCCCATTATCAGTGCTTAGCCTCAAGCTTCCTTTAATGATCCTGCCACATCTTGTAAGAAGTAGAACTAAATTGAGTATGTGAGTTCAGAAGGTAGCTACACAGTGACAATTAATGGTTCTTGTCAAAGTCCTGCGCAATCAGTATCCATGAATTATGACATCTAACCACTAGCCCTTTTAATCTCCACTAAAGGTTTTTGGGTTCCTTATTAAAGCATCAATCCATGGCTCTGATGTGTCCCCTCAAAAGAAAAATAAACAACTAATCAAGTAGACAGTGTTCTTTGTGGTTTAATTCAAAGGCTGCTGTTGTACATATATTGCATTTATATGCTAATATCAGTTCATCAGACATTTAGACATGTATTCTTTTCATCTGTATTTTGTGCCCTCGTTATTATGTCAGTCTGCTGTTGAACTTTCCCCCATTCTCCATTCAGAGAAAGTGGCTAATACAGGCAGCTAAGCAGATGAAAGAGTTATGAAGATAGGAGTTGGATCCTGCTGTTCTTGTTTTACTCACCAATAAAAGTCGTGCAACCTAAAAAAAATAATTTTTTTAAAAAGTAAAGTAATTCTTAACAAAGATGTGAACAGCAAAAAGAGCTTGTAAGGGGTCTGTAAAAAGAATGAACGAGCTTTGCCTTTCTCTACAGGATTTCTTCTTTAAAGCACTGTATCTGATCCTAGTGCCTTATCTAATGTAGATAATAACTATAGATGTGCTTGAAACTTGTGAGAATTAAGAGCTGAGACACATTTGTTTTGAAGAAGCAAGCCTAGCAGTTCATTTCCCCTCATTCTCTGTCACTTTGCCTCATGAGTAGCTTGTCATTTTTCTGTATGTATACTTTTCCTCCATTTTAGCTTGTGGTCCTGCCATTTTCCATCTAGACCAGTTCACACCAGGCAACCTTCTGGCTTACAACACTGAGCCTTGGAATACTATGTCATTCAATGTACCAGCCAGGTCATTGCCACCAGGATGGGCCATGTCAGGCCTTGAAATAGATACTCCTCTAATTTATGGACTGGCCTGCATTTTGAATATTCCTTTGACTTGATCAAAGCCCTGTCATGGCGGGTTTGAAGTTTGGGATATTTGTTGTGGTTTTCCCAAACGTTATGCATTCTAAAACAAGGTGCAGTAAATCCTGTGTTTCTTCTCCTTGACTGAAAAATGTGCTCACTGTGGCCCTGTGAGGAGACAGGTAACATTGAGTGGAAACATCTTTCCCCTTTTCACAACTGCCATAAAGCCACAGGAGATACTCTGGTTGTTTTAATCTCTTTCTGTTCTCTCCTCACCTTCATCCTCTTCCAGCACAAGGTGATACTTCCAGTCTTGACACACTTACAGTAGTGGATCTCCTGGTGATTAATTCTGGAGGCCTTCGAGGCCTGGGTTCCTATTTTGTTACTTTTTAATTGTTTTTAAGAATGCCAGGAGATTGATTATCACCAGTAGTCTCAATAATGAGCTTCAGTCTTTGGCAGAGGATGTTTGAGTGTGGGACACAAGCTTCCATGTGCAAGACTTCTACATAATAACTGATGCTAAAAAGCTACCACTTCCTGAGTAGAAAAATCTGTAAATGGTTTGACCTTCAAACATGTCCTAAAAAGCTTTACATTCCTCTTGAGTTGCAGAAGTTCAATTCAGTGCTAAAACCAGAAGATCCAAATCACCTTTGTGATGTGACTGCTTGCCCAGTTTATCTGAGTGGATACATTCCTAAACTAAGACAGGAAATTTCTCAGAATCAGGCTTTCACATGTCATTTGCAGTCCTGGTCATACACCAATGGAAAAAATGTGTTGATACACCAGAATGGAAAAGATAAATAATTTCTTAAAAGTAGAAGATGGAAACTCTTTTGCATAGATAAGTGCAGATGAAAGCATTTTACCCTTCAATTCCCAAACTAATTTTAGCATCCTAATTAGAGGATTAATTATCTCTGTATACTTCATTCAAGTCTTGCAGTTATTTTCCCTATTCTTAATTGGTGATGTGGTTTGACATTACCTTGTGCCAATGTAGTCAATAATATTTTAGAATTAGTTAAATCCAGCTTTAATTGGTATTGTTCTGTAGTTGCAACAGATTGATTTTGAGCTTTTTTTTTTTCCTTTTTTTTCCCATTTCTTTTTCACAGAAGCTCCACTTTTGCTGTCTTAAAAAAAGACATCTAATTTTCGATCCATTTTAATGATGGATCCTATCTCCATCAATCAATAAGAAACATTTAGTATGATAACTTATTCTGCAAATTAAATAAAATCTGTTGTATATCTGGACCTGCAAAACAGGAAGTTTGGTCTTGGAGATAGACAAATGTCACTCATACCCAAAATCATTAATTAGATAGAGACGTTTGGGCATATTACGTTATTTTGTCATAATCTACACCTGACAGAGGTAACCCTTCACTGTCCCAATCTGCTGATTGTATGTTCTCTCTTTTTAGGTTCTTACTCCTTGCTTATACCACCTCTAGTTCTGCATGTGCTAACTACCCTTTTGTTAACCTTTGGATAATTAATACAGCTCAGTTTAATTCAGAGCAACTGCTGCAGTCCTCATTTCATTTAAAGTTGCTGTGTCTGTTTTGGATGAGAAGAAGGGCTTGCCTGGCTAAATTCCATGCATATTGCCCAGCTCTCTTGGGCTGTCATTCAGTGATGCAGTAAATGCAGCTCTGTGGTTCATAGATAGAGCAAGTTCTGTGACAGCATTGCACTTACCATTGATTGGGTTGAAATTCTACTTCCAGTTTTGTTGAAAAAATGTTGAATAGCTAATTTCCTACCAGCAGGCTTATGCTTAATACCAAATCAGATATCATCTGTCTGCACTATTCTAACTTAATGCTGGTTCAGCAGTTGTCTGTTGTCCCACAGTGTCATGTAATTGGCACTGTACCATAAACCTGCTATCATGCATTCTGACTATACATCAGAAATGTGATTATAATGCAGAGTGATACAACTGTACATATATTTAGGATCAGCAAATTGTGGAACTACTGCATGACCTTTCCTTGTATGAGATATATTATCATGTTCTATATAATTTACTCTGATGTCTTTAGATAATAGTAACAATAACACCATGACGAACTATGTGTTGTGTGTCATTGAAACAGAGAGATGCTGTTACTAGATCATTTACTGAAAACAATGGAGATGAGATGAAGTCTAACTCAACCTCTTACAGTAGAAATGAGATGTGTTGCATTTTCTGATGTTTTCAAAGCCACCTGTTGTTTGGTTTTGGGGTTTTTTTTCAGTGTACAGTTGCTCTGGTACTTTCTAAAGCAGATCCTGAAGGTATACATCACTAATAGGACATATGAAGCAGCATTTTAATCATTATTGCTCATCAATCAGATTGCCATTCCTAGTGTTTTGGTGCACTTTTATTTTCACTAAGTTTGAGGTAGAGATTATACTCCAAGCAAAACAGATGAACAATTTCTGCTGTGAAAATGCCTGTGAAAACAAAAGTAATACAAACTTTTGAATGGTTCCATTTATTAAGCATAGATTTTTCCAGTCTCCTTCCCCATAAAATATGCAATGGGAAGCAGCTGTGTAAAAGAATAGAAGGTAGAGTTTTGAAGACCTGCATAGTAAGTGTTACAGATATGAAGATTTCTACAATTTTGGGATGTGGGATCTGAAATGTTATTGATAATGTGTAAGTGAACATAGTGCCTCATCTATCTTTATTACTCTTCTTACGTGCTCAGTTGTTGATCAATACAGCTAGTTTTGACTACTTTAAAATATTACCTTTATCTTCTGATCAGTGCTGCCTAACGTATTACAGCTTAGCAGCAAGTGGCTTGCTGTGGAAGATTCACAGGTGGAAGTGAAGGATTTTGTACATCAAATGCCATGGTTACAGTTTGATTGATTCTCCTCCAACATATGTCTTTACTACAAATCAGTTTCTTCTCTTTACTGTTTATGGAACAAACTGCCTGAGTAAGGCTAACATGTACGTGGGCTGACATCTTCTAAAAAGAGGTCTGCACTGAAAATACTAGGAAAGCGTGGCATCAAGATGGAGCCCAAATACAAATTGTTGACTTTTGCATTTTTCTTGGTGTGCATAACGACATATGTATTTATGTCTTTATTCCAAAGGTATCTGCTATCATATAATTTGAGGATGTTTTGGAAAATAGTGATGATACATTGGGTAATGGAAAGTGTGCCAAGTGAAGTGCAACTAGCAACAGTGAGATCCAGGAGAATGAAGGAGAATGTGGCTGAACACTGAGAACAGTTTGCTATTAGGGAATGCTAGTTACGGAGTAAATATGCAGAGTAAGCCCCTTTGCTGTTTCACTTGTAATTAGAGTAGTTGTAGAATCCTGTTCCAGAGACTTTTTTTATGGGTAAGAACAAGGCTGATGGACTAGCTGAGTATAATTAGGACCTGTTCACTATGGAGAAAGGCCTAACTGTAACTCTTGGAAGGCAACGAGAGATTTTATAGTTAAATGCAATTCCCACTTTTTCCATACAGAGAATCATTTAGATGTTATATCGTTGACAGGCAAGGTACAGCTGGGGCATAAAGATGACTTCAGAGCCATGTTTCAACTCTTTGACTAGGGTGCGTAAGTTTTTTGGTGTCCTGTTGAAAGAGCGGGCCATGAAAATGAGGTCATTGGGAAAGGCTCCCAGAAATCAGTCTGCTGCCAACAGAAGCTGCCACAGCTTCAAATCTCTGCAACATGCTGAAGAAGATGGCAATTGCATGAGGATCGGAAGGAGCAGGTTTTGATTCCTAGGTATGAAAAGGAGGGAATATACTTGTAGCAGATGCATAGAAAGTATAAGAATCACAGAATCACAGAATGGTTGGGGTTGGAAGGGACCTCTGAAGATCATCTAGTCCAATCCACCTGCTAAAGCAGGTTCACCTAGAGCAGATTGCACAGCAATGTATCCAGGCGGGTTTTGAATGTCTCCAGGGAAGCAGACTCTACAACCTCTCTGGGCAGCCTGTTCCAGTGCTCTGGTACCCTCAAAGTAAAGAAGTTTCTTCTCATATTCAGATGGAACCTCCCATGCTTCAGTCTGTGCCCATTGCCCCTCATCCTAACGTTGGGCACCACTGAAAGGAGTCTGGTCCCGTCCTCTTGACATCCACCCTTGAAATATTTATAAATATTGATGAGATCCCCTCTCAGCCTTCTCTTTTTCATTCTGAAAGAAGACAGCAAAAGAGAGCTGCAGCATTAGGTTTTCCTACAGGAAAAGTGCTTACAGCCAGCCTTCCCTGTAATGTTATGGAATCTATGCATATCAGCTGTACTCACATATGTTTAAAGAAAAGCAAGGATCTGTAAATTTACTGTAGTCCAGTCATAATGGCCAAAGGCTGCAGTGTCTGTATATACATGTATATTATAAATGAAGCATCCATTTCCATTTCAACACTAATTCCCAATAAGATGGTATTAATCAATATATGCTTGCTAGCAGATCAATATCTAATCTGTTTGCCAATTTAATTGTATCAGGAGGGTGCAACAGACTGATAATTTTCCAGTCAGTCTCTTGTGTTAACTGAACACACAGGCAAGAACAGTAAAAATACTGTTACAAAGGAAAGAAATATTCTAATACAGATTAAATGCTTTGCATTCTGATCTAAGCAAGCAGAGAGTCAAAGCTATTCTTTATATTAGAACATTAGGTATTTTAGGAGCGAAAGATACATCATGTTAGATTAACGTAGCTATTTTATTTAAATTTGCATCTATCCAGGAAAGGAGTGGAGATAATTCAGTGTGGGACCACATGAAAAACATGATGCAGCAGCACAAATGGGAATTTGTGTCATATAAATGAAAGGAAGTCTCTAGTAGAAAATATGTTGTAGCAGCTCTTGGCTTGCATTGTGTGAATAGATGGATGAGTGTTTCTGTGACTCCTGAAGCTGGAAGGTTTATGCTGCATTAATGGGAGTGTTTTCATCTGGTTGCATGGATCAAATCCAGCATTTGGCCAGGAAGGCTGGAGCTGGAAATCTGCCAGCTATTATACTCTACTATGTAAAAAGAAAATGAAAAGGCTTTTTTTTTTTTTTTTTTCAGGTCCTCTGTGCAACTGACATTTTTAAAAGATGATCTGTAAAATTCTCTTATCTCCTGGGAGGGTACATGGGAAGGGATTGCCAAAAGTAGCTGGCATCTCATGCTCTCCCTTAACAGCATTTCCCATTGCTGCAAGCCGGTTACCTAGATGGAGGTGGTTGGCCTGAGCCAGTGGGACATTGCTTGCATTCTCTCTATGGTTCACTGGAAAAGTCAGACTCATTCAAACCTACTGTCACTTTAGATTATTTTTCGTCTCTTGGAGGAATCCAAGGCATTTTGGGGCATCTTTTTTCAGAAATTGTTGTTATGACATGACATTTAAAGCTGATTTCAAAATAGTCTTGTATGTTTAAAAGGAAAACAACTTGCTCTCTGAAGGTTGGGATTGCAATGATCTCTTTTCAGCATGGATCTTCTGTACATATGGCATTCTGCAAATTATGTATTCTTTTTCACAGAATAACTATATTTATTACCAGAGGAAAATAGATTATTAATTACAGCCAAAGGCTGCTTTGATTTAATATACAATTAATTAGCTATGCTAAGCCCATCCCAAAGCTCCCAATATTTTCAGCTGGATGGTTTTTCTAGTACTTTTAATTAAAAATTGTTCTAAAAAGCCACAAGTTAGCTGCATATGCACTTAAACTGAAGTTAGCTCTTCAGTGTTTTGCTGGTTTCTTTATCCATCTAATTAATCTGCAGTGATTAAATGTACATAAAATCATCTGAAATACAAGGTAATTTGTTCAGATATGGAACAGTGGAGAGCTTTTACTAGTCCTTGACGTGATTGTTTTATCTTTGGAAAATAATTTTGAAAAGCTGCAGATGATAATTGTTTTGATGAAGCAAATGTGGAAAACAGCATACCAAACAGGCACGGTAAAAAAAGAGCATCGGAGACTTACTTACAGAGATGGAGGTGTTTGTATTTTAGTGTGCAGCTTATCTTTGTTTCTAGAGGTGCAAGTTCTTTGTCATCAAAGTTTGGGAATCTCACCTAAATTCCTCTGTGCTGTCTGGTGGTTTGCATCCCACTCCTGTTTTGATGGCCTGACTGTTGTGTGCCTAGGAGATGGCTTAGAGCTATGTTTTCCTTCATGATTTATGAATAAAGTTAGGGTTGAGTTCTCCAATGGGACCAAGAAAGCAACGAGCTCCTACAAAAATCCACAGTTTTTGTTTTGCTGTGTGCCATCCGTACTCTTGAAATCTCCCTTTCTCATTACTTCTGAACTATTTTCAGCAGAGATCTCGGAGAAATTAGTTTGCAGATAGTGAAATTTTCCTTAAAGGGGACAGGGTGTTTGTCTTTTGGAGCTCAAATGGCTGGGGTTTTCGGCAGATCCATGGGGGGTGGGGGGGTGTGCATGGCGGTAGCAGACACTTTGTGTCACACTAGTGAAAAATTACCAGAAATAAAGTCTGGGGTTGGGTCAGGAGTGCATTGGCACTGGCTGGAGCACGTAATTGCAGAGACTGGAAAGGCAGCCCTAAAAGTCACGGCAATGAGTGAGAAGGGGATTAGAGCAGCCGTGTCCAAGTGCACTTCACTCAGGGAGGTGCCTCGTCTTGTGTCCCCAGCCAACCACTTCGGTGTTTGTCCTTTTCCCCTACCAGCAGCAGAGCTATCCTGTGCACACCAGCTTATGACCCTGTGGTTAGTGCAAAGTTCCATTAAGGTTTGAGCCCTCCAGACTGTGGAGGACCTTGGATTTGGATCATCTGTCTCCTGGTGAACACTCCGGCTGTGAGGCTTTCATTTTATCAGACCCATGAGCCTCAAGTGATGTGAGCACTTGCCACAGAGTGTGATCACACAGTAGCATTCTGTTGCCTTGATGACTTTTTGTTTGTTTGTTTGTTTTGGTGGTGGTGGTGGTGGGTTTGGGTTTTTTGTTTGGTTTGGTTTGGGTTTTTAATTCTTGTTTGTTTTCTTTTGTCTTTGTTTTCTGTGTGGTTCCCCAGGAACAAGAAGGGACAAAGTCGCAAGTGATTTTTTAGTGCGAAAAATAGTTATTAACAGGAAGGTCAGAGAGAGACTACAGGGGAAGGAGGTGGAGACAGCATGAAAGGATATTCAATTTTGTAGGTGAAGGTGGAGACAAGCAGTATTAAGATAATCTCGAATGTCCTTTGATGGAACTTCAGTTTACAATTACACCATTCTGGAATATAAGCTGCTCTTCTATCTTATTCCCTTTTTTTCCTTCTCCTTCTGAAGGCAGCAAAATTCTGCTGGACAGATTTGATGAAGTTGCTGCAGAGTGAGGAATATAAGATCCAACATAAGGAACAGCTGTGCTTCATAACAAAATGATATATACAGTCTCTAGAAGTCCTGCCTCACCACTCATTACACTTCATACCTTTTTGCTTTTTTTTACCCATCGTTAATTCCTTTCGCCAAGAGGAAAGCACACCTTTAGAAAGCTCATTCTAAATATACCACAGGAGAAGTAGCAAGTTGATGTTTGAGTTCCTAGCTGGATGCTGGATCATCCCTCTCATGTCTCTGCACAGATAGTTTGTCATAGCATAGTCTGTGTCCTAATCTCATGTTTTTAATGTATATGAGCCGCCAGCTTTTAACGGTACATTAGCTTAATTTGTACTTGGCAAAAGCAATGTTCCAGATTTGCACATCTTGGTCTGTAAATATCTTCCTACTTTGGGCAACAACATTCTGGCCACCAACTTTGTTTGCAAAACTTTTTTTAAAAATTAATTTAATTTTACATGTCACAAACTTTGTTTTGCATGTGTGTTCCAGGGGGCTAGTTAGTGTAGACAGAAACATGCATTCTAGCTTTTTCTCTTTACCCTGGGGAATTCTCCAGTCCATTCTTTTGACACAGAAGGGAATTTCTGAATGTGTCAAATGTCTCGTGAACAGTGGTTTAAAAGCCTTTCTCATGCAGCATGACAAAGAACAGGCTCCAAGCACAAACAGGCAGATGCTACATGTCCCAAGTTAAAAGCAAACCAATGTAGTAGTGTCCTGACCCAGCTGTATCCATGTGCTACAGTGTGCAAGTTGAGTATGCAGAGACCCCAGTTTTGTGGTAAACTCTGCCTATGCCCCCTGTTGACTGAAGCTGTCAGGAACCCAAAGGCAGAGCTGCGTGCCAGCTGCATGCCAGCCTGCCACAGAGGGAATGCGCTGGCAGCAGAGCTGGATGGAGCCATGTGAAGCGCTCCGAACTGGGAGATGTTCTTTGCAGCCATCATATTTTCCAGGAACTGTACCTGCAAGCCGTTTACATCTGTGGCAACAACTGCATCTGCCAGCTGGTGCCCAGACCTTAAATGGAGTCCTTCAGATGTCAGATAGATTGGAAATGCAGATACTCTGGCACGAGAACTATCCCACCTCTGTAACACATTTCTGTGATTCCCCTCTTTGTAATGCATCCAATACCAGTCTTAAACATTGGTGACATTTGGAGATACACGAATGAGTCAAGGATCAAATGTCAGTTATAACTTTCATCAGTTATTGCTTTGTGCTGTTGCTGCAGCTTTTATCAGACTTGAACATCAGTCCATACTGCAATTTGCTTTGCGGCTGTGCATTTTTTGAGATTCAGATGTGCTTTGCAAACCTTAACTCAGCTGTGCAGTGTTTCTGAGGTGTAGTGCAACAAGCATGTGTCATGCTTGGTGATGGTGCTCTACATATATGGGAGGGGGAAAAAAAATGTTCTATATATACATATGATTGTATTCTGTGATATTAAAAAAAAAAGTTTATTATTTAATTCAGGGTAGAACTCTACTGTTTTACCTTCAGCATAAAGACAGGCAGGGAAAAAGTCAAAATATAGTCAAGTAAAGTGTCTGTGCAAAGGCAGTGATAAAAACAGACCTTGGACATTCTCAGTCCTGCGCTGTCCAATTCACAGCTCTGCTTCCACTTCTTGTAACATAGTTTTTAAATGAAAAAACACTTCATTTTCTGAGTGCAAGAGTTGGAACAATATGTATCACCATCATATCTGTTCCAGGCTTAAAGATAAATACCTCACGCCTTTACAGCCTCTTTCAAACCCAGTTCATTGTGATCTTTTGTGTAGATCCTTCTGAATTCACAGATAATCGACAAGACAGGTTCTGAGGGGCTGACAGCCAACTATGTTAGTGAAGCTACTTTGGCAAGTCTGAGTACTGAGAAGCCTAATATATTATGGGAGAAAAATAAATGATTGCACATGCACAGCAACCGCCATACTAAATGAAATACCTCAGTTGTTTTCTGTTTTGTTTTGTTTTTGTGTTTTGGTTTGGTTTGGTTTGGTTTTTGGGGGTTTTTTTGGTTGGTTGGATTTGATTTTTTTTTTTTTTTTCAAAATACCCAAAGGCAATAATCAACTTTCCAGATTAACAGCCTGTAAAATATTACTCTAAAAAATAAAAACATCTTTGAGCTAACTTATGGCAACACAGAAGGCATCAAGAAGTGGTGGAGTCTCCGCTGTGTTGTACTTGTGTAATTTGAAACCATGCTGAGTGAATGAATGCTTTTTTCTGCTTTTATGAGACATGGGAAGAATAATTTCTGTCTAAGACTATAAATCAGATCTTGTCCTGGGAAATGCGTTTACAAAACCATTGAATACTGCTATCTCTTGATAGAAATGTTCTCCATGGATTACTAAAAACCATAAAAAATTATATTTGTAATTTTTGAGCATTTATAAAATCTGTTCCCTTCCTGTCTTCACCCATTTTATTTTAATGCCAGATTTTTTGTCTCTAAATTCTCCAAAACTGAAGTCATGCCATTTGGCAACTTAAAAGGATATTCACACATCATCCAAGGTGCTGAAACTTATAACCAGCTCATTTCCCTAGATCCCTGTTGTCAATGAAGAGAGGTGGACATTTCCAGAGGGTGATTCAGCTTACTCACAGCTTGTTTACATCTCTGACTTGCCCTCTCCTCCCCTCTCTTGTCTTTGACTACAGAAGAAGAATTGGTTAAATTAGGTGTCTACATTTCTTCATCTTAATATCTTCTCCCATGTTCTGTCTTTCAAATTAAAATTAATGGTTTTTTTCCTGCATAAATTATATGAGTAATTGTAGTTGTGCAGTAACTCAAGACCTGTATATTTTGGCTTACATAAGTATTTGCAGCTATGCGCCTAGATAACCCTACCTACCCTTTGTGTATGGAAATCCTTATTTCTACATCTCTCTTTTTAAATGTTTTTTCCCATATCTCCCCAGCTTTTATGTCTCCTGGCATTTGCGAAGAGGGAGATGTACAACTGTTTCCATTTTTTTCCACCTGTTTTGGATTTAAGTGTGAGTGGATGAGATTGGTGTCCCAGACAGAAAGTCAACTCAGTCAGCAGTTGGCTACACAAGTAGTTTGTCTGGTTGCTCTGTAATTTTGTCTAGGTGATACCACCCAAGTGATCTGAAGGCTGGCCGTCCCTAAAGCTTACAAAAACTGCTGGTAGATTGGTGGAACTCGTAGTTTTACCCATTGACTAGCAGCTGGTACACGTCTTCAGATGGACATGCAGAAAATTAATGGTCAGAATAAGTAGCCATGGTTTTGTGAGAAATTATACAAGAGGAATATAGATTTTTCTTCAGCTTGTGTCAATTGTTTGTAGAATCTGGTGAGCAGCTGAAGCAGGTTACTGGTAGTATTATAGATGAAACTGAGATGGAAGTGAATACTGGAGACCTGCTTCTTATTGTCACACTACCAATACTTTGTGACACTAAAGGATGTCCAAAGTGAAGTCCTTGTTGTTTTTGTTTTGGCGAAGTACAAGTCTCTCTAATGTTAAGGTTGAGTCTGGTTAAATGGGAAACTCTTAAGGTCTCTGAAACTCAGTTTGAATTTTCCTGATAGTTGGTGTGCCTTGTAGAAGAGCATTTGAGGGTTAGTGTTTAAAATTTGAGGTCGCTTGGGCCTTCTAAGGTGCATACCCACAGAAAGGTACATTTTCTTAAGACTGAAAGGTCACATTACATTTTTGTGTGTGTGTGATTTAGGAATCAGAGCTCAGTTTTGATTTTGTTTCATATGCTTCATCCTTTCGGTGCCCCATCTTGTGTGTGACGTGGTCGCAAAGTTGAAAGCAGCGTAGTTATTCTTGCAATATAAACATGAGTATAATGTCTGCATTAGAGAATTTTAACTGCAAATGCGAGGTGTTCGGTCGTAAAGAGCTGTTGCTTTCTTCCTCTTCAGCCTGAGGAGCTGTTTGGGTCCTTATGTCCAGGTAGTTGTATGAAATACAAGCTACGGAGAGCAGTGATTTTATCACAGTCTGCCCCTTTTGAAGATGATTTTCTTCCTTTTGGGTTGGGAAGATACCACCTGAGTAAAGCAGAAAGGTTTAAAAACCTCTCAGAAGGATTTGCACAGGTACATGTTTTGAGTGGAGGGAAAAAGCACCTGAAGAAGGAAGGGGTAGGAGACGGGATTTGCGTGGGGCACAGGCAACAGGGAGGGAGGAGACAATTGCCTGCAGGGTAAATAACCCTAAAATTTTAATGAAGATGATTTCTGAAGCAGGATTTTTCAGTGACCTATTTTTTACTACAGCTCCCAGAAGTAGTAATACCGGCACACCTGCATGGCAAGGGATACCAGTGTAGAGAGAAGTAGTAGCCAGGATCAATAGGGAGATTTGTTAAACTAGTTTAGCATGCAAGAGATGGTAGAATAAAATTAAATGGTGTACCTATGCTTAGAATCAGTGTGGGATTTGCCAGCCTTCAAGTTCAGCATACACAGTGTAAGAAGGTGTTAAAGTACAGTTTGAAGAAAAGGATGATTACACATAGGGGAAGCAAAGGATAAGTGGAACATAATGAATCACAGGCTAAGCAGGTGTAGATGGTTACAAAGCCAGGTTAACCTGATAGACTTTTTGATTAGCAAATGCCTTATCTTGACAAAAAGTATGTGGTAGGTCCTCTTTATCTGGACTTCAGATAAACAAAAATATCTGTTGTGGTATTGTAAGGGAAAATAATAGCTAAACTGGAACAGAAATGGTTAGATAAGCAGTTGTAAGGATGATATGAGGTTGACTCTGGAGGAATAATAGCTACATGTAGTGTTAAAAGGGAAAGTGAAAGGCTGGAGAGAGGTTGTTGGTGGAGCTCCAGAAGGGTTTGTCTTTGCACTGATCCAGTTTAATACTTTTATTAGTGACCTTTGCAGAAATATCAGCAAACTTCACCTGCCAATTCTTAATGACATGTCTAATGTATTCTAAAATTTCCATGGCTTCAGCAGGACTGGGAGGTTTACTTGGGAACCCGGGGGAAAAAAAAGGAGTCGGAAAGGAGAGAAGGCTAACTATTGAGGCGAGAAGGTGAGAAACTCTGTAGTGAGTCATGATTTAAGAAAGTACAGTAATCAAAATGTAATAAGCAAAAGAGACCCAGAGATTCAGACGAGACCTGTTATTTCTCTCATTTGCTCTGCTGCTGGGAGATTCCTGAACATAGTTCTTGTATCCATTTGACTGGGACAGAGGTAGCATTTCCTAAGAGTAGCCTTCATTTACCCACATTAGTTCCTTAACTCCAGCGCTATTTAATGGTTAGATTAATTACTTCAAATTGCAGCTTCAGAAATCAGTGTGTCATTTCTTGCATTCCAAAATGTCCAGTAGCCTGGTGAAAAGGCTGCCTTGCAGAGGGAAAAAGACATAATTCCATACTCAGTTATGCTGAGTTCACCTTCTGCAGTTTCTAGGCAAATTACTTACTCATTAGGCTACTGTGTCAATATGATGCTGATACTGCCCCCAGTCCTTACTGTCCGCATTTTTTAAGGAAAAGTCTTGTGTTCCATTGGTTTCCTTACTTCTAAAGAAGACTGGCTGATTAACCTGCACCTGGAGTAGGAGGGAAGACCTGGTGGGGAAAAATGGCTACTTAACTGCCAGGCTTTGATTGTAGCTCCAGAAGTGCCTTTGAGTTTGCTTCCAGCCTGTTGTGCACGATGTCTCTTTGCCATCTCCTGCCTGGCAGCCTCTGAGCACCTCAGTGCCTCCTCCTACCCCAACTGCCCAGAGTGAAATGAGGATAATGCATCCCTTTTGGTATTTGTGCACCTCATCTCTTGGTCATGCATGAGGATGTCAGATGGGACAGTATCACTCTCTCTGAGATCACAGTATCACAAGCTGCTCCAAGTAATCCTTCTCTCGCTCAACAGAGCTGTGTGATGTACTGGATGTGATGGCTTGCCTGTGGCTCGCTGCCACTGACTGCAGCAGGCGTCAAGAGGAAGCTGGAGGTTCAGCTTGTACGGCTGGGTAACTGACCTCACTGCTTCTGGGTTTTCCTAAGGCTGAGTTTTGGAGGGGGAGATAGGAAAAATATGCATGTTCTGGGTGTAAGACAGCACTGGCTACCTTAACTGTGTTTTAGTGAGACTTCTGCACTGACAGCTGAGCATGGTGGTATTTCCCTTTGCTGTTGATGAAAGTACTCCAGGCCAGTATGCAAATTCTTTCCCACAAAATTCTTCTCTGAGAATCGCCATCAAGAGCAGATTTGTCTCCTACATATGTAAATATTGAATTTTCACTGAATTTGAAATCTGCGGTCCCTTTTCTCAGACATTTTGCTTGTTGTCTAACAGAATATCATTAATTAACTGCAAAGTAGTCACAGTGAGAAACAAACCCATGAATATTAACTCGGCAGGTTTATTTTAAAATTGTCTGCCTGAAAAGCTACCTGTGCCATTCCTGGCTGGAATCTCACCCAGTATTTCCTGTCTCTTGTATGAATAGTAAACAAAGAATTTTCTTTATCCTGAGATCTTGGAGGCAGACCTGAAACACAACAGACAAAATGGTTTATGCTTGAACAAAGTACAGTGCTATGAGGATTGGAGACCTGCAGTCAGGTGATTCACTCTCAGATGTGGAAACCGGCCAGATTTCCCCGGTGGCCTGGCTTTTCTGCCACGGTTCCATGTCAGCGATCAAGCCCAACAAGCGTCAAGACAAATTCAAATAGTAGAATTGATCGCCAGGAATGGTATATGCCGGACTGTCTCTTCTTGGGTGGGGAAGGTTTGTTTAAATTTTGCCCTTCCATTTTGAACTGCCTTCAGACATTTCTAGATTTATTGGCACCCTCTGCTTTTCAGCTTTGGTTCTTTTCACCGATATCTTTATCCTATGACATTTTATTTGACTAGCTTGTAAAGCTAGCTTACCATGAAAGCTGAAAGGAACCTGGCTTTCTTAAAGAATATATCTGTCAACAGTAACATGAGAGCTACTCTTAAGTCCTACATTATGTGCATTTTTAAAGGAGAGCCTATTATTTGATTTTAAATTTAAGAAGAAAAATATTCTGTTCTCCAGCTGAGCCTTTCGAAAACATAACCTTTTCAACAAGTAAGCCGAGAAGAAATTCTTGGATCTAGGTACATGTGAGCTCTAAGAACGTCTAGAATTAGGATTCACTTGAAATCTGCACTTTGCTACAATATATCCATCCAGTTGCAAGCCTATGCTGCTCCTCCCTGTCTGCCTCCTATTTAAAATACAAATAAACTTTTTACAAGCTGTGATGTCGAAATATATTATTTTGGTTTCAGTGAGAATAGAAGATAGGATAGGATAGAATATTTACTAGTTGGAAGGGACCTGCGAAGATCATCTAGTCCAACTGCCTGACCAATTCAGTGCTGTCCAAAAGCTAAAGCATGTTACTGAAGGTGTTGTCCAAATGCCTCTTAAACACTGACAAGCTTGGGGTGGCAACCATCTCTTTAGGAAGCCCGTTCGAGTGTTTGACCACCCTCTCAGTAGATAAATGCTCCCTAATACTCAGTCTAAATCTCCGCGGTGCAGACTTGAACCATTACCGCAGGTCCTATCACTGGATACAAGGGAGATCAGCCACTCCCTGTTCATGTCCCCTCCTCAAGCAGCTTTAGAGAGCAATGAGGTCACCCCTCAGCCTCCTTTTCTCCAAAACAGACAAATTCAGAGTCCTCAGCCACTCCTCACAGGACATTCTTTCCAGCCCTTTCTGCAGCTTTGTCCTCTGGTTGCATTCAAGGACCTTCATATCCTTCTTAAATGGTGGAGCCCAGAACTGCACACAGTGCTCCAGGTGGGGCCGCTCCAACACTGAATGCAGTGGGATAATCACCTCTTTTTCCTGGCTGGTTGTGCTGTGTTTGATGCACCCAGGATGAGGTTTGCCCTCGTGGCTGCCGGGGCTCACACAGCTGACCAATATTGAGCTGCTGTAGCCCAGCACCCCCAGGCCCCTGTCCTCAGGGCTGCTCTCCAGCTGCTACTCTCCCTATTTATACTTGTACCCAACATACAAATTCTGTGTTTTGCCACAGTTTCTTGCCTCCCCTGAAGAAGGTTGCAGAATTTAGTGTAAATAAACATTACAAGGCAGAAGTCATGGTAAGAGAGCAAATATGACATATTAAAATCTGTCTGTGAGGTTTAATTAAGAAGTTCAGTTGAGTAATGTCACCTTTCAGTGTCGTTGATTTAGCTGAAATGACTTTGTTTGTTCAGGAACTTTGTTTTTACAAACTGTGCTTTTTTAAACCTCATGAAAAGCATTTCTAGATGGTCAGCTGTTAATCGTTCTTTTATAAGTACATATAGAACTTTATCTCCTTTGATAAAACAATCCTGTGTATATAATTAGTATATGGCCATGAGGAATTTGTGCACCTAACACTTCTCTTTTAATATCTAATGTAAAAAATAAAGTGCCTTATTTCTTCTTTCGTTGGTATCTACCTTTTTCTTTTAGAAAATGTCATATAAATTAAAAAAAAGAAAAACACATTTCTAAAAGGACTTTATTCCTAAAACAAAACAATTATGACATTGCCCTTGTAGTCATATCCCAGTGTATGCCATGGTTAAAGTTTTTTCACTGTTTAGGCCATAAACTTTATTTTGAGACATGTCTATTTAAATTCATGTCCCTTATAATTTGTTATCTAAATTCTCAGCGCAGATGTATTATCACTATTTTTATTGCAGCAATATCTAGGAGGTCCTATTTACTTTGGTTCTCTGTGTTGCTTGATACTGTATAACCAAAAAAATATGGTCCTTGTGCATAGGTGTTTTTTACTAAAGATGTAAGTATAGGAGGTGTGAAGTGTGGACTGCAATATCAGTGTTTTAATTAAATTGTTCATGCTGCTTTTACATAAGATAATAAAAAAGCTGTCAAATAATCTCATTACATATTAAAGGATAACTCTGTTGCTCAGAACAGAAAGAATTACTCTGTTCCTGATGTTAAAAGGTCTTTTCTGCTCTATGTGCTAAACTGCACCATCTGATATCAGTGCACGGCAACTGAAAGCAGTAAGAACTGCCCATGTGCATCCAAAGGCCAGGTTTTTCTCTGAATAGTTGACACAGACATTCTTCAAAACCTGCTTGGATTTCAGTGATATTTTTAGTATTGCAAAGCGATGGTACAAATCTGATTCATGCAGCGTATTCAGTGGTCAGTGGACTGCGCAGCCTTGGCTACAAGCCACATGTAAGCTCCCTGCCATATTCTTCAGCTGTTTGGTCCTTAGGAGCCTTGCTGTGCCTTGGAGACCTGGAACAGCAGCTCTGACACAGTCTTGCCATACACCCAGAACTGCCTGGAAAGAAGAAAATTATGAGCGTTGTGTGAACTTCCTTGCTAGTTGCCCTTTGCTGATGTTGGAGAGCCTGTTGCAGAAACAATCCAGTGACTCCCTTCTCATCTGAAGCCAATATGGAGGGGCTTCACAAGTCAACTTCATACACAGGAAGGTTCCTCTTGCAGGAACCAGCACAGGCGTGGCAGCTGCTGCTGACACTGCACAGACCAAGCCTAAGAAGATAAAGGAAGTAAGAGGAGCAAGAGAAAGGTAAGGGAGGCAAGCCAAAGAGACAGATGGAACAAAACAGAGGAAGGAAGTGGTGAGGGGTGGCAGAGATGCGGAAAGAGGAAGGAGAGAGATACTCCAGAAGGAAGAACAGACATAAAAACACTGAGACAGAAATAGAGGCTGTAATTGATTTTCAGCCAGGAAGGAGCTACAGCCCTTACTGCTGAAGACCTGTACATAGCCATGGTGCTGTATATATAAGACAGAATTAACCTGATCCTAATATTCACATCCCTTAACATTTTCCCTGCTAAGAATGTATTTGGCAATTAAACTTTAGAAAGGAGCAACTTAAAATATGTCTGTGTCAATGCAGTAAGAAAAATTAAGTAGTCGTGCATGGCTAAATAGTGTTTAAAGGAGTATCAAAGCAGGACTGAGAGAAGCAAAAGTGAAGAAACAGACACAAATATGTTTCACACATCCATTTTCTGTGCATCTACATGTAGTTTCTTCTGTGTTCATTGTATGTAACTAAACATGTACAAGCATGCTATTGTTAATATTACTCACTCTCTTGATGGTCAATTGAAAATTCTTGATAAGTTTTCCTAAGAGCTACTGGGAACTTTCTGTTACAAAAGCATCTGATGGACTTTTGCATGGCAGGTTGGACCCATCACTTGCTTAATTTTATCAAATGAGTAGTTCCTCTGAATGTACATTTTTTTTTCTTATTTGAAAAAGAGATAAAGAAATTGCCATATGCCATGTTCCAGGGGCAGGGTGAAGTAGTTAAACTTCATTGTAATCTATTGCTGTGTCATGACTGATCCACTGTAAATACATGTGAGCTCCTGAAAAGTATTTTTTAAATGTTTAGTCCTGTAAAAAGTTGGAAGGAATTTTTGCAAGTACTTTATGCACACACACAAAAAATTGCCAATATGCTTCTTCTGAAGTGAAGCCATGAAAATCAGTGGAGAACAACAGTGTGGAATTAGTGTTGAGGCAGCATGAGAGAAGAATGGAAAAATAATGAAAGCAACCCTCCAAGTTGTATTTCAAGAGAAGGGGAGCCTTTTCTATTCCTTCAAGATGGCTATTAAAACAGATACACAGAGAGAAATGCATGTTAAAATAGTGTAAGTCTGTTGTATGTGCATTAAAGAAAAGCAAGCACAGACGCTTTTAGGGAGCACTGTAACCTTAGCATTTCGCATGTTCAGCACCCCAGCAGGACATGAGGTTGGGCTAGATGTGTGGCAGCACCCAGGGCTGGCCAGGGTTTCAGTCAGGACTAGTACCAGGCTCAGCGCTCTGACTTTGGGTTTAACATCACTGGTGTTTCACAGTGTGAAACACTGGCACGTGGAGCACCCTCCTGACCTGGGCAAAACTCTGCTTACTAGAGAGGCTGGAGGCAATGTGCTGTTATTTGCTCTTCTCTTCAACTTTTAAGAGCCAACCCAGTGCACTGGTGCTTGCTGGTGGATGGGCTGGCAGGTATGTGCTCCCATGCTGGGGTGAGGATGAGTGTGCGTGGGGGAAGCAGGCCCTGGGCGCTGGCATCTCAGTCAGGAGCAGCCAGCTGTGGTTGCTGCTGCCACTGCTGTCTGTCCTGCTCCTGCACAGCTGGAGTGTCAGGAGTGAGTCCTCAGCCCCGGGAGAGCTCTAGCTCTTGCTGTGCTACCTTAAATTGAATTTAAAAATAAAAAATAAAATCTGCCTGGTGCTTAACTGTGCGCCATAAATGGGGAATTTTAATAATGTGCCAACAGCAGCAGTTTGGAGTCTCTTACTGAGGAAAAGGTCACTGTGCCCATAAGTTATCCTAGCATTTGATCAGTGGACTCTTTTCCAAAGACTTTAAGTCTCATTATTCACTGCTTATAAAGTCACTTGAGATATAAAAAGTCTTTTTATAGTAATGAAAGAACTCCCACAATTAGCCAGAAGGCAGCTATCTATCTTTTTAAACTACTCGGTTCAGAGGAGACCAGGAGTTTCAAGCATCTGTATATGGATGAATTGTTATGACAGTGATAAGTGTGACATTCATGTGGTGATGCCAGCCATAGATGAGTTCATGGAAGGCTGGGGGTCTTTTTAGAGGTGAAACAGAGACTTTTATTGTTAGTGAAATGTAGAATATGATTCCCTGAAAAGGAGGAAAGTGACTACACATTATTTACAGTCCTGAAATCTGCCATTAAGCCCTTCCATTATTCTTTGGGAAATACAGATGATTAAAGAATGTCATTAATTTGATCTCCTAAAACTTTAATGGCAACTACCTTTTGAAGTGCTTCTTTCCTGAGAAAAGCACATACCCTGGAAGAGAAACTGGAAAGTGAGCTTGTGGTAGAGCAGAGGCGCTGTGAAGTTCACAGGAGAATACAGCATTCAGTGCAGGGGCTTAGAGATAAAAATTATTTGTTCTGAGCACACACACTGGCCTTTGAATATATTTTTCTCCACCATCAAGGAGTTGCTGTATGTGGTAGATCTTATGAGAGATTTATATAATGTCCTATCCACAAATAGAAAAAGTTTACAGTGATTAATGTAGTAAATGATGGTCTAATTATATCAAGTAACTCAATATATTTTATGTATGCCACAGCTAGTTTAGTCTTTATTGCCCTCAGGCAGAATCCTAATATCATCAGAAAACCTGTTTGTCAATATTAAAAGCAATTTACATGTTGAATACACTCCAGCCTTGTTACATCACCATCTGGGTTGGCTGGGTGTTTGTGTTGGTACCGGGAGGTGCCAGTGAAGACACATGTCACGGGTGTTCAGAATGTCCAGCTGTTGCTGTGGGAGCATGACAAGTACCAGTGTCCTCACCCACGGGAAGGGGACAGGTTCAGTGAGAGGACAGTGGGAGGTCTTTGTGGGGAAGGGTTCAGGAAAGGAAAGATGGAAGACACTGAGTTGGGAGGCATGAGATAAAGGAAAAGCCTGGGGGGCAAAATATGGTCCACACTGAAAGAAAAGGGCAAAGTGAGAAGAGGAGACAGCCTAAGAGAAAGGAGAGTAGAGAGAGACCAGAGGTAGCAAAGCAAGGCAGAGGAGAATGAGACTGGGAATACCAGCTGGAAGAGGATGCAAGAAAGATGGCCGTAGCAACTAGTAATATGTCTGCTGGGTAGACTGAGGGAGTTGGAAAAGGAGAGTAACAGCTGCTCACGTATGCATATCTACCAGCACTTGTCTCTGGGCAGCTCACTGTGAGACTAATGCAGTGATTCTTAAATTTAATTTGGTATTTTCACTCACAAACCAAGAGAATTGCAAATAACACAAACTAAGAGACTTGCAGATAATAGTACATTCTCTCTTTCAAAACTCAAGTGAATCTTTTCTGAGCAGTTGCTGTGCTTTCTGGGCTGAGCTTTCTGAGCTGTTCTGATGTTGCCAAAAATCAGCACTAAAGGACTTGAAAGGGTCAATGCGAGCTGGGCATCATTTTAACACAAAGTGAGTAGGTGAAGGGTGTATTTTGCGGTTACGCAGGCTTCCAAGCCTCATGTCATGAAGTGCAGGAGTTCAGGTCACGTTTGGGCCACAGTTTAAAGCTGCTAACTCAGTAGTGCTTTTAAACTTCTTGGAGTGGGCATAGTTATCCTGGAGGTGTGAATGTGGCATTTTAGGACCCAGGTGTTTTTCTGAAATGCTTCTCAAGGTAAGGGACCAGATCCCCAAAGAGACTTTACATGTGGAAATGTCAGGTGTCTCCCAGGGTGGACATTTTGCCTGATTTTCCATACACTGTTAGAGGAGATTTAAATGCTCAGAGGTATTTATGGTGAATGATGGTTATGCCTAACCCAGCCAGCTGGAAGGGAGAGGCAGGAGAAGGGGGCAATTATTCGGTGATTTTTTTTGCTTACAGTGGATTTTTATTTTCTTTCAAAACACAGAACACAATTCTGCACACAAAGATTTGGGAGACACTTCTTGTAACAGTGGTTTTGTTTTAGCTTGAGATGACTGGATAGAGAAGGTAAAATCATGGAGAAAAAGATCTTGAACTACAGTTTGTATTTGTTGGAGAACTAAAGCTGCACAAGCACTTCTGTATTAATTACCTTGCTCACTAGTTTGCTGTTGTGATGGAGCTCTTTCTTCATTCCCTGTACATCTACCTGGCGTACTTTTTACAATCCAGTTTGAAAGTCTTTTGAATTCCCTAGGAGAGCTTGTCAGACAGTACTTCCAAGCAGTGTCCAGCTCCTTGCTGGGGTCTTTTGGGGATGTGTCATGTCCTTCACAGACAGCAGTTCCAGCTGTCAGACCTGCCCACAGATGCACTGATTGCAGTGGACAAGTCTGACAAAATGAAGCATCGCCTTGAGGTCAATTGAGAGAAGGGTACTTTTTTTCTGACAGCTGCTGTTTAGATAATCAGAATTGCTGGGAAGTCACTGAGTTGTCTGCCCCTTGAAGAAAGCTTTACAGAGTGGAAACAGGTATATTGTTATGTTTTCCCACTTTTTGCAGCATTTATTTTGCCCTGCTGAGCTTAAGGCTTAACCATAGGCTTTTCAGCCACAGTAGATTTCTGCTAAATACTGGGAAATGGAAGTGCTGCTGGTTATGCATAGGAAGATGCACAGAAGTCTGCAGTGCTGGGCATTGCCTGGGTCTGTTCAGTACTGTTGAACCAGCTACATGACCTATCAAACAGGACAAGCCTCAGCTCTACAGGTAATGGAGATGTAATTCTGATAACAAGCCTGTGGATCAGCCTGAGGGAAGCAGCCAGGGCCTGTGTGTTCAGCTGCTGTGTAGCTTTCAGGAGGGATGCTGATTGGGCAGCCCGGGCAACAAAGGATCAAATGGGAACAAGCATCGCTAACTCATCCGGCTAAGGAAGAGGAAATGTCATTAACCAGTGCAATAAAAGTGGTGCCTTTAGTGAACTTGCCTGAACCCTGACTGAGATAGTGCTATTGGGTAACGGCTGAAATTGCTGCCTTTCAGATTAACTTGCCCAAGAAATGCAGCTTAGTACTGAACTGCAACCTAAAAGGTCAGTGTGTCGAATGCCATTTCTGTAGATGAGCAGTCACGTTGTCGTTAGCAGAACCATTGCAGTGTCCTCTCCAGTGTGTGTGTCACTGGTAGCTCATGTGTCCTGTGCTCCCCTGTCCTGCCCGGGGAGCCCCACAGCTGGTGATACTCAGCAATGGAAGTTTTCCAGAGTCTGTGTGTGCTGAACACTGTAAGTCTAGGAGAAAGGTGGTAGGTACGGTTTTGTTCTTTTTTCAGTGGCTTGCAGTTAGGGAGGGTTCCAATTCTTGTCCCAAAGAAGGACTGGTCAGACTAAGGGACAGTGTTCGATCCTTTGTGCCAGTTTGCCATCCAAGGATGCACTCAGGGTGTGGTAGTGTGGATGTATTTGGGGCAAGGGTTTGGAGGTGAAGAGACTGCTGTGATGAGAGCAGATATAGCACCTGTCAGGTCAGAGGCATCTCTTGCCTGGGTGTTGAAATCTCTGAGGACAGTGAGCCTTGTGTGAACTCCACCGTCATGTCAGACAGCATCTCTGTCATTTTACTGGGAAACTCTTGTGTCTGGATGTCTCTGCTCTAGCAGAACACTCTGATTATTCTTCCCTTTGCCCTTACTGATTAAATGGAGGGATCTCCAAGGATTTTACTTCAGCAGAGCTGATCTTAAATTTCAACTTGCATATGCATATGCCAGGTATTTGCTGAGGATAGGAGGTTATCTCATGAGCTGCTAATATAACACCTTTTGTGATGGTTACAGTCACATAACTACACATCTTTTTTTCCTTTTTTTTCACTATTCCCTTCTTCCCTGTTTCTTTTTTTCCTTTCTGTCTTCATAAGGGGGAAGTAAAGAGTACAGGAAACATATCAACATTTCTGGCCTGTCTTGATTCAAAAATTCTGGCCAGGATTAAAAGAAATTATAAACGTCAGAAAAGTGTTAGAAGACAAGACTATTTCATTTCTCAGTCACAGGCACTTAAATCCTGGAAGAAGTGTTCATTGAAGGACTGATTTTTATTTATTTATTTATTTATTTGTAGTTATTTATTTTTAGACTCCAAAGCACAAGGATAACCTAACAACCATTTGCCTATATTTTTTTATAGTCAGTGTTTTGTTACTTAGTCCTGTCCCTCCTTCCTTCTCTACTGTCCACATCTGTGTAAGTGGGAATAAACCTCCATACATGGTGCTTGCCTTGGAAGTGGCAGTTGGCCAATGTCAGTTGATTTGTGCAACAGACAAAGCACGTTTGCTTGTTTATTTTCTGACGATTATGAAGTTTGGCATGTGGCTGGATTTAGAGCAAGAAGGGGATGGCCAGAACCCAGGCAGTGGTCAGCCGTCATTCTGGGGGAGATGTTGATAAGTGGCCCAGACTTTGCAATGTGTCCAGAACAGGATGGGTCAGGAGATTCTTGGAGAACAAGAGAGGTGCCTGAGGACTGGAAGAAAGCCAGTGTCACGCCAGTCTTCAAAAAGGGCAAGAAGGATGACCCAGAAACCTACAGGCCAGTCAGCCTCACCTCCATCCCTGGAAAGGTGATGGAACAGCTCATTCTGGACATCATCTCCAAGCATGTGGAGGAAAAGAAGGTTTTCAGGAGTAGTCAGCATGGGTTCACCAGAGGAAAATCATGTTTGACCAACCTGATAGCCTTCTGTGATGGTATGACTGACTGGGTAGACGAGATAAGAGTAGTGGATGTTGTCTATCTTGACTTCAGCACGGCTTTTGACACCGTCTCTCACTACATCCTCACAGGCAAGTTCAAGAAGTGCAGGCTGGATGAATGCACGATGAGATGGATCATGAGCTGCCTGGGTGGCAGAGCTCAGAGGGTTGTGATCAACAGTGCAGAGTCTGTTTGGAGGCCTGTAGTTAGTGGGGTTCCCCAGGGATCAGTTCTGGGTCCAGCCCTGTTCAATGTGTTCATCAATGACCTGGATGAATAGACTGAGTGCACCCGCAGCAAGTTTGTGGATGTTACCAAACTGGGAGGAAGGGCTGACACACCAGAAAGCTGTGCTGCCATTCAGTGAGACCTGGACAGACAGGAGGACTTGGCAGAGAAGAACCTGATGAATTTCAACACGGGCAAGTGTAGGGTCCTGCACCTGGGGAGGAATAACCCCAGGCACCAGTACAGGTTAGGGGCGGAACTACTAGAACGCAGCACTGCAGAGAAGGACCTGGGAGTTCTGGTCGACAACAGGTTGACCATGAGTCAACTATGTGCCCTTGTGTCCAAGAAGGCCAACAGTATCCTGAGGTACATTAAGAAGAGTGTGACCACCAGATCGAGGGAGGCTCTCCTCCCCCTCTACTCTGCCCTGGTGAGGGCACATCTGGAGTACTGCATCCAGTTCTGGGCCCCACAATTTAAGAAGGATAAGGAATTACTGGAGGGAGTCCAGCAGCGGGCTACAAAGATGATTAGGGGTCTGGAGCATCTTTCTTATAAGGAGAGACTGAGAGAGCTGGGTCTGTTCAGCCTGGAGAAGAGAAGGCTGAGAGGGGATCTCATCGATGTTTATAAATATCTCAAGGGTGGATGTCAAGAGGATGGGACCAGATTCCTTTCAGTGGTGCCCAACGATAGAATGAAGGGGAATGGGCACAGACTGAAGCGTGGGAGATTCCATCTAAATGTGAGGAGAAACTTCTTTATTTAGAGGGTGCCAGAGCACTGGAACAGGCTGCCCAGAGAGGTTGTGGAGTCTCCTTCTCTGGAGACATTCAAAACCCGCCTGGACACATTGCTGTGCGATCTGCTCTAGGTGAACCTGCTTTAGCAGGTGTATTGGACTAGATGATCTTCAGAGGTCACTTCCAACCCCAACCATTCTGTGATTCTGTAATTGTTCATTAAACAGAAGCTTAATCAAACAGGGCTGGAGGATGGCTTACATGAGAAAAGATACATTCTTTACTTAACATTCGCAACTTGCTTGTGGATTAATTAGCCCATCTGCTACAACAAATGTATTCCCATGTCTTTGTGTTGACTGTTAAAAGTGACTGATTTCTCTATCCACTTAAAATAGTACCCTGGATTCCACTGATAGTAACCTTTGCAAGGCAAGGAATTTATTTCATCATCCACTAAGAACCTGTAAGTGGTTTGCTGTAAATAAGTGCTCAGCTGTCTACAGCTCCCAGGGTAACTATATGTGGGTGTTAAGTTGGGGGATAATGCAAGAGGCAGAAAACCCTTAAAGAAGCTACATGAGGAGGGCTTTCAACCCCATCTGTAGCACTGGCTTTAGGTTTTAAAATAAATTTTCTCTTCCCAGCCCCAAGTGGGCAGGACAACTGACAGCACAGAGTAATTCAGCTATAGATTTTCTTCTGAGAAAAGCGGCATTCATAAATTAGGTGACCTTTATGCAGATCAACCAAGTGTGTTGATGAACATCAAGTGACAATTTAAACAAGTATTGGATGTTTGAAGAGCTTGTATTTCATAAGAAACCAAAATGAAGGATGGAATTTTTTTAAAGTCTTAAATTAAATAGACAAATAAATGAAAATAGAGGTTAGCCGTAGATTCCCAGGATAAATGAAAATGCATATCTTTTGTGATTTTTGACACTCGTGATTTTAAAATAATATTATTCTTTGGAAATAAAATTTGCATGTAAATGGCATTATTGTGAAATTATGTCTGTTTCCTCAGAATAAGTGATAAGTATTGACTGATGTAAATAAACAGAGCTTCTGATTTTCAAAAAAAATCTAATAATACATTTTGTATGCTATCGAAGTATCTTCTTGCTTTGCTGATGCAGATCTGTGATACGGTCAGCTTGTGCCAAAAATCACCATGTGGTTCAACTGGGACACAGAATGGTTGTGGTTTATACTTGAATAGGGGAAAAAAATGATACAGTGCTGTGTAGTATTTATTCTCAAGCATTTGCTTTTAGGAAAAGCATGATACCTGTTGTCCGAAACTTAAAAAATATTGAAAGGGTTTCGGGCAGCAGGGAAGTAATTTTTCTGTTCCTGGGGACTTAAGAATGGGAATTACTCAGAGGGTTTGCAGAAGCTCACTCCTTTGGGAAATTTCCTTTATTTTCTTGTAACTTGTTCTTCCACTGTTCTGGTCCTTCCTCTTATATACCACTGATATTTTCCCAAGTACTTAGATTAACATAAATCAAGGTTATAATCTGATGAATGATAATTTAAATGATAAAATCTTAACATAAAGTCTTGATTTCAGTCATCAGATAAAGTGCATATATGCATTAAACTTAGGTGACTAGGCTAGCTGCCACTCATATTACTTTTTTGCAGTCTAGGCTACAGTGGTATGGTACTTCTGGGGATCTCAGACGTTCAGTACAGGGAGTTTTGAGCCTTTTTATGTATAGAAATCTGTTTGGGTAATTTCTAGCCTTCTCATCACCATGTACAGCATCAGGGCTAGTTAGATCAATTGACCTTTACATTTGTGGCTACACTACAGTGTGGTTATTTTGCATGTCTTCTTGAGTAATGTGGATAGAAACATGCTGCTTGTTTAGAAGCTGTGTCAGAGGAAAGATAGTTCTACCTTATACTCAAGCACACACTCTGGAATAGAATTAATAGAATGAATAGACAGGATTATGGTTGCCTGTGTTGTCTCAAATATGGCTTTGTTTAGTTGCAGATGCTTCTGCTGACAGGCTTAAAAATGATATTGAAGGCTGCTGAATGGGTCCTTTGAGTTTCCTGGCATTGTTTTTCCTTTTTTGACAAGAAAGTTTCCAGAATTTCCTAAATGAAAGAATGATGTGGCAAAGCAAGTTTGTTTTCGATCAGTATTTGTAGGCATTGGGGAAAAGTCAGTTAGGACTCATTTCTGGGGAGGGTTTAGGGTTAGTTCATTAAGCAGAAGTTCTACAACTTCACTGTCTGTACAACAAAAGTGCCCCTCAGTTCCAGAAGGACAGAGAACTGCTGGAGAGAGTCCAGCGCAGGGCAACGAAGGTGATTAAGGGAGTGGAGCACCTCCCTTATGAGGAAAGGCTGAGGGAGCTGGGTCTCTTTAGCTTGGAGGAGACTGAGGGGTGACCTTATTAGTGTTTACAGATATATAAAGGGTGAGTGTCACAAGGGTGGAGCCAGGCTCTTCTCGGTGACAACCACTGATAAGACAAGGGGTAATGGGTACAAACTGGAACACAAAAGGTTCCACTTAAATATGAGAAGAAACTTCTTCTCAGTGAGGGTGACAGAACACTGAAACAGGCTGCCCAGGGAGGTTGTGGAGTGTCCTTCTCTGGAGGCATTCAAGACCTGCCTGAATGCCTTCCTGCGTAACCTCATCTAGGTGTTTCTGCTCCGGCAGGGGGATTGGACTAGGTGATCTTTCGAGGTCCTCTTCCAATCCCTAAAATTCTGTGATTCTTTGTGATTCTGTGAGAAGTAATTTGGGCATGAACTTACAGTAGAATCCTGATTTCCTGCCAGTGTAGAGATTTTCCCATGGATGTAAATTTTAATGATTCTTTGGTGCCCTTAGATATTCACATTTCCTACTAGAAAACCCTGCCTTTCTACCCTGGCACAGGATCATCTTGTCTCCACAATAGCTCACAACAGTTAGGTCCTGTGCAGCAGTCAACAGCAGTCCCATGGCTTTGGAAACGGCGAAGTTGTATTTTCTCTGTAAGGATGTTGCACAGCCCCTGTGTCCACAGGCTTTGCTACTGACTGCCATTGGCAAATTAGCCCTCATGGTTTGTAGGGTGCTGATACTTGGCACGTTTGCCCTAAACACTTCACAATTCATGTGAATTTAGCATCACTCAGCCTTGCAGTTAACTTTTTTGATACCAGAAGACCTCATATAGACTAGGAGGAATTTGCTGCTTTGCTCGTAGCAGAGAGAAACCTTGCCACAGTCTTGTAGTTCTGCCAAGCTATGCTGCATTTGTAGCATAATTTTGTTTGGTTTATTATTTGTCTGTTTGTAACAAATTGTATCTTCAGTTTGTTTCATTTAGATTCCTCTTTCCTTAAAGAGCAGCAGCTGTGTTAGTCAAATCTTCCTATCTTTGGTCTTAATGATTGTATAATGGCCATAGTAGATAGGTGACAAAACATTGAAAATTTGCCTTGTTTCTTTTTAGACATCAGAGACATGTTTATTAACATCTGCATTAATAACAATGCTGTGCCAGAAATCCTTTGAAACAGTTGCATGCCACGGAAGATGCTGAAATTGAAAATTAAAGGCACCTCTCCTTTTTTATTTGTATTTATGAGGTAAATAAAATAGCATGAAGGAAATAATTTTGAATGTCCTTTTAAAATGCTGTAGTTTCTTTGCCATATTCTGATTCCATTGGGACAGTTATGGAAGAGTTCAAATAATTTCTAATGGGTAGCATAGATTAAAGAATTTCTTTCTCCCTCCAGCTTTATCTTCCCTCTTGCATGGATGCCAAAATAAGGTCCAGTCAATGTCAGCCGTTGTTTGATGTACTGCACAAATAATTTATCCCCCTATATCTTACACCTATGTTTTTATGCTCTTGAGAGTAATCTTTATATTTTTCTCCTTTTCTTTAGGTCAATGGGAAGGACCTCTCCAAGGCCACTCACGAAGAGGCAGTGGAAGCTTTTCGCAATGCCAAGGAGCCAATTGTAGTTCAGGTTTTACGACGAGCCCCAATTAGCAAAGCTCATGGTAGCTCTCAGGATGTTCGGCTTGTGGACGCCAGTACTCAGACTGACATCACTTTTGAGCACATCATGGCTCTAGCCAAACTAAGACCTTCCACACCACCAGTTCCTGATATCTGCCCTTTTCTGCTCTCAGACAGGTATGGGTTATCTTCTCCTGCTGTTTACCTGTGGGATTGAGGCATTGCAGTGGGAGGCTCTTAGTCTTCTCTTGAAAAAGTCTAAGGAACATTTTAAATAAATTATGTCATTCATAACCAGTGTCCCATCTGGTCTTTAGTTACCATTTTTGTAAAATGCGCTTATGGATTATCTAAAGCAAAACAATTCAAAAACTTGAGATCAAAAGTACAATTTTACCTGTCAAATGATGTTAATTAAATTATCCCTTGGTTGAATAGATACTATTTGAAACTTAATTGAATGCAAACATCAGCAAGTGGTGCCTATTCAAAATGAGGAATAGGCTTCTTCCTCTTTGTGTTCCACTTCACGCGTAACACCATGTAGTGGTTGATTCTTGCCCTCTGTCTGTAGCCAGCACAGCTATGATAGCTCTAGAGCTTTCCCACTGACTTACTGGCATGCCATGCATCTCTGCAGAATTGATGCTATTAATAATAGAGAACATACCGCTTTTTACTTGGATGTAGCTCCATTTTTAGAAGTTCTAGGTAAGCTGGGTTTGTTTGTCTCAGAGAGAACTTGCCACCCAAATGCTGGATTGAGCCTACTGGATATTTGAGTTACTGGATATTACTAAACTGCCTGCTACTGTGACTGAAGTTCCTATGCCCTCAGCATGAGGGAAAGTTTCCTACCTCTGCTAAGGTAGATCCACACTGGGTGCTGCGTGGTTGGGATTCAGCTTTGGGTCAAAGGCTGTACCTAAGTGCGCATTTGCAAGACCTCTTTCCTTGTGCTCCAAGCCCATTTAACAGTGCAGTTTACTGACATTTCTAAGTGTGCAGTTACTCAAATGCCCTTAGCCACCCTGTTAGCACTTTAACAGAAGAGGATAATGCAAGTTGTTTTGTGAAAGTTCTTGAACAATTTGTGAGCCTGAAATGGGTTGTAGAGTGTGGATGTTCAGTATTTTGTAACCAAATAATTAGTGAGTTGACCCCGGCCATGACGTAGCACGTGAATCTGGAGTTAGATACATTTATGAGCATAAGGAATCCCAAATTGTCACAATCAAGTAGTTTGGCCTGAAACAGATCCTTTTAAGAAAACACCCTATGTATATCTGACAGAAGATGAACCCAGCAAAATGAACTCCTCTGGAGTATGATCTTTTGAAAATAAAACAGTCCTTGCAACTTTGCACAGTTTCTTTCAGGCTGTCAGGCCATTCAGCATAGCATTCCAGAGATGAGAAAACTATAGTACAGAGAAGTGGGGGTTCTAAATCACTTTTTAATTAAAAAAAACCCTATTGGCTTATTTGCTGTTGTTGTACTGCTTTGTTCCACATAGCTGCCATTCTCTTCACCCAGTGGAGCATGAATTTTATGATGGTAATGAGTATCTTTCCAGCCTGCCTGCTGATGCAGATAGAGCAGAGGACTTTGAGTATGAGGTAAGATCACTGGCACACTGCTGCCTCTCTTACTGTTATTACAGATACAGTGTTTGCACAGCTGATAGCAGGGTCTTCTGAGAAAAATAATAGTAGGGATACTTCTTAAAAAATTGACATCAAAGATTATTTTATTTTATACTTATGTAATGTCACAGGCTTTACTGGAGCTAGGCTACACACATGAAGTGTGGGTGGCTACATACAACTCCAGGAGGCTTTTTAAACATGTTCCCTCTTTGCACATTGGAGACTGTAACTCAGATGCTTTGGTTTCACAGTTTAAAGCAAGCCTTTCTGAAATTAAAAATGGTAACTGGAAACTTAACTGCTTTTTCTTCCCTAATTTTAAGAATTAATTTGCCTTGTGTCTCACACCTTAGGGATCAGTCTTCCATATGCTTGTGAGTGTTTGTAAGATCAGGCTGCAACTATGAAAATGAATGTAATTTCTATTTACCTGCTCTTTGATATTTGATATTGTAAGTATTGCAGTTATAAGAAATTGTGCTTTGTACCACAAACCTCCCATTGCTCTTAGTGCATTGTACTCGCCCATGATAAGGGTGAATGCGTTTCTGAGTCATTGGAAAATCATTATGTGAGGCTTCCCAAAATGATGACATGTGGTTGGTTATCTTGCTCTTCATTAGATTTTCATTTCAATGTATAAATAGTCTTCTTGTCTGCCAGTCATTAGCTTTTCATGTTTTCCACTATCATCCAGTAACAAAATATTTGTAGGAACAGGCATAAGAAGCAGATGGTTCTTTTTATTATTAAACAGTGCTGAGTCTTTGCGTAAGTTCAAGTTACTGTATTTTAAATAGGAGTGACTATAAATAATTAAATATATTTAGCACAAGATTAAAAATATCCTGTCCTCCTGTTTGCTCTACCTTAAGAAACCTTTTTAAAGGCTTCACATAACTGGTTGACATTTGGAAATGAAATTAATGACGAAAGCTTTGGCAAATATGCAGTGTGTTCACTTTTATCGTGTCTTTAGCAGATAAGATGCTCTATTGCATGTTCAGGCCACTGTTCTTTGCTTCTAGCAGCCTGGGGAATGTGAAGTTCTTCCCCCAGGATGCAGAAAAATCCAATAACATCTACTTATTGAATCTCAATCAGAACAAGCAAACTTTTATTTAAACTCCTCAAAAAATCATTACTAGGGATTAGTGAAATCATTATTTCTTCCCAGTTGGGTTTTGGTGTGATATCTCACAGCCTGGGAGTCTCAGGGCTTAAGTTCTATTTTGATTCCCCATGTGTAATGTAATATTAAATTTTTCTGTCAAATGTGTTTGTTTATGGTACTTCTTCCTTAAATGTAATAGAAACAATTGTTCTAATAATATTTAAATAAGCTAGCATCCAGAAAGAATGTTAGTAAAATAATGGTTAGATAAAAATAATTTTCACCATTTATTGAGAATATTGGTGACATGTTAAAATCCTAACATATTTCAAATTTGTAAAGAGTCTTCCTGGTGGAATCAAGTCCTCTTTATGACCATTATTAATCCCTAATAATAGCTGGCATAAGTATTGTGGCAGAGGCAAATGCTTGGACAGGTTCTCAGTTGCCTGTAATTGCTACTAATCACACCATCATAGTCATTAATTTGCTGTCAGCTATGATTCAGTTGCCCAAGGCAAATTCAATGAGTGACTGAAAAAAAGTGTTTCATTTGAAATTTAAATAGGGAAGGAACTGTCTAGCTTCCTTTGAGAAGAATACATTATACTAAATATGAAAGTTTTGAAGGAGAAACAAGAACATCTCAGAACCTTTAACTAGCGGAGCTTTAAACAAGGAAGACATTCCCAAAATTTAAGCCCCTATGGTAATATTATGATTTAGGTTACTCATTGGATGTATTATCTGTATTTGAGGTCCTCATAAGACATTAAGTTCCTTTGCCGTAACTAGTATATGCAACAACTGAGAGCATTGTCCCCAGAGATATATCTCTGCATCCAAAAAAAAGTCTCACAAAAAACAGAGTCAAAAGGGATTTACTATCTGCTGATACTGATCTGGGGGAGAAGCAGCAGGACAGTGAGCAGAGCAGAGGCTGTGGTCCAATGCTGTCAAGGTCCCTACAACAGTACTGGCTTAGGTGTATCCTGCTGTGGCCACTCAGTCCCACCCTTGCACTGATGTTTTCTGGCCTCTCAGTTATGCCAGCATTACTTTTTGTGAAACAGATGTGAGAAGTAGTATTTTTTTTTTTAATAGATTTTTAGAAAGGTTATTTTTAACCTAGCCCAGCTGCCTGGTCTGATTTCCAGCATAGCTCCATAAGCTGCTGTGCTGTGGCAGCAGCATCAGGGAAGGAAAAAATGCTCAAGCACTTGGGAAGACAACAGCTTATAAAGTCAGCGTTGTCCATCCACTGTCTAAGGTAAAAGCAGCAAGAAGAGGGAGTGCAGAATCTCTGCTCATGTCACTCTGTGGGTTGCAGAAGCACAGATCCCCTGTCTCCCACCATTTGATTTCTCTGTGTTTAGGGGAAAGAGGTTTATTGTTACTACTGTGCCTTCTGTAGAAGGAGGATTGTATAAGTGCTCCCTGATTTTGTCATTCATTTTTATTTCATGACAACTTTCTGGTGTGAACCTTAACTAATCACACACAGCAAAAGAGGTACCTGGTGTTAGGAGTATGGTCCAGTTAACAAAGTGCATGTTAGTGTCTCCATTGTACTAAAAGGACACAGATACAAAGCTCACAGGTCTCCATGACAAACTTAATAATTTTCAAATTAATTCCAAGCTAAACCTGGAGATTTCAGAAAGGCATTGAAACAAGACAGTGAGCAGAAAAAGAGCAAGAGCAGCACTTCATTATTTCCTAGAAATGGTTTATAAGTGAAGAATGCATCAGTTCTGGGACACAAATGCAAAATACTCAGCCAAATTAGGAAGTAAGAAAATAAGATCACGAGCAACTCGGGTGCTAAAACCAAGAATATTTTCCAAGAAAGGAAATATTCTGTAAAGCTTTGATTAGCTTGGAACTTGCTTACACATATGTGCTGGTGTTTAAGTACCTGAGTTACCACTACAAGAAACAAACAGGAGGATCACATACGATAGCCAGCACTGGAGATATGCTTGCCAATGGATTTGGTAGGATTTAACAATTACAAGACTACTCCATTTGTAAGCTAGAAAAACCCAGTGGGTTGTGCTCAGATTGTCACAGTGCAATAAACTCAAGTATGAGCCAATTGTCTTGGAAGCATGAACTCCCTGGAAGGCTCATTAGGCTCCATGCAGTACCATACTTTAAACAAATGGCTGGAAAGATGATGAAGCTGGGGGACTGCTGATAGCCAACTTAAGCATCCTTGTGCTGCTGCTATGAAACTTGTCCAAAAGGAATCCAAATTGTTGGTAGATACTGAGACAGGGGTCAGAGCCAGCATCAGTCAGTTGGCAGAAAGAGGTCAAAAGATTTGCGACGCTGATGTAGCCAGATACCCATGAGGACTTTTAAGATCAAGCAGATATTGAGCGATTTGTAAATGCTCAGTTGGACTTGCAGTCAATATCACTGAATGAGAGCCAAAGAGATTCAGGACAAACCCACCCAGTCTGGCTGTGAGTGGCTGTTGTGCTGCTGGAATTACATCATATGATGTTAGAGTATACATCACACTCTCTGGTACCAATGAGGTTAAAGGACTCAAAGCATCACAACCCCCAGTAGATCAGTGTTAAACATTGCTCTAAAATTTTTCCATGTAATAATAGAGGATACTGGTGCTGGAGAGGAGTAAATAAGCTAACAGACATGCACTTCTTTAATAATGTTTCTGAACCTACTATCCAGGAGAGAGAAACATCATATACTTGCTTTGGAATGTTGGCCATAATACAGAAATTAAGGGTTCAAAGTCACTTAAATGGTGGATCTGTGAAAATATAGGTAAACAAACAAGCAAACAACAACAAAAACAACAAAACCCCCCAAACAAAACAAACAAATACAAACAATCAGTATGTTGTAAATGTAAAGCTTGACAACAGAAAGCATCGCTGATGACTGGTCCTACATATTCAGTCTGAGGAGACTGCCTTTCAAGAGGAGCAGAAGAAAATAAGATGTTACAAGCACGTAGTGTTGTTTAGTCAACAAGTCCTTATCCAAGCGCAGAGACCTTCGTACCGTCCATGTACTGAAGTAGCTTTTGAGTAAAAGCGAAGTGAGAAGTGATTGGTTTCTGTTGTGAGAACCTGTGTCTCTGGGGAATTACAGCTTTTAAAATCTCATATATCTGAGGAAAATATTCTTATTTCTAGCTGAATACTTCTTACAAACAGCAAAAGTAGACATCCTTGATAAGGAATTGCAGTGGGCTGAGGTAACTGTTGTTGCATAGATGAGGAAGAGTAGGCTGAAGCTTGCTCTCAGAACTGAAAGGGTTTTTTTTTTGGAGGGAGTTTAGGTGTTAGTTGATGTAGATGTGGAAAGGAGACCAGCATAATTGTCTAAAAGACTTTTTAACTCTCATTATTCTAATTTTTAGGCAAAGGCACAGGTGACTGCTTCAGTACAATGTCATAGCTTGCAGGAGGCTGGAAAACGAACACAAATGGTCCACCATGCCAGGATTAGTGTTTTCGGAGTGAAACAGGCAGAATGGCAGCCATTGTGTTAGCCCGCCTGTGTGTGATGACTCCAGTTTTAATGCATGCAAATCTAGTGCTGACAGATTGGGGCACTAACAAGTTCCTAAGGGCTAAGTTGACCCTGTAGGAAATTACAAGGTATTCTGATGCCCTTCACTTAAGGTCTTAGAAACCACAGAGCTTCTTTATTTTACTATTTTGCTCAGGAAGTTAGTGCATGTCACTAAATCAACAGACAACCATGAGGCATGTGCAGGTAAAATCTTTCTGTGGTCTGTTTTTATGAAGCCTTTTGTGTCCAAGACAATGAAAGGATCAGAGGTTCTGCAGGAAACAGCAGCCACAAAAGAGCATGAAATTTTGAGCAAAAAGGCACATGAGATTTTTCCACCTGATGCCTCTATGAAATGTGGAGGCTGAGCTAGAAACTACATATGTGCTAGTTTGATTCCTCCTATGCTTTGGAAAATAGGACCTCTGGAAATTAGAAGTTTAATATGAAAGAAGCTTGACTCCATCATCAACATCTCTACTAAGCCAGAGCAACCCATAGTGCTCTAAGGGTTGCTTAATACTCTTCAGTTCATGTTCTGCTTTGTAGGCCCAAGGGACAGATTTTCAGTCAGAATAAGGAAATAAATGTGTGTGTATGCATGTTGAATGTAATAATTTATGGTTATGCACAGCCGTTCATTTCCACTCATAAATCTGTTAACTGTAAATGTGGATTAGTCCTTTAAGTTTACCTCTGGCCTGATCCAAACTCATTGATATTGCTAAGCTTTCCTATTGACCTGAGCATTTATGGATTGGATGCTGTTGGCTGTTTTCACAATTGACTAAAAATGGGACTTGAAGAGAAAAGCTAGAAAACTTTCAGAATTGGCCATGAGTGAGGTTTTGTGTAGGCCCCTTCTCACTGAACACTTAAAACTCCCATAGGGGAAAATTTTGTCCTGTTCTCTTTGTTTCTGTCGCCATGCCTGAGCATGGTGCAGATGCAATGCAGCGGTAAACCACTGGTTTACCCTTCCAGTAACGCTCATCCCATCATGATGAGGGAAGGTTGGTATTCAGGCACAAATTCAAATGTCACTTTTCTGTGACATAACACTTTTGAAGTGATCAATTTTATTGGTGTTTGTTTGTTTGTTTATTCCATTGGTACAAAAGAAGGAGTAACTGTGTTCAGAGTAGAAATCTGAGTGAGGCTCTTTATCTGAATAAAGTTATTTGAACATGTAAGTACTTGTGGATTGAGGCCCCCATGGGCCACCGAAGTGTGGTCTCTGGACCGAAAGGCCCACCACTGCTGTCATTGGCCAAAAGAGACCTGCCTGCACTGTGAATTCATGTTTAAGGCCTTTTCAACACATAGCTTATTTAACCAGTAAACCAAACAGATCTGTCTATCTTGTAAATACATATTTAAGGTCTTTTTAACATGAGGATTACTGAGCTGATAGCCTGTAACAGCTCCCTTCAGACCTGTGATAGCCTGCAAACACCCCTGTGTGAGCATTGCAGGCACTTAACAGCAACACAATTGGAGCTCTTGCTTCAATTGCTAACACCTGAATAAACAGCTTTTATGAAAGCAGCTTCTGTGCACACACTGGCAGTGCTCCTGATTGCTGCAGTCAGGGTCTTTTGTTTTGTCACCTGATGAGTGGTTCTATACAGTGAAGCTAACCCAGAAGATGCATGTGTAACCATCAAAACAGAAGACCTTTCTGAGATAAGAGTACAGCTATTAAGTATTTTTAAAAATTTAATAATATAAAGGAGTGCACAAGAGAGAGAGAAACCCTGTTTTGTCAGGGATCACTCAAGCCAAGCTGCAGCCGTGGTCAGGTAGGGTAACAGTGCTGTGAGGGGGCAGAACCACTATAATAGCTCTGTGACTTGCCATCAGGTTGTGCTTGTTTCTTCTGTATGCCCTACTGCAATTGGATCCTTTTTTCCTGAACTTCTTAAAACTTGCAATGAATGAAAAGAGAGGCTTTAGCGAATAAAAGGTAGATTTTTAATTCAGCAACTACCAGATGTAATTTAAAAGAGAAGGCTGCAAGAAATGAGGATCCTGATGCAGATATGGGTGTTGCAGTGTAGAAGAGCTGAAATGGTGGACAAGGTTGTGTCTTTCCATTGTCATCAGACCTGACTGGTATGGTACAGGGAATGTGAAAATACTTGCTGGTGAACGTGGTGTAGATTTGCAATGGAGAAGCACATGCCTTGCCTTACACAGCTGCTGCTGTAGTGAAAGGACTAATCTGACAGCTCAGAGACTTACTGTGTTGTGTTTATTTTCTGATCATCAGTTAATAACCACCTATGGCTGCATCATGGATGCCCCACGGTATAGAAACATTTTACTGACACCGTTATTCTGATTTTTTGTGGCAGTTCTTAATATTACATAGCATCTGCCGTTAAGAAGTGTCATGAAGGAAGTGAACAGGTATTGTGTGTGCCTGCGATCGGTGGTCTTGACTGCTCAGGAGAGTCTTTCTGCTTTGTGGGGTCATGGGGTGGTGTTTTGTTTGTTGTTTTGTTTTTTTTCCATTCCTACCTGTTGTATCATACAAATCCAGGGAAAAAGATGGGCTGTATTTTAAAGCTGTTCATGGAAAAGCTTGTGTGGAAGTCTCCTGGACAAGTAAATAGATTAATAGAGTTGTTTCAGTTGGCCCTGAGAAAACACTATGATGATCGAGGCTTCTAAAACCCTTCCTCGAATTTTTTTTCTTTGAACTCAGAAGGAGTTCTGAGCTGCTAACACTTGACCTGTGATCCAGCTGACTGTCACTATGGAGTAAAAATGGCAAATGTCACAGTTAAAATGGAGAAGTGGCGCTGGAATTTTTTTTTTTTCTGTACTTATTTGAATAGCACTGTGTAATGATTAAACGGAGACACTTTTAGCATACATTTGGTGTACTACAGCTCAAGATTATGTATTTCACTGGTGTTTTTATTTTTAAAATGCCTGGGGATTTAATTCAGCATAATTTACACATGGACAATAATAAATATGTAATTTCTCCCTAATTCTGGCCAATTGTATGCTGTAAATGAGCAAAGGAGCGGTAAAAGGAGCAGTCATTTCCTTTTACTTTTTCATCTGTCTTTTAAGAATTGAAGTAACTTTTCAAGTATTAATTAAACTTAGCATCATTCCATTGATGTTCTTCAGTGTTACTATGTCCTGCACTGGTACAGGAATTCACAAGCAGGTGGACTAAGGACAGTTTTATTGAGAGCCTTGCCAACTCAGTCAGTGATGGAACTGGCAGTAAAACCCAAGAGCCTTTACTTGTAGTGCATCTCGTTTTTGGCCATTAAATCCCTCTTCTTCCTTGCTAGTCATTGGATCATTTAAATGGAAGAGGATGTCAGCGTAGTTTCTGCCACTGTTGTTTGTTTGTTAATTTTGAGTGTATTGCTATATGTCATCACAAAATTCTGATATTCAAAGTAGATGAAGTTACTGTCATCTCACCTCCTCTAAGTAATGAATATCCCAATTTAGTGTCTTTAGTTGTGTCCATAACTACACAGGATCATGAGAGAACAGGGAGAAAAAGACTCAAAACTGCCATGGGCAAATTTATCAGAGTGATTACCATTTATTGTGTTTTAAAACAGGAGGAAAATATATCACGTCAGTGATATTTATTTTGTTTCATGATTTCATAAAAGAAACACAGGGTTACTCTTCATTTCACCTGAAAGCTAATAAAAATTCTCCCTTGTTGGAGCTTATGTTTTCCCAGGAAAATGAAGAAAAGTGAGCTTAGTTCAGCAGCACTTTATTGTTGGGCAACATTTCAATATATGTCACGTGTTTTTCACTCAGCAAGGGAAGAGGAAGGTGCTGGCAATATTTTTGTATTTATGGAAATCTGTGGATTATAAATCTTCTGTTTTGGAGAAATGCTTTGTTTAGACAGTTTTTATACTGTTATACCACATACCTCCATATATGCTTTCCAGTTAAAATTTTTCTAAGGGTTTTATTAATACTATTTTTCAAATGTGTTGTGCTTGAAAGTTTGTGTAGTATTTCTTGGAGACATGGAATCTAGCTATACAGACAAAAGATGGGAGAAAATAGTTTCTTTTACATATTCTTTTAAAAATAACCTAAGTCATGTCAACCAGCTTATTATAATGTCACTATTTTAAAGCATATATCCTGGGAAATTCAAGAGCACAGGAAGCAAGGGCTGAATCCCACTAGCAAGAGGGAACCTTTTACAAGAAAATGGACTTTAAACAAGGTTTCAGTATTATGCGTGCTGGGCCTTCAGAGCAGAAATCAAAAAAGCAGGAGAGGTCTTTTCTCTGGAAGTTTGCTTTTTTATTTAATGAGGTAGCTCTTCAAAGAGAATGCGATAGTCATTCCTGGAGGGCATGGTTTGGTGAGCAGGAATACAGGTGAAACTGTATTGTGCATCAAAAAAGCAGATGATGAGTTTGCTTTGTATTTCATCTCATGATTTCATCAATCTATACGAGTATGTGTTTGGGGGTGGAGGACATTTCCATGTGCAACAGAAGTTTGAGCAGCTGAAGCTCAGCATGGATATGGTGCCCATAGACCTCATTTTGGTGCCAGGAAAATGAAATTGTGTTTTAAAAGTCATTGGCTATTGCTTCATGTGCTTGATTTATAGGCACATGTATGTGATTAAAATTTGCATATTTTGATTGTGCATATTTTGATTTTACATATTTTAATATGAATGTATCTCAAAGTAAACAACAGCATGGGTGGGGTAGAAATGTAGCTAGCTTAGTGCTTTCTAAGAATTTCTAATTTTATAAGTTTAACTTTAAATATAGCTTTTTCATAGTATTTTGCCTTTATTGTGTCTGAAATGCATAAAGCGAATTACAGGAAAGTATATTTCTCAGAGCTGTCTAAAACTGAAAAATTATGTTTTCAACCTGATTTTAATTAATACTTAAAAATAGCCTTCACACAGTTGTAGATCAAGCCTGTCCAAATGTGTGGAATTGTAACTGGTTAGGAGTTTGAATCTACAGCTACATGTTCTGCTGTCCAGATAAATGCTCGCTGCAGCAGATGTTGGCACATCTGTTATGCCTCCCCATTTCGATTGGCTGCCTGGGTGTTTAGAAGGTGCTGATGAGGCAGATAAATCTTTTGACACGTTTCAGGCCCAAAGCAGGCAGGCGGCAGTCATAATGATGTTTACAGAGCCAAGTGCTGGGCAGTAACATTTTGAAATACGGCAAAAATAAAGTATGATTTTACCTGCAATAGGTGAAATTTATTGCAAAAAGTGAAAGCTGGTTATGCCAAGTGATTCTCAGCTGATTTGAACTGCAGCTGTGATAACCCATAAACCTGTGGACTTTGTGTATCTAAGGTTTGTTGGCTAGAAAAATGCACATACTACAATTTAGAGAGAGCTCTAAACTTAGGAGAGTTGGGAATCAGGTTTAGAAACAGCTGCAATATATGTGATTTTGGAAGGGGAATAGCTATCTACCAGGGGCTTGAAGCTCCTGATCTTATCGTAATTCCTTCTTCCTTTCAACAGGTTTTCCTCTACCCTTTGGAGTGTATCAGATTTGAATGTTTTTATACACTTAGAGTCAGGAACACTCCAGACATAGGGGTCTTCTTAGAAGATCCATGGTTTATCAAACAGGGCATGCATGGACAGAAGAGGATATATCTGGCAGTCTCAAGTGCAGAGACTGGTTTCCAAGCAGACAGAGCTTTTGCGGGTATTGGGTCCTTTCCAGACCTCAATCTCCAACACAATGAATGTCAAACAGAAATGTAAGAGAAGTCACTGTAAAGGCTTAAGCACAGATGTCATGTGCTAATATTGTCCATTTCCCTTCAGTAGATGTCACCACTAAATTTTCTGAGTTGCTTTCAAGTACCACTATTTGAGGCAAGTCCAGCAATGGCAGAGACAGCCTGTCGTAGAGGGACAAAGAAGTGGATGCCGATTGTATAGCTGATATAGTCATAGTTGGTTATATTTTATAGTATACAGTCTACAACACCTCTGGACAGCTCTTCCGGTGTTTGACTGCCCTTCTGGTAAGAAGTCCTTTCCTGATATCTAGTTGAAATTCCCTGAGTAGCAACTTGTGTCTGTTTTCTTATCTGATTGTCACTGTGCACCTGTAGGAAGAGTCTGGCTCTGATTCCTCTGGGTCCTGGCATGTGGTGTTGAAGGAAGCAATAATTTTTGAGAAAATACTTCTCTTCAAAAGGCCAACTGAATGGAGTTCTCTCAGCCTCCCCTCACAGGAGATGTGCTCCAGTGTCCTAACTAGTTAACTGGTTTCTAAGCAGATGCAGAGTGCTGTATTCCTGCCTGATAACCAAGAGAAGGTCTGTTCTAATATTTTATGTCAAAGCCATTTTCATTGGAAAACAGATTGGGGAGCAAATTTTGGAAATCCCTGAAATCCCAAATTTTGACTGGTAAGGTTTGAACAGTTTCTTTCTATTTCCCGCACCCCCCCGCCCCCCCCCCTCCCCCCCCTTCACCCCATCCCCAACTTAAATGGCTCAGACCAGTGATTCATTAGTTGTATCTCTTATTTTTCAATGGTGAAAGCCAAAGAGTTTCAATATGGGGGTCAGGATAGGAGCTTTAATGAAAAGTCAGAATTTTTTACTTCAAATACATGTAATAATAATTCTGTTTCTTTTATTTTTTTGTCAAAATTGCCCAAAAGAAGAGGACTCCTTTGGAATAGAGGCTGTGAGCCAATGTGACAGTTTAGTATATTCACACACACTGCACAATGGAGTAGTTACTACTCCAGTCTACTTATTTTAGCACAAGATTGAGTTTCTGTCTCATCTGTGCTATTCCCACCTACTTTGCTCAGTGAGAAGAAAGAGAGAGTGTAGAATCTAAGATTAGTGAAAAGAAAACCCTTAACTACATATGATCATCTGTAATAGTTAATTATATTTCTAACTCTTCTCATATCCTTGAAACTTCACACTTATAGTGAGTGAAAGACCAGAAGTGAGGATCAAAGCTGACTGCTGAGAAATACTATATACAGGCAGTTCATCATGGATCTCTGCTCAGAAAGCAAGAATTAATGGTTTTCTCAAGTGCAGAACATAGCAGAAGGGGTGTTGGGTCTCAAGCAGGTGAAAACATATATGCATACATAACATAGGAAAATATATTGATGTAGTTAAACACTTCTAATAAATTAGCATTCATACTGTACCATGAGGAACAAACAGTGATAAAGATAATGAATGGGGAGGTGGAACAATTAGGGAGAAAAGTAAGTCCATGGCTTGTTTGAAATAACCAAATATTCTGACGATATTTTACTGTTCGGTAAGTATGATCATCCAGACAATAGGGGAAAGAAGGTTTTTAATAGCATTTAGGGTACTTTGTGTTTAATACTTCCCATAAGGGTAGATTTTTCGATTCATCTTTTTGATAGAGGTCTGAAGATTTGGTATTATGCATGCTAGCTAAGGGGGAAAACTGAGGTTCGAGTGCATGTTTGCGAGTTCCTGGAAGATACACTGCCAGCTGTTGAGGCTTTTGCAGCCAGGAAGCCTGTAATCTATAAAGAATTTCTTTTTTCCCATCTTTGATATCCTTGTGAGATACACTCACTGTGAAGTCCACCATGTGTCTTTAAGTTCAAGGCTTAAAATATCCTTTAAAAGCAAGTCAGAAAGGCTACACCAAGACTGGAAGGTCTGCAGAATTAAAAGCTGTGTTTATCTCATTCCCATATGCTTAAACCCTTCTTCCCACTGCAACACTAGATTTGTTCATAGTGCTGTGATCAAAGTTCTCTCACGTTCATAGTCCAGCTCTACCGTTCATCCAACCCAACCCGTTCCCCCATCTGCTCAGTGACTGCCATCCATCCCCTGTGCTCACCCCCCAGGAGTCTCAGCTGGCACTTGGGTGTCTTCCTCCTCCCACTCAAGGCCACCAGACTGTTACTGATCATCACACATCAGACTGCTGAATATGCACTCTCAGGCTTGCCATGCCTGAACTTACTCCATTGTTTGATTTCCTACATGGTAGCGTAGTGCACACCAAAGATTTTCTCTCCAGAGCTACAAGGAGAGAATGAATTCCCATGTCAAATGGACCTTCTTTATTATCAAAGGATTCATCAGCTACAGGGCCAAATTCTGCTCCCACAGTTGCAAGATAATGTTTTATTAATAGGTGCCTATATGTCAGCATATTAATTCTGGTTTTTGTTGTATTTTTTTGTTTTGTTTTGTTTTTTTAAACACTGGTATCATTGTCTACAGCATCCTGCTGTCCCAGAGCATTCTTTGTATGGATACAAAGCAGCATGCGCCTCTAAGTGTAGCTATAAAGCAGGGATCAGCAAGAAAATGATTTTGTTTTTAAATATTTATTATTCTGTGTTGTATTTGCTTTTGGATTATGCATTTGAGAAATGCTTGCTGATTTTTTTCCTTTCTGCTTTGATGTAAACAAATCTTGTGTCAGAGATTCTTAAATCTAACCAGACTTTAAAAAATGAGGATTAAATTAGACTTCATCGTATGAGGTAGAGCCCCCACCCCTTGGACAGAGCATTGTTTTTCCCCACCATGTGGAATGGAGATAACCCTCTGTTTCTTTGTGGTAAGATACCAACCAAATCCATTCTGGCAAATCTGACACCCAATGTGATTTGTCCTTTTCGATGCTGTTTATGAGAAGTCAGGACAGTCTTCTGTCAAAATTGATAAGTGAGACTACAGTGGGGAATGCAATTTTATTTGTAACAGCACAGCTGCCAGCAGTTCCAGCTTGTTTACATCTAGGCTGTCTCTGTCTTGCTCCATAGCTTTTCTATTTCCATCCAAATAGCCCCCGAGTATATTGTGGATGTGCCTATCTATGTAAAATCTGCATAACAGGACATACTGGGAGTGTTAGGAGGAAAATGAACTTATTTCTTCACATTATTTTCACAATTCAAAAATGTCAATCACTTTAAAAGCAAAATCTTGAACTCTACCAAATCTCCATAAGTATTTACAAAACAGGTCTAAAACTGAATTGTAATGTGCTAAAATCCTACAATGGTTGTTACTTGCCATGGTGAAGGTACCAGAGGAGTTAAGAGCTTTGATTTTCTGATGGAAGCATTTTTTTCCAGTGGAATTGACCAGTGTTTGTAAATTAAATCCACTACAAACATTTAAATATGGTTTATTTGTTGTGAAAAGAATACAATAAGACTCTGCAGTGACCTGTGAAGGGAAGGACATTTCTTTGCACTCTGTTTCATGCTGTATACTTCTGCCACATAGCCTACAATTAGCCTGTGTTACATTGACATTAACATATTTCCTGGAAAATCCTTTTGACAGAGAGTGTAAGTCATGATGGCGTTAGGATAGTTCTCAGGTCTAGGAAGCCTTTGTTTGCCTGTGATATTACTTGCCCTCAGTCTGGCAGCCCCAGAATCCCAGGCGGTTTTGATCTTTTTTTATTGGTACACTTAAGCAAGCTGCAGTGATGGGCATTTCCTCTCTGTAGACTCTCCTGTGAGCTGTTTCTTTACAGTAGCTCACCCTAAACATGCAGTTATCATCGAGGTAAAGTGAGAGAACATTTTACAGATGAGCAGATGAGCTTATGACAGATGAGCTTTTTTATCAAGCTGAAAATTCTTGTTTCCTTTTGCCATTTCTCTTTTTTCAGTTATTAATAAGTAATTAGTCTTCTGCATGTTTTGTCATTAAAAAGTAGAGTCCAGAGATGGCTGCAGTTGTCACTGCTCTGGTTTTGTGAATTGTGGTGTCATCTGACACTTTTGCATTCTCATTGTAAGTGTATTTATCATCTCTGTGTTTTCAAGAGCAGCAATCATGCTCTTAAATGGATCATTTTGTCAGTGCCTGGCATGCGCTTACACACAGATATATGCATACTGTATGTACCCGTATAAACATATACATAAATTTACAAACACACACTCCCTACCTTCCAGCACACTTGGACACATGCACACACAAATACTTAACACCCACCCCAAGCCTGAAAACTAAATATCTACCTTAAAATGAAACTACATTGTTAAGTGTACATTGAAGGCACCACAAACTCTCTCCATCTAAACAGAGATAGGTAGCCTATAGAAAAAAATTCGTCATATTTAAAATGGATCATTGTGATGATTTCTACTGACCTGAGGATTTACACATCTCTTTTCTGAGTTTCCTCAAATTACTTCTGGTCGTTGTTAAAGACATAACTGCTTACTGAACAAAGCCTGGCTAAGAGATTTGGAAACGTGATCTGGGTAAGGTGAAATGTGATACTTGTTTGAAACACCAGGCCTCTCTTTTAAGTGTGTGGTCTTACTCATTGTACATACCCTGATCATTTGTACGTGACAGTCACAATGGCATGGTACCAAGTCAGGGGTGAAATAAATGGTGTTATAAAAGGAAGTCTGAAGAGCACCATTCATTCAGCTGATTATGCTTTTTTGTTGCAAATCCAGGCTCTGTTTTACACCCACACTCATTTGCAACATATGCTTTTATGTAACGTGTGATACCAATCTCGTCAGTTCTGAATTTGAGTTGAATTTTTCTTTTTAGTAGTTCCACCGTTAGCCCTCTACCCTCCTAGGACTTCATTAGATTGAACTGTTCCTATAAGAAGAGTGAAGGGATAGCTGTGCTTCTGTTTGTATATCTTATTTCTATTTGATGAGCAGAATCACTTGCCAGTTATGAAGAGTGTGTGACATTTTGAAGAGTAAATATTATAGAAGGTAGCAATGTAAATGACTGGTGATTTGTCAGCCTGGAAAAAGTTAGAATCATGTGGAGGAAGAGACCAAGAAAGTGGATGTGATTATCAAGGTGCTGCCAGGATGCTCACTTGTTTGGAGCTCTGTGTGATAACAATCCAGGTGCTATGTCTTTCCTGGTGATAAGAACTGCAGAGTTGGGATTACTAAACACAATTATGAGGTTGAAAGCTTTGCCTGGTTTCCATATTTTATAGGAACTGCTAGCAAGAGCGGCTGATAAAGCTGATCTGACTTTGCGGGACAATGTGTTTATAGTATCCCAGACAGAAATTGTGAAGAGCAGCCAAAATTCGACAATGTGTATAAACTGGATGTTGATCTCACCTATAATGAGGCAGACACAGGACAATACTGAAGAATGAATCTGAATTTTAAGGTGTGTGTAGTCCCTCTAGTCCCTGTGCACTTTTATTTGATGCTTCAGAAGAGAGACACTAGCTCAGATGGATGGGTATTTCTTTTCAGTATAACCAGTTTATTAAAATAAGTCAGACCTTTATGTACTTTCTCAGTTAATTCTTCATTGAGCTGTTCTGTAAGTACTGTGTTCTTGGCCTTTTGTTCTTCATTCATTCAGTCAATCATCCAGTTAATTATGCCATTAGCAAGATGGGCATTAACTATTAGCATTAGCTATTACTACAGGTAAAAAGGAAAACCAAATATAAAAGTAACTACTCTTTTCTTATTTTGCTTTATTATTTTGGGTTTGTTTTCTCTTTTTCTTAGAATTTATGCTAAATACTACACTTCTGCACCTTGGATCGTCAGATATCAGGTCCACTCATTGCATTCAATAAGCCTTGATTTCTTCTGAAAGTGCAGTCTGGTACAAAGGCACTACTTTGCAAGTGATTGAGAAAGAAACTGAAGAAAACAAGGATATAATCATAAAACCTGTCAGCTAAACCTTGGTGTATTTTAGCATTTGCAAACTCTCAGGTCATCCCAGCTTTAAGGTAAACTGCATAAAGCATTTGGAGCTCTACCTGATAATGGTTCATAAAGAGGTAAAACATGAAGGTGTTTCAGCTTGCTCCTGGGGTTGTTTCAGAGTATATCCATGGCCACTTATTTAGTGATGGGCAGTGATTCACTAATTGGTGATAACTGCATTGTTCTGGGTGTCTATGAAGATATAATTCTATTTTTTGTTTGTTTTATTTTCCTTGATGTTGCAATAATAGCAACTAGTAACAATTCATAATCTGATTTTGATCCAAGAGGTACTAATAATCACCCTGTGGTACAGAAAAATTGCTGAACCCAGAGAGACCTCCACAAACTGCCTTTCTCTGAAGTCTTTTGCTTTAAAACACATTACATTACTGTGGATTTTGTATTAATAGATGGAATTTGTCAGCCGTCTTAGAGACTTGAGCCAAGATACAGCTCTTTCATGCATTTTAAGATGAAGATAAAGCATATCTGAATTGTACTGTTTGTTTCACCACACAAGGACTTTTCCAGACTGGCAGCTTTTTATCTTCTGGTGAAGTAGAAATCCTCCCATATATTGTGGTGCCTTCCATTTCTGAAAACTATATATGTGCTGCTGAGTTGGCTCCTAATTTAAAATCTGGCAATTCCGTACTTGTAAATAGCAAAACTTCCCTTCTTCTTTCCGATTTTTTTTTTTTTTTCCCATTCAAGGGAGTTGTTCGAAGGGGAGAGGTAAAAAAGCAGAGTGTTTTGGTTTTACAGGCTGGACTCTACTGATAAATAACCAACATGAAAAGCTGACATGTTTTTTCTCTAAAGGTAATGGAGTTAAGGAGACAAGGTGGATGCTAGTTAATGCTAAGAAATTAAATAAGTGACATAAACAGAACGTGTTTAGGAATCTCTGTCTTACCATGTCACAAAAATACAAACCCTGAGCTATGAACTATGAATCACAGGTTCTGTTACACTGGAGAATAACACGAATTAAAATTAATTTGGTATTTGACTGTGTCTAAACGGTGAGAATATATTCTCATTGTAATGAGGACTTAAATGTTAACTGAAATTATCACACATCGTCCATTTACAAAAAATACTGTTGTGTTTTGATTCCATTGTGTCCCTTCTAATGGTGTTACCAGAGTTCATGGGACCCATTACTCTGAAGTACTGGATGAGTGAAGGGAACTCAATAGCTGTTGTGACTTTGATAGTCTCTCTTGGTCCTTTCAGTGGTGTGCAACAATTGCTATAAAGGCAAACGGGGAATATTGGATGTAGAGTATTTATAATATTTCTACAGTGCCGCTGAAACACTGTAATGATTTATTCTTTTATGGCCTGCTACCTTGGTAGTGTTTGCATTGTTTTCTGCTTACAGATAAGGAAAACAAGTCTACAAAAGGTAATGAGGTGACTGCACCAAAGCAGTTACAATTGAACAGGGAATAGGGACTTAAAGGAAGAAGACTTCTGGAAGCCTACTAAAAAACTCTCTTATGAGCCAAGATCTTGCTAAATTTATTCAAAATTATGATGAATTTGAGAAAGTAGGGAAATTGCCTTCCTCAGTCTAGAGCATCATCCAGGGAAGACTCTCAAACATATGCCCAGTAATTTAAAACACACCCAGTGATTTTTCAGAAAGTTTACATTTCTTAATCTTGCAACCAGTTACCTGAGTCAGTAAGCTCATCCTCTGTCATTTGCAATGGCAACCTTTTTTTAATGTTTCCTTATTAAAGGTTTCTGTTCTGGAAATGGGTCAGTGTGTTGCCTTACACAAATAAATTGAAAAGGGAATCGGCAATTTTCCTTGTCAGCATAATGTCAGGAGACTCCTGGTCCTAGGACATCATGTTTGGACATGAAGTAGCTGCATGTAGAGTTTACCTTTGTTATACCTTTGTCATAGGATAATGCTGAATAATGGGTTACCTTTTGTTAGTTATACTGGTCTACAGTACATACAGTAAACTAGTCTTATTACATTTCACATCCAGTAAGTCATGAGTGGACAAAAAGTAAAAATTAGCATAGAATGAGATGAGACAATAACATAGTGTCCAGCAACTGGACTCTAAACCCTTTAGAGCTGGGACAGTGTTTTTCTCTTTAAATTTCCGTTGAACTAGAGCAGTCCAAGAGGCACAGTTCAGTGGAAAGAATTCAATCAATGTCTTCACTAATTCTGTGAGTACAGTAGGTCAAATTCAACAAAAATATTATTATCACAGAGAGTGTCAGGAATTCCCTAAACCTTTTTATTTCCCAGCAGTCCCTGGGGAAGGGACACATCAGATCCCAAGTTTATTCTGAGTTTCAAAGCTGTTCAGTTTCATCCAAACACCGCAAGTTCTTGTATGGGCTTTGAGAGTCTCCCTCCTTGGGAAGAGGGTAGCTTGCTATTCATCACAACTAATTTGTATTGAAATCCAATTTCTTGTTTACCTTATTTCCCACCTGTATAAAAGTTTCTTGTCATCACACAGAAGTGTGAGAAGGCAAGACAAACAAAGGATTGGAGGGTGAGAAAGCAGAAGGTGAACAAAGTGTCAGTATTAATAGATTATTTCAGTAGAGCCCATCTGTGTGCATGATTCATATGCAGAGACACAGTCACTTTAGTAGATGGGATTTCCTGCTTACCAGGCTACAATTTCTTTACAGACTTCTATAGGTAGAGATAACAGGATGGGTTATAATGTGAGAGTAAAAGGAAGGTGATGCAGGGGCTATGTGAATGTGAGCACTTACTGAGAATGGAAATGTTTGGGGGAAAATGGGAGAAAAGGGTGAGTGAGGCTGCTGTCTGTGAATATGGGTGAGGGGTTGCTTAGTGAAAGAGTGAACTGAGAAGGGCTTTGAAGATGAAGACAGAAAGATTGCATTGGTGGAGTGGGGTGGAATGGTTTGAGTAGAAATGAGAGAGACCAACAAGCAGTGAATAGACGGGACAGAGCTCAGCCACACTGCAAATGAGTTGAGTGTCATTGAACAGGGAGTAGCTAATCTTGACAGGAAGTGGGGACAGGATTCATAGGTGTGCATGGCTCAGTGGAGACCACTGGCAGAGTCGTCAGCAAAGAAAAATGGGGTATAGTAAGCTTTCCATGTGTGTAATTATTCCAGCACAAGATAATTAGATTAATAACTCTTGTCTTACATCTGAGTGCTGCAAAAAGAAACTTCACCAACTTCCCTCTTAGGCTGTAACCTGTTCAGAGCTCATTTTTGCCCTAGAAGGCTGTTTAGGAATGGTCATTGAAGGATTGGTTCATGGTCTGTTTTCCAACAGACTATCACCTTTACTCTTTGTAATCTAGCTTTTAGTTGAAAGACCTACTGTAACTGCAAACTGTTGCAAACTTTTACAAGATCTCCTTTAACAGCCCTTAACCTCTTTTCAGCAATCCTAGAAAACCAACAGACCAGTTTATGACATTTATGATCTACTTCTCTACCACTTGAGAGAAATTACATTATTAACCTAGCCTTTCCTCCCCAAAGAGGTGACAGGTCCTTGTTTGGTCTTATGTCTCTTGAGGCTGACAGCCTGTAAACTGGTTTTCCATCATTGCTGTGAATGACAGCCTTTAACTGGGAGCCAGAGGCTACAGCCACTACTCCATCACTTCAGAGGATGACCAATATAACCAGTTTTCAGTCTTTCAGGAGCATGATCTGCATCTCTTCACTATCTTTTCTATGTCTGAAGAAATCAGCTACCTTGGAAATTTTTATCCCAGTCTTTCAAGATAGGAAATTCTTCTAATTCTAATTTCTTATTCTAATTCTATTCTTCTTATTCTAATTTCCATGTCTATCTTTTAACCCAATAATTTATGGCAAAACAATGTAAAGTACTGTCTTCACTGTAGCAATGCACTGAATTATTTTTCTGCCTACACAAAGAAACAGCAAGTCAAAGATTTAGCATTTTGGCATTGATTTCTGTCACTTGGCAGCAGGCTACTCTTTGTGTTGAGGGGCAGCTGCCCCCGGAGTGCCCAAAAGAGAGGGAAGCTGTCATCTCCTGAGCTCTCAGTCCCAATTCTTATGCCATATGTCTGTCAGCACACTTCATGAATCCCCAAAAATTGTTTCTCATAGATTTTTAAAATGCTAAATCTTGAAGACTGTCTGTTCAGTCCCTACATGCACACACACAAAACCCAAAGAGAAACCAACTCTATGTGTATGTGTCTGACAGAGTGTGTGTCTGTGTGCATGTGCATGCTTATCAAGGGATTTCAGAGAAGGAAACTACATTCTTACAAATTCATTACCGCTGCTAAACTTATTGTTTCTTCTGATAAAAACCAGTTGGAAGAAACAAACAAGCAAACAACAACAAAAACACTAAAAAGCATCTGTTGCAAAATGCTATGTCAAATGCTTCTGACCATGATGGTCCAGGTTTTCTAGTGTCTTAGTTACTGCCCTTCTTTTGATGTTGTTTCGGATGTGCTTGTTATATAAAGCTAAAGACTGGACTTGTGGGCTTTTGCTCTGAGAAATTATGTAATATTTTATGCAAAGTATTTTTGAAGTTTTCAAAGCTGCTTTGTTCACTCTGATTTGTTTGAATGTGACCAGGATGTATCGCATTTTCTGTACAAAAAAAGATGTCGTGAGGTTAGAAATGTAGATGTGCAGCAGAAAGTATGTACTTGAGTCTAGATTGAAAAACTTGAAACGTTTATTGGGCCTTTAACACTAAGTAGCAGTATTTCCGTCACAGGTATCTACTGCTTCTAAGCAGCCACAGCCATGTGCAATCATTGGACTACATCCCATACAGTAATTTAGGACAGAGGTAGTCCCAAGAGTACTAAGTACACAGATCTCAGCTCTAAGCTCTGCTCTTGGGAGGAGAAATGAAAGCTTTGGCAACTCAAGCACTTTGTACAGCCAAGGCTGGTGCCTCCCAGTCAGAGGATATTAGTCACTGGTATTTGTCACCAGCTGGTTCCCAAAGACAGTTTTAGCAAACCTCTTGGACTCCCAGGATGGTGCCTCTAGGGTCATCTTCATTTTCCTTTGCTCTTTCGTGCCCTAAATGGTTAAATTATTCTGTTCATTGAGCCAGCACACTGAAAGGATTCAGTTTGTTTGCAGCCTGAAATACTTGGATAGCTTTGTAGTAACATTGTGAGACAAATCATCCACAGGAACTTCAAGGTCATTCCCAACCGAAGGAATTCTGTTCGGAGCAGTCCTTGGGGCCCCTGTCCAGTCTCAGTGTGGGGAGACGGGAGGTTGTGCCGGCAGGACAATGAAAGACAATGGGTTTCAGCTTGTGCACAGCTCCTCATTTGCCTTGATTTAAAGGCCCCAGTCTCAGTCCTTTATGGTGTATTTAGGCTTCCTTATAGGCCTCCAAGGGACCACAAGCTTCTTTATTCCTTAAAAGTATACCTTGTTGCTGTAATTGAAGCTGTTTTGTTACTGTAATTTCTCCCTAATATTACAGTTCTAGTCAAGTGTTCTTTCCCTCTGGAGGCATCAATTATTATGGGTTTTGAATAGGCCTCCCTTCAGTACACATACTTTCCATTCCCAATGCCAAAATCAGGTCACGGCATTTCTCCTCCTTAATAAAACATGGTCCCATGTTTCTTCTTTCAAACCCAGTGTTTAACATGTACTGGTGACTAATTCCACTTCTCGCCACCTTATTTAAAACTCCTGCCATATTAAATAAAAGCTAAAGAATACTACAGGTTTTGTGGTATTATTTTCTACATTTTCTTAGTTTCCATTAAGACATAGAATGTCTGAAGTCCAGGGAACAGTTTATAGGGTTTATGCAGGTACTGAACCCGTGTAGATGTACGTGTAGGTTACTGAGGGAGCAGGGGAGCAAGCCATAGCAGTGCACTTCGTCAAAGATGTTGAGCTGAAATGAAAATGGCACAGGGTTCATCTGCTAACCCATGTGTGTGAACTGCAGGTTTTTCTCTAAGTTGTTGTATTTCAACACCTGGTCCCCACAACTGGATCGGACTCAGTAGTGAGTCCTCACTGCTGTGCGCCCTGTGCCTGTTTGTGGATTAATCTGCGTGACATCTCTAGAGATGGGGACAAACAAGCTCTGTGTCACAGACTAAGAACTGAAGCCTGGTTTTGTCTCTTCTTTTTTTCACACAGCCATGAGAAGCAGAAGCTGTTAAACTCCAAATGTCACCTGCAGACTTCCTTTAAATACATATATCAGCTAACATTTCCCATATACAACTAAGCTAATACCATGTACTATTGAATTCATCGTGCTTTATTAAATTATTTGTTTCACAGTGTTCAAATCAAGTGCAGCTTTGCATTTTGTGAATGATTCCCCTATGAAACCCTAAAGATGCTCTAACTCAGATGGGTGTATGTAGTAGTTATTACTGTGCCATCTGCCCTAAAACTTGCACTTTTCATGAGATGCCACTGCTGGGACATCTGGCACTAAAAATATGTTTTCTGCATCATCTCACAATTGAGGAGGATGCCACGGCTGTTCAGCTCCACAGGAGATTCCTTGAAGCATCCTTCTGTTGCCTGACAGCTTCTGCAATGAAGCTATGGCACTAAACTGGCCAGGGAAGGAATTATGCTATTAATGGAAGGCTGTGCTTTTGCTTTATTGCTTGGATTGCTGTTAGAAGGGAGTGGCACTTGTGTGATGGATGGATTGATTGATGTGTAGCCAGTTTGTCTTGTATCCTATAAATCAATAGTTGGCTACGTAATATACTGAAAGTCAGCTTCTGTTATCGGAAAGCAAAAAACTGCAAAACCGATGCACAGCTATATTCCTCAAAGTTTGACATGTCTTACTGAACTGTTTCTACACAGCTTGAACATACAATATCTTGACATTTCCTTCTTAATTCACAGAATATTTTCCCACTTAAAGATGTTCACAAAATGTTGTGTCTCGAGTCTGAGCAGTATGAGTAGGTTCTGCAGTCTGAGTGAGTATGAGTGTGTCCTACAGTATGAGTAGGCTTGGTGCTCTATTGTGCTACAGAATTGTTTCCACCCTTGGCAAAAGCCACCATGCAAGCCTGTGTGTTTTCTTGTAGGAGGTGGAGCTGTGCCGTGTTAGCAGCCAGGAGAAGCTGGGGCTGACTGTCTGTTACAGAACCGACGATGAGGAGGACACAGGGATCTATGTCAGCGAGGTAAGGACGTGGCAATGGGGAGGAGTATGGGAGATGCACGTGGTGGAGGGCTGAATGTGCCAGGGAATGTAAGAGCAAGTGCTCTGAGACCAGAGAGCAGACATGTCGGCCGTCAGCCAGCACGTGTCACTTTCAATTCATTTAGATTATCAATTTAAATTATGCTACCCAAGTAGTATAATCATTACTAGTGAGCTTCTTTAATGTGAATGCTTTTAACTACAACATCATAGTTAGAGAAGTACAAAGCAGTCCGAGCATGGTCTGAATTTTGAAAGAAATATGCCCTTATGATGGAAATCAGGCAGAGTTTTTAAGGACAAAAGCACCTTGTGCATATCCTGCTTGCATTCTCCCCCTGCTACAATCTCAGTAATTGTCACAGTGGGTAATCATTATTTTATTATTTGTGGGTTTGTTACAGTTGTGGTACACACAGAGGTACCAGGGGTGGGTGGAGAGAGTAGTTTGGGAGAGGAATACATAGAAAGACTAATAATATTTTTCTTGCCAGACAGAAAATAGAATACTAGATACTGAGGTGGGATGAACCCTCAGGTTTTCATTAGCTTCACTGTGAAAACATGGCATCCAGCATGTATCACAGAGTGTTAGTGCGTTCCAAATGTGTTGCTTTTGGGACATGTTGAACCAAATTTGGACATTAGGAAAAGGTTCTTCACTGAGAGGGTGATTGGTCACTGGAACAGGCTCCCCAGGGCAGTGGTCACAGCACCAAGCCCATCAGAGTTCAAGGAGCATCTGGATGACGCTCTTAGTCATATGATTTAGTTTTACATAGTGCTGTGAGGAGCAGGGAGTTCGATGCGATGATCCTTATGAGTCCCTTCCAACTTGAGATATTCTATGATTCTGTGATTTGAAATTCTGAGTTAAGCCCATGGACAGAGAGGATTGGTAGAGAGATATATTGTACATATCAGTGGAGGGAGATGAAGGCAACACTGCAAATTCACAGACCAGCAGCAATGTCAGAGCACGTGAAAAGTACAATCTTGGAACAAGATTGAGGAATTAATATAAAACTAACCAAGAGTAAGTATTCCACCAGTTGTATAACTGCTGCTGTTAAAATCTGTTTGATCTTGTGAGAATGAAGAAAGTGCAGGAATCTCTTAATACATTCCAGGATTAAATCTCGAATGTGCTGTTTTTCCTACATGGTAGAAATTTCTCAGATCTTTTACAGGGAATGTAATTATATTGTCTTACGTACTTGATTAAGCACTTCAGAATCATTTTTTTTCTGTGACAATCCACAATAAGAAAATAATATCTAACAGCTGTAGAGGATGTAACCTGCAAACCAAATGTTCAACTCAGATGTTTAGTTTGAAAAAATAGCTTATGGCATGACAAGGCAAAATAAATGATTTAAAATAACCATCAAGTGAAAGGTGATAGATCGAATTGCCCTGCAATGAACAGTAGGTCATTGCTCAGGGATGAGCTATAGTGACTTTTATGAACTGTTAATGGAGCCCTAAACATCTATTTAGGTTAAACTAACTTAAAATTAACAGACTCAGACTAGGAACAATATACAGTACCTGTGAGTGATCTATACAATTTAGATCCTTTGGGGTTTTTTGCTGTTTCCTTGCAAGCTGCAAAATTCCAGAGGAAATAACAAATGGATAATGGAGATAATAATTTAATAGTAAATGTTTCCATGAAAGAAAAATAAACTTGCTCTTTTCTCAAATACAGTATGGAGTTAACAACTGCTGCAGAAGCACCTTAGTCCATGGTGAACTTCCAGAGAAGAGGGACTCTGTCATTAATTCTTAGCACTCTGACAGCTGAAGGTTAATGCCTGACGGTGGCATAGGAAAGTACTAATCTCAAAATCTTATGCTCCCAACCCTTTCTGTCTTTAGGCTTTTGTCTGAAACAAGTTTATGCTACTATTTAAAGAACTGTTGAGTTTATATGACTCTAAATGAAGCTTCAGATTGCCTCTGTACAGAGTAAAAATGGTACTTTTTCAAATTGTGCAATTGTGCAGATGTTATGATTTCCACTAAAAATCTTTCCATGTTCCATTACTGGGTATTATCCTGTGCAGGTTGATCCGAACAGCATTGCTGCCAGAGATGGCCGGATCCGTGAAGGAGATCGCATTTTGCAAGTATGTGACAATAGACTCTTCCTTAAACTCTTTTTTCAGACAAACGCGCAGTGCTGTCTTCTCTGTGGACTGTTAATGAGGGAAGGTAGTTCTCTTTGTTACTGTGATCGATGAGAAAATCCATGTCTGTCTGTTTTTTAACACAATAGCTGGGAGCTACAGCGTGTGTACTGAAAAATGAGAATGACAAACTCGCTCTGGCTCATGCCCTTATGTCCCACGTCTTTTTTTTTGCCGTATTTATTAGCAAATCTCATTTCCACTATGTTCATCTTAGTGTCAAATTCTAAACAGGGATTGTGCAGTCATAAATATGGGTGTCAGAGACATGCTGATCGTTCACTGATCACATACATTTGGGTAAAAGTCACTTGTGCTGAGCATAGATAGTAAGAGTTTTTGTACAAAAAAAGTGCTGTTAGTGAAGGATGATCTTGGACATAGCTCAGGGGGGGTTCATTAGGCTTTTGTTAATATTTTCTTTGTTCCACCAGTAAGACATTGCTATTCTGAGTTATTTTCTTATTTACCGTCTTGACTTTTTTTCTTTTTTTCTCCTTCATTTCTGTTGATCCGTTCATTTGAAGAGCTGCCCCAAAGACAGGTTTGTGTGGTACAGCACAGCCCCTGTGGCTGAGGGCTGCTGTCTGCTGGCTCTGGAGGGGGCAGCGTACCTGTGCAGAGAGGGAAGGAGCTAGAATGGCAGTGGGTTTCTGTTTTCAGTGGGCAGTGAATAGCTCATTTTTTGTCCTAGTGACAGCATTACAAAACAGCTACTAAAAATCAGTACACTGGAAAGTCCTTGCTGTATTGTAGCATTTTAGTTCTGGTTCCCAGTCAATTTCCCTTGCGTTTTGACCTTTTTTCAGTGAAGCCCCAGAAGTAATTCCTGGTGTGACAAGTCACTTTTCTGTAACTGGTTCTATAATTGCCCTTCAATAATTTAGGCACATGAGCTTTCGAATTGTCGCAAGATCAGCCTGTTTCTTCCCTCCAGTCTTTTCATTTCTGTAGGAAATTTCTTTTCTGAAACCTGTACTTGTATCTCTTACCCTCCTATTGGCTTTGGGAGTCTAGCTAACACAACAGGGTCTACGAGCTGGCTTACCAAAGTGGCCCATCTTTTGGAAAGGAAATAATAAGTCACATTTTAATGCTAGGGCTCATTCAGGGTCTGCTGGTTTAGTCTCTTTGTGGTTGGGAATGTGCAAACATTCACAGGATGGATGGTGTTCCCCACCCAGAAGACACAGACACCATGGCATGAGGGCAGTGAGCTCCTGGGTGGTACTTGGAGTGATGGGAATAAATCATGAGGTGCAGCTAGGAGTGGAAAAGTCAGTGCACTGCCTCTGCACCTTTCTACCTACTGAAAAAAGGAAACAGGATATATTTGTATTATTAACTTTCAAAAATGAGAAAAAAAAAAATTAGTTTATTTGACTGAGTAGAAACAACTTTCATTCCTGCTCTATATATTTCAAAATAAGGAAACAGAGAGTAGGTCCATTTTCTGCTCCTTTCCTTGGTTTCTTAAATTTATGGGTGGAGAGCCAACAGCAGTTCAGGCAAATATTCTCCAGTTCCTAATGAAATCCATTTCAATTGTGAGTAAAGACTCTGGGAGAAAAGCATAGGTAATTCTGCCGTCCTTTTGTAGACTGGAGCATTACTTTAATGTCAGTGCTGATATATAGCTATGAGTTTGATCATTAAAGTTAACACCCGGAGAGTTATGTGGGGTTTACTTTCATATCTGAAAACACATTGACCCTCTATCTACTCTTATTGATGAGATAACTCAGAGAAATAGAAGGTGACAGTGCCATTATGAGGGGATTACACTGAGGCTGGGAGGGAGACAGATCCTTGAGCATGGGGACATTTTCTGTGAGTAGTGGATGGCATTGGTTAAGTCTGGGAGGGATGCTCTGTTTTGTTTATTTGTCACAAAATTACAGTGGTTTTCCTCATTTTTTGAGGCTGAAACTGTCCCCTTCTCATTCTCACAAACCTCACACCTCTCCTGTCACCTTTCCAGTTTCTTTAAGCATCTGAGAACAGTCTGAGTATTTCACATTATATGTTACAGAGTCAAAGGAAAGGTTTTATAGGGACAGTCCTAGTGAGACTTGCCTAAAATTCTGCTGGTTTTAGCTGTGAACGTCCAGGCTGACAAGTGCTGTCCATGTGGTTGAGAAGCCGTGGGGTAGACTCAAGTTCTGCTTGTCCTCCGTGATGGTGCATCTGTTGGGGGTGGGCACCTCCAGGCTGTGCAGGTCCACAGGGCCACCACCGCTGCCTCTGGGTGTCACCGGAGCAGCCACCGTGGCTGGAGGTGTTTAGCACAAGCTGGAGATCTGCTCCTGCACCTCTTTGGCTGCATGTCTACTTGTCAGGTTAGGGCAGCTTTCCCACAAACCCTTCATGTAAGCTTTGAAAGGTCTCAGACATTTTACTCATTAGATCAGAGGTGTCAAACTAATTTTCACCGGGGGCCACATCAGCCTCACGGTTGCTTTCAAAGGGCTGAATGTCATTTTAGGACTGTATAAATGTAACTACTCCTACATTTCTACAGCCCTATAATTACATTCGGCCCTTTGAAGGCCACCATGAGGCTGATGTGGCCCCCAGGGAAAGTGGATTTGACACCTCTGCATTAGATTGTCAGGGCACATGGGGGTTTTCTTTGATCTGAATTAAAGCTGTGGTTTTCTCTTTTCTTTCTCTTTACTTTTCAACCGGGAAGTTCCTGCTGGTTTGAAATCAAACCCTTACAAGATTTTATTTTCTCCAAATATTCAGATCCTTCTGTCTTCCAGTATTGTTTACACCCATTTTCAAATAGCCCAAGTTGGTTTTGGGGTGTGGTTTTTTGTGTTTGGTTTTTATTTTTTTGTTGTTGCCACAATGAGAAGAGTCCCCCCTCTTGTGCTGTGAATTGGACAAAACCAAATATGCATGGAAAATTAGACTTCTATTTGATTCCCTCAATAAAAGGTTTTGGACAATGCAAAATGTGTTTGTTACCATGTAGTCATCGATGTGACTGTTTAATGAGGTGACAGAACAGGAGAAAGGTAGCAAGAAAAACATATCCTCATTGGAGAACCACTTTTATTTTGATTATCCGCTTGTAAGGGGGATACATATGTTTTGTGTGGTTCTGGATACTAAGCTGTCCACACAAATATGAAATGATTAAATGGAGCAGCAATAAGCAGTGGCCTGTAAGTATTGCCTGGTGAGAGATAATACTGTAGCTCTCTAATTGGCTCTCCACCAGCATACCGGGTGACTGATTTCAGCTGTAGCATTACCAGTCTTGCTTCCACCAGCACTATTATCTCAGAGTGACACTTCCATTACTCTGAACGGAGAAAGATGAACGTCACCTGTCAGGGGCTGGTTAATTGTGTTGCTAGATGTATGTTACCAGGGCGCAGGTTGGACATTTATGAACATAACTGCTTCCTCTGATGTCCGCCATCCTTCAACGATCGATACAGCTCTTACAGTAAGCGCATAATTGAGTGAAGGCACTTACCACGGAGGGGCTGAAGATGAGCCCGTTGCGTGAGTCTCATTGTCCATACATTCAGCACAAATGAGCTGATATCTGCCCTTTATTGTGTGTTGCTTTGTGGAAATAGAAACTAATGTGCCACTTTCATTTGTTTTCTAGATAAATGGCCAAGATGTCCAGAATCGGGAAGAGGCAGTGGCATTGCTCTCCAGTGAAGAATGCAAGAAAATTGTGTTGCTGGTTGCAAGACCAGAGATGCAGGTTAGTCTAAATAGATGTACTAAGCCAGAACTCGGGTTACACCATACATTCACTGTCACTGTAAATAATGAACTGCTGAGAAACAGGAATGCCAAAGTTCCTGACAAAAGGAGGAAACAGATAATTGCAGAGCTTTATCCCTGTTTAGCCAAAAAAGAAAATAGCACGATAATACTAAGGCTTGTTTTCCCCAAACTAAGCAACTGCTCTCCAGCAGAGTAAGCAGTAAGCAGGTATACAAATAAAGCTGACAGCACTAATATGATATTAATAAAATATGAAGTAGAACTTGAAAACTATGTATTACTTGTTAGATGGTGCTTATTTGTTCTGGGGATAAATTTCCCGTACATACCTCAGTCATTTATATGAACTTACACAAAGCTGTAGTTGGTCATTGGTGATGGCTCTTTTTATCCTATGCACTTAATAAGCAGGCATGTAAACTGTTTATGTAACAATTATGGAACTTTCACTACAATACCATTCAGCAAACCTGGATCAAATTGTTTTTGAAGTACCCTGGTCACAAGAACCTGCATGTACATTACAAATTGTATCTTGGGAGGTGCATTTTTAAAAGCTTTTAGAAAAATTTCCATGGTTTTAAAAATAAAATAATGCTAATGTCAAGAATCTTGCCATGCCAAGATTTTTTTATATAATTGCAAGGGACAGATGTTAGGTTGATCATCAGACTAAAGGAGAGGTGGAGTGAAAGAAGAGTACTGTTTGTATTTCCCTTTTTATTCTGTTTATAGGTGATTGCAATGCAAAAAGACATATTTTCTCAGTTCTCTCCATCTGCCAACAATTCAGAATTGGTTATGTTGCCATTTGTCTTTCATGCTATTGATCTGATATTCTCAGTCTTGCTAGATACACACTCTGTATAAATTAAATTGAGTAAGTGTACTTTAGTGCCACTTGGAATCTCTACTTGAATACAGTAGTTATAAAAGATTCACAATTTCAGCACTCATTTCCTTTATGTTTTTCAGGAATCTAAACAATTCCCATAAAACTGGTGACATAGTACAGCAAAAAAAAAGCCATATATCAGTTTATATTACAAAATTATAGCCCTCACTGGAAGTTGCAGAAGTTTTGAAAGAGTTGTTTCTACATTATTTCTACATGTCCAGGTTCCAGTATAGGTTGGGAAATTACATATTAGAGAGCAGTGTAGGGGAAAGGGACCTGGGGGTCCTGGTGGACAACAGGATGACCATGAGCCAGCACTGTGCCCTTGTGGCCAGGAAGGCCAATGGCATCCTTGGGTGTATTACAAGGGGAGTGGTTAGTAGATCGAGGGAGGTCCTCCTTCCCCTCTACTCTGCCCTGGTGAGACCACATCTGGAATATTCTGTCCAGTTCTGGGCCCCTCAGTTCCAGAAGGACAGGGAACTGCTGGAGAGGGTCCAGCATAGGGCAACAAAGATGATTAAGGGAGTGGAGCACCTCCCTTATGAAGAAAGGCTGAGGGAGCTGGGTCTCTTTAGTTTGGAAAAGAGGAGGCTGAGGGGTGACCTTATTAATGTTTATAAATACATAAAGGGTGAGTGCCATGAGGATGGAGCCAGGCTCTTCTCGGTGGCAAACAATGATAGGACAAGGGGTAATGGGATCAAGCTGGAACACAAGAGGTTCCACTTAAATTTGAGAAGAAACTTCTTCTCAGTAAGGGTGACAGAGCACTGGAACAGGCTGCCCAGGGAGGTTGTGGAGTCTCCTTCTCTGGAGACATTCAAAACCCGCCTGGACACGTTCCTGTGCGACCTCACCTCGGTGTTCCTGCTCCAGCAGGGGGATTGGACTAGATGATCTTTTGAGGTCCCTTCCAATCCCAAACATACTGTGATACTGTGATACATTATTCTTATTATTTTTTACTTAGTTTGTTTTTCATTAAGGAACAGAAATCTACCCACTTATAAAATACAGGCCCAGGGCAGCTTCATTCTCTGTGTTTGTTTAGACTGGTCAACATGAAAAAGTTCCATTAATATGAGATAAGGAATTACTTAGCTGTACCAGTATAGGTTCCCATATGCATGCTTCTTTCACATTGTGAAAGTGTGGTTTGGCTTGGGCTTGGGGCTTTGGTATTGTTTTTTTGTTTGTTTGTTTGTTTAATGTATGTGTTTTAAGAACATGCTCATACAAAACTGAAGAAGAAGCCATAGTATGTCAGAAATCAGGCTGTCCACAAGCTAATTTCTGCTAGTTGTATTTCTTTGACTCTGGTAAAAGGCAGCAGGATTAGGCAGGCTTTTATTCGAGATAGAAAATGTTAATGAAAATATTACAGTCTTAAAGGGTGACTGCTGAGCACGTTCATTTGGTAACAGGGAAGAAAACCTTCTCTGGCCATTTATTTGCACAGTGAATACCAATGAATAATTATGTTTTGAAACAGAGCACCAGAGGACTGCATAACCTGTTAAGTATGTAAACAAATGGCACAGGCACGTGCATTCACATGTGTGTATGCGCAGTCAGTCTATGTAGTGCAAATGTATACTCTACGATTTTTATTCTAAAAGCTACAATATAAGATAAGCATTCCCATTACTTAGAGACTGGGTCTGCCACAATCAAAGCAGCAGATTTGCCCAAGTGAGATATATCTTTTGTCCTCCAGATTTGTTAATCTCTGCTATTTCCTCAAATGAGAGAAATTCATCGGTGTCCTTACGGTAGAGGAAGGCTGTGTTCATGCTTTCCTTGGGAAAAAGAAGCAAACAAGACAAGTAAACAAAACTAGTGGCCAGTACCAGATTTTTCAGAGAATGGTTTGAAAGTCCCATGGAGGATAAACATGAAAATTACATGCCCTCAAGAAAAAAAGCCTTTTTCTAATCCCTGTTAGAGGCTGGCTTTGCCAAGGGAAATGGTGAAAGGCTTGTGTTCTTTAGAACAGGAAAGAGTTCATTGGCATGGGCAAAAACATATCAGAGTTTGTGAAGGAAACAGTGGTTTCCTGCCAGTATTCGGCTAGAAGTATCACACAGAATCACTCACTCCTTGTGTGGCTTTGAACTACTACTTGCTGGTTTGGTGTAACTTTTCTGACTGGCATCTGTGGCCGGAGCTCTCCTGGCTTTTAGGTAGTGGTACCTATAGCTGCTGTAGGTGTTGGCCCATGTTACACTGCTCTTGCTGTCTTGGGACATGAATAGTTGGTACTCTTATAATTGTCTGATGCTGACACTTTCACCTTCTAGCATACTTTTTGTTACCTTCTTCCTCTGGTTCCTTCACCAGTGACAAAACAATGTGTCTTTCTTTCTGCTATGATCTCATCATTGTGGCCAAGAGTGCCGCTGACCAATATTTTTCTTTTCGACGTAGTGTGTCATCTGGCAAGGGATTGCAGATGCAAATGTCTGTGTGCCACGTGCACACGTGTGCACAATGAACAAAATGGGAAAAATAGTGTTTTTGCTAGGGGTGCCTGTTTTATCGGTTTAGGAAGATGTGGAGAGTGCAAAGTGGGTACGGGAAGAGGATATACTCACTTGACAGAAAACACAGCATCCCCTCCTGTCCTTTTGCAACACTGTCTTCACCAAATGTCAAAGTATTATTTTACACTTGGGGGAAAAAATAAACAAACAGATAAGCCTTGCTTCCAGGCACACCGCAAGAACAAAAATAACCTCCCTTTAAATCACCATCTCTTTCTGTCACCCTCTTCTGTTTGTTTCTTTATCTGGAAGATCAATGGGAAAACAGTGACAGAAACACAACATAAGGTTTCTATGGAGGTGGCAGCAGCAGGGCACAGCGCTGAGATGGAGGTTGTTAGAGGAAAGAGCCCGGTTGCCTCCTGGCCCTATTAGTAACGTTGCTGCTCTTTCAGCGCAGGGACTCTCGGCAGTAATGAACATGACAGCTTCAGGATTATGCACTGTGCCTTTCATACCTTTTGAAAGGAAATAATGTCTGTGCTGTGCAGTCTCCCTTCATTATGAGAGAAAATCAGTCATACTGTTTCAAGAAAGGATAAAAGGCATGAGTCCCATTTTTTTTTATCCTTCTTTTTCTTCCCTTTTTGAGATGTGAACTCCTACCGCCTGGCTTTCTGAAGAGAATCATTAGGATAAAAAGAACTAGTCAAGCATTGCCATTTGGGTTTACTCTGTTTTAGCGTGTGTCCTTGCTAACATAATATAATGTACTAATGTATTCTTTGCAGCTGGAAGAAGGGTGGCTCGATGATGAAAGGAATGACTTCTTAGAGGAGTTAAACTTGGAAATGTTGGAAGAGCAGCATAATGAAGCAATGCAGTACACAGCCAATGAGGTGGAGCAGGTAGGACTGCTACAAACATATAATTTGAAATTTTGATAGATATACTTTTTTATTAATAAGAGAATGAAATGGTGTCCAATAAAATGGAGTCAAAGGCTTTGATGGAGTTCTGTCTCTAAAATGCTGTCAACTCCAGCGTGCTGTAGGTAAGGAAAAGAACAATAGATGGTTAGGCCCAGTATCACAAGTTAGCAAACAATTTAGGAGCCTATGATAAGTGCAGATTTCTCATTTTCTATGAATGATAGAATAATAGTGCTTTCCTTCTTTAATTCTGAAGTGTTTGGGGTTTATGTTGTTATATGTTATGTCAGGTTTTTTTAATTAATTGTATCAGTGTGGCACCTAGAGCTCCAAGTTGAGATAGATGACCCTCTTACATGCATGTGAGGTATGAGCCAGCCTTTGCACCAGAGAGCTTGCAAAACAAGATGGAAAAGGTGTTTAAAATAAACAACAGGTGTTTTGGTAATACAAGTCTATTTTTCTTATACCGGCAGCACACAGCTCAGCATTTGTTTTGTTAATGGAGACAAATAAGCGTATTGATAGTATAGTCTCAGCTTGCTGCTGTCCCAACTTTTACCTGCCCATATGTGCTGTAAGCAATGTGACTACAGCAAAGATGCATGCACACCCCAGCCATACAGTTTCATCAAGGGATGAGTATTCTCAGTTGTACTTTATTGTGGAAGGTGTGAGTGACCTTATCCACACCTGAATCAGGTGATCTATCAGCACACACACCTGTATGGAGCCAAGGTAATAAAATCCAGCTTCATCTCCTGGCTTCTGGGTATGTGCAGCTGGGGAGAAACTGTTTTTCTCACCCACAGAAATTTGTGACTTGCAATTTTGTCCCCATTCTGAATTGGTCAAAAGCAGAGCCTGAGGCATTTTTCTTTGAGTTGAAGACAGAGAGAAAGACTCTGAGAGCTTTCCTTCTTCTGGAAATTAGGGAGCTTGTTTGGTTAACAGGAGACCTGGCTTCAAATACCTTACTGCATGGTCCACACTGGGGACTGGAATGTGCATCCAGCCTGTTTGCTCCTCACCTCCCCTCCAGCCTTGATGCTGGGCTATTGACCAAGTGGTAGCTCCTATTAAAGCTATTCACTGTTCATAAATTGAATATTCACTGGGACAGAGACACTGACAGAGTAATTAAGTCAATTATCTGGAAGATGATAGATCAGATTACAAATCCTTGATCTTACAAGCATTTAATTATTTACACAAAATGAAGTAACTCCAGGGTCAGGTGTGAAGGGAGCCTTGGAACAGGATTTATAGTGGCCTTTTAGTTATGACCCTCTTTTCCAGGCAGTGATCCAAGCCTCACCTTCCCAAGTTAAGTGTGCTAACTACTGCACTGCTAGCTACTTTGAACTGGTATTTGGCATCTTCTTTATTTTTTTAATCACAAATTTTATCTCACATTGCAAAACATTTCCTGTCAGAAAGAACACTTGTTCTTCACAAAGTAGTTTTCCTCGCACAGTGATATTTTTCACATCAACCCCAGCTTCTGAAGGAAATTCTTGAGCAGTTCTGTCTACAAACCCTTACTAGTCCTTCACACGACATGTTGGGGCCTCTGAAATCACTTCACATTTGTGACCTTCTGCTCCCAAGTTCTTGTCAAACTTTGGCTTTTTCACTGAATTTGGGTTGCAGATAGTGTTAGTTATTGAACAGTGGTGTTCTGTGAAGTAGTTTCACAGAAGCCATTGAGATTACTTATTCCCAACTGAGATCTTATACTAAGGATAGGGTTGTTCGGGTTTTTTTTTCCTCCTGTTGAGATTTTATCTTACTGGAGAGCTACACTTGAAAAAAATACGGTCACTTGTGCTGTCAGTGCCTGATGTTGGTTGCTTGAAGTAATTCTAGGACAGCCAAACATTTCTTTGCCCTTCTGATTAGTAATCGAATCAACCAAATGCAGCTTGGTGTGTAATGGGGCGTCAGTAATTTGTGACAGCTGCTGTCTCTCTAGACTCTATGTGGTGACTCGGCAAGTTGGAAAACTGGTTCTATACTCCTTGTTAGGCTGGGAAATGTGACAGTTTCCTGAGGTGAATCACATAATCCATTGGAGCAATGAAACTGCTCTCATTGCAGATGCCAGTGGCCAAGCTGAGTTTCTTCAATCTCCCATGTTGGCCATGGAGATTTTGCTCCAACACCAGCTTTAATTTTTGTGAATCAAAACACAGTCCTCTGGCTTCATATTCATCTGTCATCATGAATCTTATGAACTGCAGGAATGAACACACACTATAGCAGAATATTCTTCCAAATACGAGTCTGTTTTGCAGAGTGCCATTTTAACATTTAGTGTGAGCTGTCACAGAAAAAATTAGTACAGTTTGTAATGGAAGAGTCAAGTAGATAGTCATGTCTTTTCTGTAAGTTTTTGAGCCACTCTATAGAATTCAGTGAAGAATTTTATCTGCTCTTATAGAATAGTCCAATAAACCTCAAGGAAGGATGTAATTCTCCGTTTTTTATAACGCATTGTATTCCCTCCCCTTTACAACATCGCAGTTCATTGTGCAGCAGAGATAACTTTCAGAAGAATACCATACATTTGCTATGCAGAAATTCTTATCGGGATCATGGAATATATCAAAACCTATTAAGAAGAGAAAGAATTGGATAAAAAAAATCATTTGAGTTCATTCAAAGCTGAGATGCAGAGAAAATATCTGGGGAAAATTCTTTTTTGAGGGAGGCCTGTTTTAAAAGAACAACATTGTTTGATGGAAAGCGTTTTCCCTTTTAGTGCACTATTGATATCAGTCCCAGTCTTCCCTGGTGGCTGGAGTACTTCGTGGTTATCCTGCCACTGGAGACTCCTCTTGCTGTGGTTCATCTCCCTCTCACTGTCAGAGACTGACCAGAGAGCCCAGCAGCAGCATTTATTAAAACCTTCAACTGAATCTCACTGTCTTCAAACTTCAGTAGCAGTCTGGGCTTTGAGTCCCAATATACATCATAAATTGTAAAATGAGAATAGAACAGTGCCTGAATTCCTGCAAGATTAGCCATTTTATAGGCATGAATGCTTGCTGGAGCTGAAATGCAGAATCTTTTGAGGTTCATTTATTGCTTGATTGTACGCACCGCCAGATTCGTCTTCTCATTATCTGAGTTCTCACTGCAAAGATGAGGCCTAAGGAGCCCTTTGGTATTTCAAACAGAAGTAATTGTAGAAGAGATTGACAACCTACGTTTGAAAACAAATACTTTGTTTGGAATAGATAATAGATAACACTGATAAAAGCAACACACTGACAATTGGAGACTATCTCTTGCTTTTCAGAAGGGGCTTAACCTGGAATTAGGCTTGCTACTTTTCAAAATAAAATTAAAATAATCTTATATTGTAAAAGACTGCTCAGTCTGTACATGTTTAGGAGCTCTGTCAAGCATGACAAGTCCAGGACAGAAATGCCAGGTACTACCTTACTTGAGTCACAGTGGATTATTTTAAAAGTATGTATCAAAAACACACAGTACAATAAATATCTGTATTACTTTACATTTTCTTAACTGAACTAGCTGCAAGTATAGTGGGGAAAGATTTAGCATTATAAGGGCATCTGCTTTAGGTTGAGAACCATCTGATTGTACAGGCACTTGTTTCTTCCTGACAGGGAGGGAAACCCAAAGTGACTGACATTCAGCTGCGTGTCCTATAGACACATTTGGCCAAATCAGTCCCACTCATGTGGTTTCTGTTAGACTGGAAATATAAGGTTTGCTTTGTTTACATCTTGTGTGTGTGTGTGTGTTTGTTAATTACGGGTAGTGTAATGAGTACATAGCAGCATATTCACTCAGTCTAAATCAAGTGGAGATTGAAGGAGCAAAGTTTAAATTGTCAATAAAAGAGGTGTGGAGAACAAGAGCCACTACTTCTTAAAGTGTTGATTGCATAGGCCTGAACTGTAAATCTGTTTCCAACACCTGTACAAATAAGTACATTAACAGATTTTTTTCAGAAGTGCCCAAATATATGCTTGGTGGTGTGGCACCAATGCTGGAGACATCAGAGAAAGTATCAGGGACCTCAGCTCCTGTAAGCCGTATAACTGTGCTAACGCAGGATGGATAAGCCACCATCTTTATGGGTTTGTTCATATGGATGCAACTGGTGCTATGTCACGCATCTCAGGGTCAGAGAGCAGATTGTGGCTCTCCCTGTTTGGTAATGTGAATGAAGCCCTGCGTTTGGGACAGGCACCTGAATCCCGGGCTGTTCTGCAGTATGGCCTTCCCGGTGTCTGGTGGAGCTCTTCTCCTTCGTGTCAGTAGTTAAATATTTTCCAGAACAGTGAGGATCACGGGCTACACAGTGCAGTGGCCAGGGTGAGGTGTAGGTGACCCAGACTGGGGTCACTGCTCTGCTGAAAGGTTTGGGGGCAGAGGAGGTCAATACAAGGAAGAGCAGCTCCAAAGCAGGGGAGAGAGGGGACCAGAATAGCTCATGTAGTGGCACTCACCTGGAGGAGGTAAACTAGAAAAATGCAAAATTGTGTGTGAGTATTGTAGGTGCTACTCTTCACATTGCCTCTTCCTGTGACAAGAAGATACTCTTGTTTTTTAAGGGATAAGTAGAAAGATACGAGAGTGTCTCAGATCAGGAAAATATGTACCACTGAATTTTTTAAAAGTTGGAGAATTATCATGAAAGTCTACCTTTGTCCCTTGCGTCATCAAAACCTAGTTTCCAGAAAATTTCGACCCTACAACATCAAGAAACATCGAACATTTTCATGATCCCTTGAATAACACTGAATACATTCTGTCCCTTGATGCTTAAATTCAAGGGGACAGTTTCTCCCCATTTCGGGAGAGCGAGAGATAGTAATTGGCACATTACTGGTGTGGCTGCCCAAGCTATATGAGAATTCTACTTTTACTGTGCATTTTGTTTTCAGCTGTACATTGTATGTGCAAAAAAGTGAATGTAAAATGTATGCTGTGATGTTAAAGAGAAGGGGTTTTTTTGCAGGTCTTGTCTGACAACAAATTGCCAAAACATCTTTTCAGAAATGTTTACCTGGTCAATCACAGACACTGAATTCCCCTAGTGTTGTGTTTCTTTCAATATTTATTTTATTGCACTGTTACATTGCATTTTGGGGTGGAGGTTATTTTTGTTTTTCTGAGACTAGGCCATTATTTTTTCCTAAAAACTGGAGAAAGGAAACCAGTCAAAGGATGCGTGATCATGAGGTGCACATGTAGAGAGGAGAAAGGGTGCGATAGGAGACACATTTTCATCCTGTTTTATTGCCTGTCAAAGTAGAGGAAAAGGGAATTATGACAGTGGCCTCTTCAAGTTTGTTTCTTTTCACTGGGTGCACTGTACCTTTTTTCTCTCTTGATTATTACTACCATTATACACAATTATGCAATTATACCTCCTAAACAATGAATGGCATTTGCTTGGTACAATGTACACTTAGATATTTGGCGAACAGGCCATATGAATTGCACTGGGCATGATTGTTCTGTAAAGGGAATGGGCGGCAATTCTTTGCTCATCCAGTTTGAAAAATAAAGAGCCTGTCTCTTCATAGAAGTATTACCTCACATTATTTGAGAATATAAATAGGTTGGGAATATAAATAGGCTAGGTACAATGAGTGGAGTGTGAATTTAAAAACAACAGCCTAAAAGCTTGACATTGTACCCATGGCGACCGCTCACTGTTGTTTGACGCTTAATGGTAAAAGGCTGTTTTTATTTCTAAGGAACATAAACTCTAACTAGGGAGCAAAAATGGTCTCTGGGGATGCAATGGAGAGAGGTCTATTTGAGCAATATCCTAGAAGTCAAAACAAACAGTCTTTCAGAAGAAGACTACTGAAAACAAGAAGTGTGAGAGAGGGCTGTGGAGGTTCTAGTGGAAAAGGCTCTACAGAGTTCACTGGTTAAAAAAAAAAAAAAAAAAAAACACAAAACAACAACAACAACAACAACAACAAACTAGTCTTTTTGCACTCTTTTACATTGTACTAGTCAGTTTGAATGGCTGCTTTCTGTAGTTTTTTTTTAAGTGATACCAGTGCTGAAGCTTTTTCCCAAGTTTGAGAAGATTTCAGCTTCACCAGTCTCTGGCCATAATCCAGAATCAAAAACAGTGCACCATCTGGTGATCATTATCTTTAAGAACGGCAAAGAGATGGCTTAGCTAGAGAGGGAAATATTTCTTTCCGAACTTCAGAAGATGTGTCACTAGCGCTGTAATTCATCTGCTTCACTCAGTATGGCCACCACAGCATGACTCTCAGAAATGTTTAAAAGCTATGAGTGGTAGGACTGCTGTTTAGTGATCTGTTTTAATTCAGCTTAAATCAGATCCCAGCTGTTTAAGCAAAACAGAGCTGGAAAATATTCTTGTGTAAGATGGTCTGCATTCGATGATCATTTTGCTTTGCTAATTTTTATAGCCAAAGAAGCATGAAGAGGAGGATGGCACTACAGACACTGCAACCTCATCATCCAACAATCACGAGAAAGACAGTGGGGTGGGACCTACAGATGAAAGTCTGCGTAACGACGAGAGCTCAGAGCAAGAAAATGCACCTGAGGAGCAGAACAGCGCTACCCTGCAGAGCAAACGGGAGCTGGGCCACAGCCAAGATACGTTAGGAAGCGTTGAGCTCCAGTGCAATGAAAGCTTTGTGTCTGGGGAATACATTGAATCTGATTTCATAGGAAACCCGGAGGAGGAATGTGAAAGGTTTCGAAAGCTGTTGGAACTGAAGTGCAAGATTCGAAACCATGGGGAGTATGACCTGTATTACTCGAGCAGTACGATTGAGTGCAACAGAAGAGAGCAAGATGGAGTGGAGCATGAGCTGCAGCTACTCAATGAGGAACTGAGGAACATTGAACTGGAATGTCAGAATATTATGCAAGCTCACCGGCTCCAAAAGGTGAGGGATCAGTATGGAGACATTTGGACTTTACATGACGAAGGGTTTAGAAATTATAACACCAGCATAGATGTACAAAGAGGCAAACTGGATGACATCATGGAGCACCCTGAGAAGTCTGACAAGGACAGCTCCAGTGCCTACAACACAGCTGAAAGTTGCAGGAGCACTCCGCTGACAGTGGAGCGATCCCCTGATAACTCTCTCCAGAGGATGATCAGCATCACCAACAGGAAAAACCTGAGGAGCACAATTGCAGCTGATCAGTCATCCTCAGGACAAAGCAATAGGGAGACAACCTCAGCCAAAACCAAACCCAGTGAGCAAAACAGTGCTGCTGAGGATGCAGTACTGGCATCAGAAAGCAGCAAGTTCACAGACCAGGAAAAGCAGAGCAGCGAGCACATTCCCTACCTGTCTCCATATCACAGCTCTGCTTACAGGTATGGGAATATACCTGCTCATGCAAAGCATTATCAAAGCTATATGCAACTTATCCAGCAGAAGTCTGCTGTGGAGTACGCCCAAAGCCAGCTCAGCCTGGTGAGCATGTGCAAAGACTCACAGAAGTGTGCAGAGCCCAAGATGGAATGGAAAGTGAAAATAAGGAGTGATGGGACGAGATACATCACAAAGAGACCAGTTCGAGACAGAATCCTGAAGGAACGTGCCTTAAAAATTAAAGAGGAGCGCAGTGGGATGACTACAGATGATGATACAATGAGTGAGATGAAAATGGGTCGCTACTGGAGCAAAGAAGAGCGAAAGCAGCATTTGGTGCGAGCTAAGGAGCAGAGGAGGCGGCGAGAGTTCATGATGAGGAGCAGGCTGGAGTGTCTTAAGGAGAGTCCGCAGAGTGGCAGCGAGGGCAAAAAGGAAATTAACATTATTGAACTGAGTCACAAAAAGATGATGAAAAAGAGAAACAAGAAAATCTTGGACAACTGGATGACAATCCAAGAACTGATGACACACGGTGCTAAATCTCCAGATGGCACAAGAGTGCACAATGCCTTTTTATCAGTTACTACTGTATGAACGCAACTTCTTTCAGACAGTATACTACCAGTTTAGGTAGAGTACGATTGCCTCGTTCAATGTGGCATTTTTATATATTTTGTGACTGTTTATAGTTTGACCTTTTTGTAAGCAAAATTACCTGGTAAATTTTAATTTGTTTTTCATATAACGGTACCTTCTTTATCTGGCAGTCTTTCTTTATCTTGTAATATATTCATATTATTCATTTATAGGAAAAAAAAAAAAAAGAAAAAAAGAAAATCAAAACAAAAAAAAGTGGAGAAACCAATTACTTTCTTAACCTAATACATATCCTGTAAGTTAAGACCTGGATTTATTTCTCTAGTTCTCTTTTTTCTACTTTAGTAACAATACAATACCAAAACAAAATGCTTTATACTGTATCCTTGGCTTAACAAGTTTTAAAGTTTTACATCTTAGATTACATCTGTTTATAAATTGTATGCCACATCCCATCATATAGATAAGAATGACATTTTTCCAGCAACACATTGTACAGTACATTTAATCTGTAAATTGCAGTTGTATTTGTCCAAGTAAAGTGTAGGTGGGCAATTCTCCTGTGTTATGTAGTGGCATTGGTCATGTAGCTGGGCAGTATGTGATAATTGTGAAGATGAAAGAGAAATAAATTATTGCTTATCTTTAAGAAAAAAAAAAATCAAGAGTTCTCTGATTTAAATTGAGCATTTGCCTTTAAAGGATGAGTCATTTCAGTATGCATGATATTTACAGCACACAGAGATTTCAAGAACACAGGACACAATTCCATAGGCTAGTTCTTAGGAATGAGCTTTTAATTTAGCAGAACACATAGGAGTGAGTGGGTGTTTCTGCCTTTCTCTTACCTGCTACTATTCGTTGATTGAACGATTCATTGGTATATTACTGTATTGTACGCTGTGAGTTAACTACTTTGGGTCCTTTCCTTGGCTGAGCATCCTATTGGTTCTACATATACGAAAGCTAAACAGGGCGCATGCCTAACAAACTTTGAGCCATATCTCATGCATGAAAAACTAGCAGTGGCTGTCACTGACATTTTCATAGATGAGTTAAGGAAAAATAGAGAATGAGAGGCTTCTAAATGAGTTAAAGGTTGAACTTTATTGTTGGGGAGCACCTGAGTCTTTTAGAACAGCCCCAGTGGGAGCTGGCTGGGGTTTAGGAGCAAGGGCAATGTGCTGCCTGGGTGCCTGATGGAGTAGGCCATTGTCTCTTTTTGTCTGTTCCTGCAGCAGAGGCACCTTGGCAGCCACTGGAGCATCTTCTGAGCTGCTGCTGCTGGAAGGCCAGCTGAAATGACTAGTCCTGGGGAGTCAGCAGGGTTGAAGACTTTTCCTCATAGCCCTGTTTTCATTGTTCCTGTGCAAGACTAGAGTTCCTAACTGATTGAAGTGCTTTTGACAGCAAAATTAGGCTCTGAAGTCACTTGGCATCAGGTTTCAAAAGATATACTTAAAGATGCAGAAAGGCACATTACAGTATTTCCAAATTATCCAGTTCTGGATAATCAATTTCCTAACCTGTTTTGGCACCAGTAGGCATTGGCAGTGCTCGCTTCATCTCCAGGCATGCAAATACCATAAGAACACTGCTCCCTGAGTGCTTAGGAAAATTATGCCACTGATGGTTCACAGTTTGATAATCAGGAAATTCTCCCCACCAGACACAGGGAAACATCGTGCTAAATCCCCACTAAACACACAGCTGTTCGTGCGCAATGAAGAATACTTCCACTATTTCCCATTAAAATAGAAAAAGTGTGGAAGAGAGGATAACAGGGTGATACCGTACTGCTTCAAGAGGCTGTTACAAAGGCTGTTCCTCCAGCTGAACCAGGGAATTGTCTTTGACCAACATAAGTCATCTGGGAAGATACACATTCTTCTTCTGGAGATATCAAAACACAGAAACTTGGCTGTTTCCCTCACTGAATTCCAGTGATAACACTTATAATAACAGATCTCATTCCTAACCAGAGTTCAGCTGCCATCAGCTCCAGATAATGGCTACTGTTATGCCTTTCCCTTAGACACAGTACTTACTGTTTTCTTCCCATTATTTAAGCATGATTCAGAGCTCCCTTCAAAATATTATGACACCCAAATTCAGGTAACAATCTGAATCTCTAGGAAATGTAATCTCATTCTTTCATCACTGAGATATAAAATTAGAAAAACCTGTGTCTAAATAGAGGAAAGACCTAACTGGATGGAGGGGTGTATGTGTGTGTTAAGTAATAAAGAATAATTAGAAAAACAAATAAACAGAGATGATATGTTAATAGGCTGTAAATGGAAATGCATCCAAATCTGAGGAGCTCTGTCAAAATCTAGCAAGAGACAAAGAGAAGACTGAGAGGTGGCAGAGTTGTACTGCTGGTGGCACACCCTGGCATGGTTTCTAGCTCAACATTTGCCTGCCAGAGCCCAGCCACCTTTTCCCTCCTTCATCTGCTGGAATCAGCACATCCCTGCCCAGTCCTTAATCTGGGGAGTTTCCACCAGCCCACACTTTTCTCTCCTTTCCTTGTAAATACAGTTATTAAGTGACATTTCCTTTCTTCCCTAAGCAGACTTTGGGAGAAGAGGTGTTATGTTTTGCCCTGATGAAATGCCTTGATCCATGCTAGCATGCAAAATAACCAGGCGGGCCCAGCACGGGGCTGTGAGGCTGCCCGGAGTGATGCAGAGGGGCTTGGATGGCCGGCGGGTGTTTCACTGCTTACTGCTCTCCACTGGTTTCTCTGCAGGGCAGGACTCGACGTTGTGTTCTCTCATCCCAGCAGTTCTTTATCAGTGAAATCCAAGACTGACATCCCACATGCTGTTTATTCCTGCATATACTTTTTCCAAATATTGTAATTTTTAATGAGGAAAATAGAAATTTATCACCAAGGCAGATTAAAATAGAAGAAACAATACATCTCATGTTGTCATAAATCTTTAAAGAAAAAAGACTTGTCTGTTGTGAGAACCTTTTTTTTTTTTCATATGAAGAAACATAAAACTAAAAATACTTTCCAACTGGAACAAGCCCAAATCTTGCTCCAGATCTTGCTTCTCTGAATAAAGAGCGTAAGGCAGGGAAGAGGAGCTGCATAGATGTGTTATCATGACCACATCACTCCTGGGGAAGAAGTTAACATCCCACTCATCCTTCCCCCAGGCATGGTAACCATCTGAAACCAAAGGGAGGTAATTTTTCCTATGAAGCCAGCAAGATGGCAAAAGCGTTACCTTATGTCACTTGACAACTGCATTGCCAGCTGATTTAGGGCCATTGCTCACCATAACTAAGGTTAAAATGTGTGGGATCCCTGGATCTTCCTCTCCAGTGTAAGTATCCTTAAAGGGAAAATTATATTTTTGGTATGATAAACCTACTGTATGAGATTATTATGTTTTTCAAAAGAAAGAAACTGATAACCCTATCTGAAATGAATGAGAGCAATCAGAGATTAAATCTAGTCTGCGCTTGTTGCATTGCACTGTAGGAGGACTACAAGGATCTTATAAGGGATGATACAGCAACTTTAGCATTATGCTTTCTGAGCTTAGGGAGTTTGAATTATTCATTAATATCAGGATTAATATCAGGATGCTTTACTTTTTCCTTTTTTTTTTCTTTTTTTTATTTAACTAATATTCATTTCCAACCCCATCTCTGGGTAAAAAGTGTAGAACACCACCATTGATGCATGACATGGCTTCAGTGCTAAAATACTTCCTGAGTCAAGACTGGAATTAGTCCAGGTTTCGTTTTACTTAGATGCTTAACCTTTAAGCTGCTAATCACAAACATGTATGTGCTAAGTGCTCTATTAATATCCATTTTATGGACTAGCTTCTTTTTCAGAGCATTAAATGCTCTTGAGGAGCCAGGATAAAATGAATGCAATGGGGACTGGCATTTGGCTAAAGCAAAACAGAGCAGCTGTCATAAACCTGGTGGTGTTACTCCCTGACAGAGGCCAGTCGGCTAATGCCTGCTGGAGGAGAAAGGATATTGCAGAGGGATCACAGGCAAGTTTTTTTTTCTTTAAATGCCTTTGCTCTGAAGCACATTTCTTTGTTTAAAGATCATTCCCCTTGGATGACTATTGCTGCATTTGTGAGGCTAAGCGCTTTGCTCCACCCTTTAGTTATGGTTAACTGCATCGTGTATAGATTTTGCCAAGGTTTTCAGATGTCATTAATCTTGCCCTAATGTCAGCTCCTGCATGGACATCTGACAGACTTCAAATGGCACCTCTGAGATGAGGCACAGCCTGGGCATTTGGGATGCACCTGGCAAGGCAACCAGCCCAAATATGGTCCCTGTGCCCTTCTTGGGACTGAGCAGGTTCCTGTCCTCCTGGGGAAAGGGTCCAGCTCTTGCTGCAAAATCCTTCAGCTATGTGCAGCTTTTTCTGCCCCTGGAAAATAAGGATCTTGACTTCCCTGGCCCAACTCATCTGGTTCTGAGCCACAAAAAAAAGGCATTTTTATAGAGATTCAAAGCATTGATACCAGTGAGGTTAAGAAGTGGAATTATTCTGTTGTAAAGATTACTTAGATGGCGAAGACTATGTGACAGATACTGCTTGGCCAGTGAGACGCATTTGACAAATAGTTAGAATTTTATATTTTTTTTCTTGAACAAACAAGATGAAGTAGCTCCAAGGAAGGGATTGTCTCATATACCATTCTCAATGTGACAGTTGTGGGTAGTGGGGCTGAGCTAGAGGCATGATGTGATTACTAATATGAACTGTAAAGTAAAACTGACAACCGAGTGCTGCTTTTCACACTCACTACCCCATTGGGAGGGGCAGAGCACAGGACCAAGTCCTCACTAACTAATTAGTCTGTCTCATACTAATATTCCCTGCTGAAAACTTCTTTCTTCAGCAAAGCTACGAAGATGTCACAAAACAGTATCCTCTGGCATGCCAAAATCCAGAACTGACAATGTCATCCAGGCGATGAGAGTGTCCCAGCATGATGTGTTCTGAGATACACTCAAGGACCAGGGAAGGTCCATCAGCAATGATTCACAGAGAAAACATGTGCCTCCTCTGGCTCCAGACTGCTTCATGCTGTAGCTAGAGCTTCCAACTTTTCTTTTTTTTTGCATTTGGACTTTAAATTTGGTTTCAAATCTGAATTTCCTGGCTCTATAAGCTCATTTTTCACTTTCGAGTCTCCTTCCTTCCTTCCTTCCTTCCTCCCTCCCTCCCTTCCTCCCTCCCTCTTTTCCTTCTTCTTTCTCTTTCCACATCTCTCTTTACCTGTCTTTTTTTCTAAACTTGAAAGGTAATAAATATTGGAGGGGGGATTTCACTAAAAAAAACCCTTTTTTGTTCCTCACAGATCAGCTTGTCAGCACAAATGGAAACCCTTGCCTGACTGTAGGTTTCTATCTCTAGTCAATTTTAGGAGATTTGATTCATTTGTTACATTTCCTATGCTACCTGAAGCTCATTCTGCTTTAGTGCTGGAAATGTCTTTGGTGATGTCTCCGTAGAGAGAGTGCATTTTTAAGCCCTGAAGGAAAGGAAGACCTTTTAAAACATATGTTCCCTTGTTTGTGAAACACATAGTAACATACAAAATGCATATTATAATAATCCGAATGCTTTTATAATTAAGAGACTTGCAACAAATGGTAAATTGTGTTAATTTATGGATGTATACACAAGGCAACATTTCACTCTTTGTTGAATTTTAAGGACCTCCATTGGCCAAAACTCAATTTGAGAAGTAAGACATTAATTCTAGTTTGTATATTTTCAACAATTATATATCTCTAATTTTTCGGATCTTAGACTAATAGCAAAGCAGATGAGGAAAGTCTGTTTTGGCCTAGGAACAAAACAGTAAGCTTCAAACATTGCAACAACGTCTTATGTTGGTGATTCATTGAGATCAGGTGTTGGTCATCAAACCCCGTAGCTTTACTTCTTCATCTTACTTCACTTGGAAACATCTCCACTGCAATTAGCATTGAACATGCTGCGGTATTTGTTCTTCCAGTACATTTCCAAAAGTGTTTGACTTATTGCTGAGCACTAGGAACAAATCAAAGCCAACATCCAACTCCAGTGACAAAAAATCAAAAGCAGTATGAAGTGAATATAGAAAATTTTCATCTTGACTGTGGATAAGAAGCCAAAAGAAGAAAATTAAAATTACGTGATGAAAGATGAAAAGGTGGAAGTCACTGTTTTGACTACTGGACCTTGCAGGAAAGATATTTGAAAAGAGAATGAAATAGAAAGTTAAGCAAGAGAATACCACATAAAATTTACCACAGATCAAAATATTACTTTTATTTTGCACTTCAAAGGCAACCCTCTTATTTTCATAGGTTATTTAACCTCACTGGCAATCTCTGCAATGCATAAATATTTTTGATGGCATGCAAAGTGTCATCTTAATGGTGCATAGACACTATATAGTGAGCAGGTTGAATAGTATAAATATTCATGTTAGCAAAGATGCTGTCGAATTCCTTATCTGACATGATATAAAAAATTAAAATTTTAAAAGGATATTGCGTTTTCTCACCTGCTTTTTCTCCCCCGGTTTGGCACCTGGCTATATGGTCAGGGTAAATAAATGCCTCTTGAAGACCGTATTTTGGTTCAGGTACAGGGAATTCAAATGAAAGCTCCTCAAACTCGACAGTTTAATTTACTTCTCTTAAGCTCTTTAATACCAAACTTATCAGTTCTCTCTGTTAGGCATTAACTTGTTAAATGAGTCTTAATTATACATAAGCAGATGGAGATTTGAATTAAAATTACCTTACACTCGAGTGGCTTTAGTTCATTATAACATATCTTCCTCTTAATCATTTAGGCAGTCTCATCATCTTTCATATAGAAAGTTATTAAAGTATTCCAATTTCCATATTTCTTCAGATACATCCACTATTAAATGGCACATAATACACATTAGTTGGTGACTTATACCATGCAGTAGTTAGTGAATTATTCATGTCTGTAACAATTTTTATACTTTTATGTCATCTGTATCATTTTATTTTTAAAGGTTTATATTTACAGAATATCTCATATTTTACCTCATCTCAGTTTTCAGTGCAAGGTTGAATGCCTCACATTTTTGACTATGCTAAAAGGAATAATGTCCACTCCAGTTTTTGCACTCCCATTAAATGAGGAATGGAAGTGGATCCAAAGTGGCTCCCACTCCCAAACAAGTGGATGTTTACTGGGAACTTTAGAAAGGCTTGAGAAAGAGATAAAATTTCTAAAGGAAATCACCGTTACTCTAATTTTCTTTTATCTTGCTTCGGCACTATTATAATATCTGTATTCTCCAACACGGAGAAGCTGCTCCTCTGAATTTTCCTGTCCTCCAAAATTAAAAGCAGGTTTATTGAAAGCTTTTGCAGGCTTCAGTGGGCATCACCTCACCTAACTTTAATGACCTCAAAGTTGGGATACTAGTTAAATTAGTAATCTAGGTTAAGAGTTTAAATTAGCTCCACAAGTAGAGAGAAAACATCTCCAAAAGACAGCCGATTTGTCTCTTTAGGGAAGATGTCCTCTGGGGGACACTTGTCCACCTAATTCAGACTGGGCCTCAAACTTCCAGATAGTTATAGCTGAGTAAAAAACATCTGTCTTGAAGTACATTAATGCCTGTCAAAAAAGGTAGGGACAACAGGTAACTGAGTATTAAAAACTCCACTTTTTTTTCCTGTTTTTAGAGATTCCTGGATGTATATCCTGAGAGAATCATGTGTCTCTTTTAGACACAGAGCAACACCAAGCAATTTAGTCAATGTATGATAAGTACCTCCTGGGTAAAATCAAGAAAGAACTGGACAAAAAAGTGGTGGTTTAGTTACAGTAAGCATTTTACAGCCATTCACAATGGAAAGACCAATGGGACTTTTCAAAGACAAAGGCATCCAATATTCCCTGCTAAAGGCGGCAGACTGTTCTCAGCATCCCTTTAGCTAATATATTAACCAGGCGTCTTCAGTGTCAAATAATGGATCTATAATACAGAAATAACTGTGTTAGCTGGATGATGGAGAATGGCAGCTCAACCAAAAGGCTGAGTCTGCACCGGCAAATGCTGCAGGCATCATCAAGCAAAGGGACAGGTCTATGAGAGGCTTTTGCAGAAACAGGGTGCTGACATTTACATGAGCATGTTTAGAAGGAAAATGGACTCGCTACATCCTGGGATCCTCGACATGACACTTGGGCCACATGCCCATTTCAGTCCCCAGCTCCTCAGGAAGCCTTGATGCACTTTAGGATGTGAATTTAACATGGTTAGTCTCAATTAATTCCAGCTTTGCTTCCTTGAGAAAGAGAGGGTGCTACTGCTTGACCTGCAGGGGGATTATGAGAAAAAACACCAAAGCTTGTGGTGCTTTGAGGAGTTGAGGAACTTGTCTAAAGGTAATCTGTGAATTCAGTATGAGCAGTTCCCTGCAATTGTAATTAAACGTTGCAAAACCTAGCTTGAATACAGCACTTATTTGAATTTTCTGTTGTTTTCTTCACATACCCACAAGAACTCTGAGGATTAGTAGTATAAAGGTGAGCAGAAAAAGCTCAAATGTGTTGTGAAATCAAATGCTCCTCTACTGAGATTTAAGTCCTCTAAATAGTAAGTGACCTGTAGTCCTCATTAATAAATCATCTGGTAGGAGCTTATCATCTCCTCTTGAGGTATTTCAGAAATATTTTATAAAAAGAAACTGCAAAGTTGCAAAAGGGCTGGGTTTCCTCTGCTGAAGAGCAGTGTCTGTGTGTGTGACCACCCATTTGTATGTGTTTGGGGTGAGGGTCTAATCTAAGGGAGAAGGCATTACAGAGGCCAGGTGAAGGAAGCAGTTTCTCCTTTTCTGTTTATTTACCAAAGACCAGGCCGAGGATGCACTGAAGCTTAGGGCACCATGTTCTGCAGATGTGCCATTTCCAGTAAAAAGCCATAAAACTATAAACGCCTCTTCAAAGCATGCCTGGATGTCTGGTTGCTGACAGTCACCACATGCCCCTACAGAGTTCATGCTTTGCACAGACTGGCTACACATCCAAAGGTCTGGAAGCAGGTATGTTTAAGCTAGGATATCTCTCTAAAATCATTAATGTTTCTGATGGCTGTTGCTGTAGGGCCCTCTTTTCTTGAAGACTCCATCTGTCTAAATACAGAAGCTTGTGTTCAAATATCATGTGAAACAAGCAAACAGATTCATATCTGATGTGGGCAGTTTAGGAAGCTCAAGATAGGTCCATAATCCCTGGTTTACAGTGTGGCCTAAAGGCTATTTCCCATGTTGCTTTGCATAATGCATAGCTAGGCTCATTTATGTCAATACTGTAGATACATGCTTGTGTGCTACTAGGATTTTTGGGGACATCCCTCAGGTTGAGAGCGTGTATGGAAGTGCCTTGCAAGGAGCTGATCTGTGGTGGGACACAAGTTTTAGAGAACCATGAAGCAGAAGTAATTTCAATCTGCCTACATCAGATGCCACAGCACAGAGTTCAGTCATGAACATGGTGATGAAACAGAACTGGAACACAAAACTCTTTATGAACGTGGCTGTGTTCATGGTCAACAAAGGGAAAAGCCAAGCCTCGCACCCGAGAAAGAATAACCCCGTGCGCCAGTGTATGTTGGGGAAAACTGGCTGGAAAACAGCTTTACTGAAAAGCGCCTGGCTTTTCTTGTGGGCGCAAAGTTGAACATGAGGCAGCAATGTGCCCTGACCACATCAGTGGAGAGTGCTGTGAAAAGTCCTGGGCTCCTCCACACAAGACAGACATGGACATACTGGACTGTGTCTAGTGAAAGGCCACAAACGTAATTAAGTTACTGGAGCACCTGTCACAAGAAGGGAGGCTGAGATAGCTGTGACAATTCAACCTGGGAAGAGAAGACTCAGGGGGATCTAATCGATGTATATGAATACCTGATGGGGAAGTAAAGAAGACAGAGTCAGATCCTTCTTCATGGGGTTCGGCAACAGAATAACAGGTAGTAACCAGAACAGGTAGTAACTAAACAGAAATATAATAGTTTTTTATTATGTAGGCGGTCAAACACTAGCATAGGTTGCCCAGAGAGTTGAAGAGTCTCCAGCCTTAAAGATATTCAAAACCTGACTGAACACATCCCTGAGCAACCTGTTCTAGCTCACCCTGCTTTGAGCAGGATGTTGAGCAAGGTGATCTCCAGAGATGCCTTCCAGCCTCAGTGGTCCTGTGATCAATGATAAATCACAAGCACAAAGCTTGCAAGTGCAGGGGAAGCCAATGAGAGCAGATCAGTCCTGTGGGCTGTATAAGTCATCAAATGCTTTGGCTCCTGACGGCAGCTGACGGACACAGAGCTCTTGGCACATGAAATCCAGCCTATTCCTTCCAAATGATGAATCAGCAGTAATGCTAAAGCATATCATGAGCAGCATTCCAGAGCACGTGACCTCACCAACAAGCAAAGTCCATCTTCTACCAGTTCACATCTCCACCAGCTGGATTAAGTGCCCAGACCCACAGCCCTGGGGTTTCTGGAACAAAAGAAAGCCTTCTCAGTTGTTGTGTTTTTTCCCCCAGGCAACCTGCATGTGAATGTAATGTTAACTTCTCTTTGCACCATGTTAACAGTTTGACATTGCATCTTACTAATGCTTGGTTTTCCAGGCTATACTGTAGAAATATAATAATATTAACACTCTGAAAGAAAACACAGAGGTGGTATAAATTGTTAATGCAATCTTCTTTTAAGCAGCTTGTTTGAACAGTGCATTGGTGTGTGAGAAAATGCCAGCCTTTAAGTCTTTCCAAATAGTGCAGTGCTTGCAATCCACTGCAGAATAAACATATACATTCTGTTTAAGGTAACAGATGTTCATTTGCTGTATGTTCCCATGAGCACCCAGTCTTTCACCTGCATTCTGCTACCATTTGTTTGAGACCCACTTGTGAGCCAGCGCAGCAGTTTCTTAGACATGAGGTTGCCTCACTGACATGTCATGTAATAAAATGGTGGGTTTTGTTGACGTATATTCCTGTAAGCCTTTCTCTGTTTTTCCTTCTTATGAGTGGGACCATTAATTCTTCTGACTTGCATAATCAGACTAAAAATGGCAGCCTCTGTGCAAAAATGCTGCAAAGCTGTTTAGATTTTTCAAACTCTGAAGATCAGCCTTTAAACCAACTAATTAAGTTTTCTACTTGCTGCCATTGAAAGCCTCAGTCAGATGTAATTAAAACTGAGCAGCAGATGACAGCGGTGGCATTTGTCAGAATCATCCAGTGGTTCAAATACCAGTTCTGACAGAAATGTCAGAGTGATAACACTCCCATCTTCCCCATTCATTCCAGGAAAAGCAGGAAGAACTTTTATTATAAATGCCTGCCTTGTAACCTTTATGAATCCCAGAGCACCAAACACAACACACAAAATTTCATTATCCTAAGAGAAGATGCTCATTTCTCGTGAAGTAAACCCTGCAGCTCCTTGAGCTTTCTTGTAGTGTCTGTGCCTTTTGGGACACCATTTCAAAGAGGAAAAAAGCCCAGATTCCAAAGTATGGGTGATTCCAGCTTTGCAGACAGCTAAGTTGGAAGAGATTCCTTTAGAGAGTTAATGAGCTGAAACCACATCAACATATTCCTCATCTAGAAAGGGCAAAGCCATAACACAGCCATATAAGCTATCCTTGAGGTGTACAGAAAGGTAAGAAGACAGAGTCCTTTCTGTGCAGAGTTTAAATTGAACTGTTACTGCTAAAGATCACAGAAGAGCAGAGTAAAGAAGAGAGACAGATGAAAGCAATTTAATAGGGAAAAATTACTTTTGGAAACATTTGGAAATCATATTTGCTGCAGCTTCATATGCAGGGTTTCCCTATTTTGTCTCATCAGTTTAGCCAGCACATTCATAATACCAATTTCCTGCCACTCTTTCTTGCTTGAGAGTTTGTCGTTTACTTATTTTTTCTTTTTTTTCCTTATGTTTGTTTTGGTTTGGTTTTGTTTGGTTTTGTTTTAACTAAATAGGAAGCAAAAAGGAGAACATGTCAGAAAGTGAATCAGTGGCACTTTGAAGCAGTTGCAGTATCAATGTCATCTCCAAGTCCCTCAGCTCTACTCTTGCCTGTAGCAATTGCATGTTCCCTGCGTGTTGGTCAGAAAACAGCCCTCGTCACACCAAACCAAAGAGGAAGGGACATGCTGGTTGTGCCTTTCTCACAATCCCCAGGGGAAAACCCATGCGGTGCATGGCTCCATGACTTGGCCTCAGGGCACCGAGTTTGGGCAGTGGGGTGAGTAGGGTGCAGCACAATCACTTACAAGTCAGCTGGAGTGAGGCTGGTGCTTTCAACTCGAGCTGGCTGCAAGGGAGGAATACCCTCAGAGCAGAGGTACATGTTGCAAATGCCTGAGTAAGCTACTCAGGATTTTGACTTACTATAACTGAGCAGCTTGGCTGCTGCTATTGAGCAATAATTATATCATGATCACAAAAGAAACCACCATCCCTAATACAGATTTTTAAATGTTGTATTTGTAGAGTTGAACCTGGTCTTTTACTCTTCCACTTCACTACTCTCTCTTATCATCAGGAAAGTCCTATCTCCTTGCCACAGTCAGACCTGAGGCCATGTTTTGCCCTATCCTGAGAGATTTTCCTGCTTGGGATGTGGAAATATTTCTATTTCACTGCTTTTTGTATGGCTGGTGAGCAGGTTCCTATCACATCTACCCACAGGGGTACTTGTATTGCACTATTACCGTCGCTCTGTAGTAGTTTAGGTTTGCAGGTTATGGTCTATAATCTGCTCCGGATCAGCGTTTCTCTTTTGCTGTCATTCTCAGCAGACCACATCACACTGTACCGTGCACTGAATGCAATGGCACCATCTTCTCTCTGAGCTCTTTCCTTTGTAGTAAGTAATCAAAGAACGTTTACAATTTCCTTTCTTTTGACCTTTATCAGGTAAGTAGGCACCTTAATCGGGATGTTTTGAGAGGAGAGTGAAGTCTGGAAGGATTCTGTTCTAGGGTGTAAAGGTCTTGGGGATCACCATTAGTATTTGTGGCAGAACTGCGTCAAAATTAACATATTACAAGAGATTGTGTCAGGCTGCATTGCAAACTTTTCTCAAGAACAGTGAGCAGAAAGGTCACATTCCTCATCAGCTCATATATGAGGTAGCATGGGGGTATTGGAAGAGGTTAAATTCTTCTTCCAGGAAATAGAATCAGAGTTTCCCATTTTCAGGTCCCAGCTACACCTCTGAATTTACATTTACTTTGAGCAAGGCAGCTAGCTTCATTACACAGGCATATTATTTTGTGTTCTGAAAGGATCCTTGTTTAAATTATAACATGCCATTAACAAAGGTCCTTTTGTGGTGACTGCAGTTAATGCAGAGTTTTTCCATCTTGCTCACCTGCACCCAAGTGCATATTGTGCCCTTTGTATTCTGCCAATTGGAGGACCTGCAGAATGATCTTCTGCCACCAAAACTGATTTAACATCTTTTCCTATTATGCAAATAAAATGGGAAAAATAGTTTCCCGATTTCTTTAAATGGGCTGAAGCTGGTGGCTCAAGACTGCTTGCTCAGGTCATAGTGTATAATGAGAAATGCCTACACATCAGTGTCTGTCAAGCCACACAATGGGTGAACAGCCGAGCACGGTGGCACCTGTCTCCATTCCGAGCCAGGATAATGGCATCGTAGCTCAAGTGGGAGGATGAGCTTCATGCTTCAGCGTGCTATCAAAGTGACAGGCGATTTTCCATTGGTGGCTTGAAAGTCTTTTCATTTCATTAATCCTCTTGTCAAGGAACAAAACCAGAGTTTTCTCTTCTGTTAAATGCTTCTGCAGAATCTTGCACTTCCCGTGGCTTTGTTTGGGCCGGCACTGCCTTTGGGCAAGCCAGGTAACTACAGGAGCTCCAGTTCCCCTGTGCCTGCCTTCAACTCTGCATGCCTGGGCCAGCCAGCAGTGTCAGCAACCCAAAAATCTCAGGCCACTGTTTTGGAGATGCAGCCTGCTCTTGTGGAAAGAGAGATGGCCATTTTAACTCGTGCAGGGGAGAGGACACGCATGGATGTCTGCTGTGCTTCACAGCACAGTGAATTACACAAGGTTATCGCCAATGAGTTATTTTCAGAAGGTATCTTCTCCCTAGGACATGTTCTACAGAACTGCAGCCCAATTCTAGATAAAGTACTGCATTTTAATATTTTTTCCTTTTTATTTCATTTTGTCTCCATCCCTTTTTTTTTTCTTTTTTTCAAAAACATGCTGTCTTTCAATTAACATAGTAATGACCTATTGTCACCTGTTACCATGCTAATCCTGAGCTGGTGTGAAATTACTTTATAATAAACACTATGGAGTTCTGACTTTCAATTAATTTTTCACATGCTGTGCTAAATCAGATTAACTGTACCCCACCCTTTTGACCACAGACATAATTCCTTCCTTATAATGAAATAGAGGATTAATTTCTATGAAGCATATCTATACACATTTGCAAATAAATGTAAAGATAGACTTTGTACCATATTTGCATTGCTCGCTGTGTCAGGTTGAATGCAGACTTCCTGAGATTATTAATTTTTGTGTTCACTGGGGTGGTGAAGGATATTGCTAGGTTTTTATTATTGTTATTATTATTATTATTATTATTATTTTCACTAAATGTCTACAACTAAGAATGAGTAAAGAAATGGATTACTAAGGGATTGGTACCTTCCACAGGGAACTACGCATAATGCTGTACAGCATTATGATGAACTGAAAAAAATGTCAACACTGCAAAATTAGCCCAATCATCATTAATTTACTAAATTGCCTGTCATCCTTCTTGGATGTACATGTTTACAACCTCACCAAATATAATAAATGCAGCTGTTTGGTCTTTTTAATAGTCTAGCATTATGAAGATGGTCAATACCTTGAGCAATCTTTCAAATCCTGTACACCAGTATAGGGAAACAGTATAAGGTAAGTTTTTTTAAAAAATCTTCATCTTCAGCACAGAAAATGCTTCTGAAAACTCTTTCATTTTTCCAAAAAACTCTTTCTGTTTTTGATAACTTCAAAGGAGCAGTAGACATACCTACTGTACCATTTTATAATCAAAAGTAATATAAATTGAGAGTTGAACCTTGCTGTTTCACCATGCAATCTTTTTTTCTCTGTAGCAAGTTTTGAAGCCCAAGGGTGCAGAAGCATGCCAGATATGAATTTTCTCCTTGGAAAAATAACAAATGTTAAAATTGTGTGTTTCCACAAGCCTGTGGATGCCTATATCTATCTGTGCTAGTTGTCCCTTTGATTCAATTCAGGCTGCTTACCTGGCCGAAAATCTGAAAGTTTTCACCCAGTTACCTGAAGCACTTTACCTCCTTGAGAATCATATGGGGCTACTGTATGGCCAAACCCCATTCCAACCAGTTTTGGTTTTTTATCTTCCTGTGCTGAACTAGACAGTTCAGAGTTGGGCTGAAGCATCCACAGGCAGCTGGACCACTCCGCGTGGACCTGCTGGCTCCTCACATCCAACATGATGTGCCAGAGCCCTGAGGCCCTAAGAAATGTGGAACAATCACGCCCAACTCTTCTTTGGAATAGTAACCAATATAAATGCTTGCAATACTCTTTTTTAGTATATTTTAGGCTTACAAGAACAGGACTAGCTGAGATTAAAGACACTTTTCATTTGTGTTTACTGTTGTACACAAGGAAAAAGTCATCGCATATTCAGTGTTTATTGGCTTAGCAATGAAATTTCAATGCACTCCTTTTTATTGCTTTTTCATACTATTTGTGAAGTCCAAGTGTACAATAAGAAAACAGAAAGCAATAGTTCTAGCTAGAAGGATGAGCAACAGAAAAATAAACTGCAGGATGCAAGAGCTGGGTTTTCTTGTCACTGTGGTGCAGGTTGTATCAATAAAGTGAGTGTACTGGTATTAGCATTTGGAGTAATACATTTCAGGAACAACAAAGTGAGCTAAACCTAGTTAGATCAGGTCAAACAAGCACAATCTCCACAAGGAGATTAAGGTGGTTGGAAGAAACATCAAATTATTTTTTCATTTTTCCTTAGGACTTTCTATTGCACATCTGTAATGAAAGGTCTTATCTCTGGCTTTTATTATGTAGCTTTTTAACTGTACGTATGATCTGACTTGGACCGATTCCAGCTTTGTTATTGAAAATCTGCTTTCAAATGCAAAAAAAACCCCACTGAAGTAATAACCATTACTTTGTGTACAATGACAGTACTAAATGAATGAATAATTAATAGCTTTTTTCATTTTGTTGTTTCAAAATGTTTTACCAAATGACCATAAAAAACTTCACCATTCCCACCATTCCCACTCCACTACAGCTAGCATATCACTGCATATATAAACCGATTACAAGCTTTAGACATATTACTATAATCTGTCACACACACGTATTTCTTTCAACCGTCTTCGTTGCTTTGATGGAAAGGAGATCACATAAAATGATCCTGTCATTATTGCCGGGAGAGGAGAAATGCCTTCAGCTGCCCAATTACGGTATTCTAGTCAGCGAAGCTCACTCCAGTTTCCCTAACAGATGTTAAAGTATTGACAGCTCCTGTCTACTCATGCACTTCAAATCAACATGTCCAAAAAGTAAACTGGGCTATAACAGTAGTCTCCCCACCATGTAAAACAGGTCACCAGCTTTCTTCTCTCACTGTATAGCCCTTCTGCTTTTGTAGAAACAGGAGATTAACGAAGGGGGTGGCAGAGTAAAAGTGACAGACTGCTTTTCAGTTTGAAGGGTTTGGTGAGTGCTGATGATCTTTCTTCCTATGGCTTTCTGTGTCTTTGATCATGTGATATCGTGTGATGGAGAGTGGTGATCCAGGAGCTGCAGTGCGCCGCACCAGGCAGAAGCAATGACGGGCAGCAAGATGTGCCTTCCACCATGCCACGTTCACCTACCATAAGGGTTGGATGTGCCTAACAAATATATGGGCACTTTTGACCAACTAGGGGTGTCATCAAGTCACCTTCTCCACCAGAGTCTACTGCAGATTTGTATTTGCTGTGGTTTCTGCACCATCCTGGCTCTGGGCTCTACTCTGTCTCTTTTGGAAAAATGCTCTAGGCAGAGGGGTGAGGACACATAACAGGGGACCTGACTTTTATTCATGCAGCACCAAAAGAAGGTAAAAAAGCTCATCTGCTCTGGATGAAGGAGAAAAGAGAGGAGAGAGGAGGCAAACCCTGAGGATGAGCAAAAGAGGTTAAAAATACAGAGGCATCAGTAATTTACCTAGTGTTGGCAGGGGGGGAAAGAGAAAGAATTGTACTTTCAGAGAGGACAGGGTCATGAGTTTTGCTGATGATGGGTAAAGACAAGCTTCTGAGTTTCAAATGTCATGCAGTGCTGCTCTGGGCAATAGGGTAATGTGAAGCATCACTACAGCTCACATGAAAATGTCCAAAGTAACCCAAAAATAACCTTCAAACAGCAGGAGAGGAGGAAGCATCTTCTTTAATAGTCCTTAACTGCAGTTTGTAAAATCCTTGAAAAAGCAGAAAGATACTGTTGAAGAGTCTCCTATTGGGTGTTGTATTGTTGGAACAAATTAAATTTTCACTGGAAATATGCAAGTGAAGCAAGAACTGGCTGAACGTGGGATGCTTTCCCAGATATCCACAGAAAAGTGCATTTGTCATTAATGACACGCCAGTGAATATAAAAACATCCTCCCAAACCAGGAGCTGCTGTCAGATGATGTGCCTCAACAACTGGAGAATCAGTTCATTACAAGCTGTAGAAAATGATTGTGTTCCCCTCTCTGGCTCAACACCCAGGGCAGACATAATTCAACTGGCGATTTTTGTGCTCAGGATGCTTGAATATAAAAGTAGCTATTTCACTGACACCGCTGATGAAGAAGAGCAAAGGGGAACAGGTATCTTAAATGAGTTCAAGAAGTTGGTCGTTAACAAGTAATGAAAGATAGAATTGGTTCCTGCAACAACAGATGGAAGCACAGGTATAGCCAGATCCAAAGGTTCATTGCTTGTAATCATCACCGAGTACTCTATGGAAACATGAGTGACTTTAAATATCATGGGAGTAATGTTAAAAAACTAAATAAACAAATAAATCTAATTGTGCACATGGAGGTGAATGAGATGTACGAGCAAAGTGTGGCTTTGCTGCAGCTTTTGCTCTGCTTAATATTGGTCTGTCTTCAAATCAGGAAATGAAAACTCTTCTTATGATCCTTCTGAAAAGTTTATTCTTCATTTCTCATTTCTGAGTAACCTAGTACAAGACAAATTAACATAAAAGTTGCCAGAAAACGAGAGAATATTACTGAGATACTTGGTGCAGTGAGTTCATTCAAAGTTGGCTGAGGGAATAACTAAGAAAGAAAATATTACAGCATTTCAGGGCTGTCTGAAGAAGCTTGGAGGACTGTGAGGGCAAAAGTAAATGGAAACACCATGAGGAATTGTGACTGTTTCACACAGACTGGCAGGATGGCCCTATCTCTGGTTCCTCTTGAGGCTGGCTGCAGTATGGGTGGCTGTGCAAGAGCAGAAGGGCTGGAGAAGCAGCAAGCAAGCGGGAGCCTTACTCCATCCCATTTGTCCTTCGTAACACCAGAATTGCACCGTTTTGTGGCAGAGCTTGTGTGGCAGGTGATGGCTCTGGGCTGCGAGTCTCTGTCTTAGACACCTAACTCAGGTGTACAAGACAGCATCAACATTTCAGGGGAAGGGTTTGTAGAAAGGCTGCCTCCTCAGCATTTCCCAGTGATGTGCTGAGTGTCACCCAGTGTCCTGGCCACCATGAAACATATAACCACCCAACTGTTCGTGTTCAAGAGAAAGGGCTTAAGTGTCTGACCCACCCCTGTGGTTCCAGAGACCTGTGCCTTGGCTTTTATGCTCCGCACATCTCAGTGATGAGATATCTGAGACACCTGAGACATATCCCCAGGTGGGTCTGGCCTGTGGACAAGGAACTTCACTGCTTCAGGAGATGTATTAATGACATCGGTGGTGGAGACTTCCCAAGACCCACAGATACCCTAGAGATTCTGCTACACAGTGTTTTGCCACAGCCTGTGATCTCAGCTGGGTCTTCAGAGTAATTGTAATAATTAATTGCACTTCCAAGAACAAGGAGAAGGTTTGCAAAGACCAGGTCAGAAAGAGGATGCTCTCCTTGTGCCTTCAGAGGGCAAAGGAGTCTAGGTAATCAGCTCAGGTGGCTCATGGTGCTGTATGTCACCTCACATGTTGGCAGGTTTTGAGCTTCTACCCCATGGAAAGTTAAGTTCAAATACTCTGATTTAGGTTCAGTAGGGGAGCTGGGATGGAAGGCTAGGAATTGTGTCCCAGGCACCATTATGGGGCAGAGAACAGACCTGTGTAACTCAGTAGCATCCTGTGTTCTGTGTTCCCATACTCTCACAGTGACATCAACAGAGGCCAAAAGAAGCTCTGGGAGGTCAGTTTGCCTGAGGTACATCTTTGCTATGAACAAATCTGCTGGCCTTTACCGTGAGATAATCTACTGCAGATGTAGGCACAGCAATAAGCCCTTCCTGCTCCAGCAGTACCTGCTGCATTGATTCCCTGACTCCTGTTTTCCTCTCTTGCTCTGAAGAGCTGCCTTTCTACAGGAAGATTTTCCCCCTAGAAAACCTTTTGGGCAATAACTCAGATTTTTCAACCAAGCTGAGATCACCCATCTTGCATTGCTTTCTTGCTCCTGCAAATACCTTTTCAACTGCTCAGCTTTTCATTTTCTTACTTCCAGGAGATGGCAAATTCTTAAAAACATGGATGCTCTGTATAAAAATAAAATTTGAAGTAGTTTGAAAAATATTTTTTTCTGAGGATGACTGATGTGAATTAAAGTAACTTTTCCTGTCTCTCTTGCTTTCATGTGTTGTATCACATGCAGTGGTCCAGTATTTCCCGGCAGAAAATCTACATTTATCCACTTCTACAAATCCACAAGTAAAGAAGAAAAGTTGGATCAGTTCTCTGTGTGCTGTTGAAAATCAGAAACTACACAATTACTGTAACAAAAAATAATTTAACTAGTGAACTAATGGTTTTTAATTTGATGGAAGCGTTTACATCTGCTAATGTGCCATTTAATGTGCTGTGTAACACAATTCTGCATTTCTAATTGAAGCAAACTTTACTTGCGCTATGTCAAATGTCTCATTGGTTGCATTTCAGATGTCTCCCTGGGTCTTTAATTGTATTCCTGTGCCAGGGAAGGAAAAAAAAATAAAACAAATATGAAAAGAAATTAGAACTAATTCCTGTCAAGTTGTCTAAAGTGAAATAACCATGACTGTAGACACGATCTCAAATCCCCAGAACTTGAAAGAAAAACTCCTGCTGAGTTCAGTGGGCATTGGCTCAGATCTCATGTAAACACTGTTGCTACCATACCTGTGCTCCACAGGTGTTGTAAAAACAGGTGGAGGGAGATCAACATAGTTTGGAACGCATTGGCCTGAGGGCAAATATTACAACTGCTATAAACATCTGATATTTTCTTCATTGATGTCTCTGGCCTCATGACAAACAAACTCAGCCTTTGAGCAAGCAGAGAGAAGAAACATAGACAGCATGCTTACAAAATATATTTAGGCCATTTAGATGAAAAACTCAAGTAACTGGGTTCAGAGACACAAGCAAGATGATTAGATACTGTCTGTTTTAGCAGGAATTTTTTCTTACCATTTTTCTATCATAGAGTGTTCTCAGTGAAACAGCTTTCAAGCAATAGGATTTTCAAGAGGCTTATGTTCAATGCAGTGTGATACATTTTGACTTTGAAACAGGTTGTATTAGTTTATATAGATTTGCCTTTGGTGCAATAAGCTATTCCACTTGTGGGTAAAAAATGAGTAGGAATCTTTGGTCTGTTCTCTTGTGGTGTATTGTGTTACTGCTAGCACTTTATGAGTCTCTCTCATACTGGACATCAAAATAGCTGCTTACGATGATATGAGTATTAACAAAACATAGTTCAGTTTATGTATGGTGTGAAGAATCCAAACAGGTAGGCAAAGCTTATGGAGACATTTATTTCTCCAAAAGGAGAGGCCCATGTTCAAGTCAGCCTTACTTTCATACAGTGCGTTCACTTGCAGAAAGAAACATGAAATGTGGAATTCATGTCCTTGTGGGCAGTTTTATTGAAATAGAAATCCTACACTGTATCCTGGAATCCGCAAGCCCTCCTCTTCCTATGACCTTCTGCAGCAGGAAGTCTGTCAGCTGTTGGAGAACCAGTACTTCATATTTATTTCCAAAAAAAAAGTGATTTTAAAGTAGCTCTTTTCCCAGTTAATGTCTTTCTTTCTGAACCCCATTTTCCATACACTGTGGAAACAAATGCATTGTGGGAGTAAAAGTATGGAACATTTTGCAGGCAGTTTTGATTTTTCTGGGATAGAAGAGGAACTCTTAGTCTTCACCTGAAGAATGAGTCTTGCTGTCTGTGAACAAGAAGCCATTCCAAGGAAGGGATGAAAATTAATGGTGGTTAAACTCTGAGGGAAGCTGTAACCTTCACAGAGGCTTTCTTTCCAGCTGTGTTCAAAGGCACTGTAATGACTTCAGAGAACTGCAGTGACTCATTTCAGATGATGATTACATAACTATTCATTTACACTTAATGACTTTATTCCACCAGGTATAGGACAAATTCTAAACAAATAATGCCACTGAATCATATGCATCAATAAATTTGAGTGCTAAACTGATTCGGGGTAACAAAGGTAGTGATAAAGAGAGGAAGAAAACCTGCCTCCAATTAATGAAAATGCCCTCTGTATTTTCTAATAGCTCAAACATTAATTTGGGAATGGCTTTCTCTACAATCATTTACAGAGAAGCACTTCATGATAGGAAAACAATTCAAATTTATGTGCACTTGAACAGTGATGATCTGATTAACATATTAAATTCTTGTTGATTCTACGGTCCTGTTGAAGTGCACCATTCTTCATGGGTTTCATACCTTGCAGTTTTAAGTTCTCACATTATGCAACAGGCTTCAGTTGCTACTGAAGGTCTTTTCTCTGGGACACCCCCTGATGCAGAGTGGACAGAACCAAGATCCCAGGGCTTGATTTCATTTGTCTCTTTCCATTAATTCCAAAGATATGTTCTCTTCCACCTTGGAGGAGCACTTGATTAAATTTAGCACTAGAATTCACATACTCCTCAGCTGCTCTGGAGCGTAATTGAAACGGTGTAAAATATTAGAAACGCACGATTCAAGTTAAAGCTGATTCGGTCAGTGCATCACCATGCTGAATTTAAGTTCAAGAACCCTGTCAAGCTTACTGTCCTTCAAAGGAAGCAAGGTAGCTTTCAAAGCAAGAGAAGATAAAACTTTTCCATAGGAAAAGACAAAAGAGCACAGTCAAATCAATCTGCCAAAACTCGTGTCCAGTGGCTTTAAACAATGGACAGTAATACCAATTTATCTGCAATGTATTTGTCAGCTAGAGCTACCCCAGCTTTAATCACCATCACCTTGTGGTTTTTTGCACCCTAGATAATTCCACGGACAGTAAAATATTGTTCAGACCCTCAGATGTTGTGCAGAAAAGACTGCTGAGATGACACACACTAGCATAAGTGACTGCAAATATAAATGTAGCTATCTCCAGCATCTCTTATAAAAGTAAAAGAGATGCTATCTGTGCTTATGCAGCACATCACATTAAACAGTGCAATCCACTGTAACTGGTATTGAGGAAACGTGAACCCTAAGCCAAGCAACCCTTCATTTACTACTCTGTTACATGGCTAACTTATTGCCACTTATTCTCTGTTCCGTTTTGACCTTGAGCTTCTCCAGCATTTCAGCTGGTATCAGTGGAGTCCACCTGTGTTTCGTCATGAGATGGGTTTGAAGCATAACTATATTTTTTCAGAGGTGACTTAGGTGTTGTGGCTTTCTGATGCTCACACCCCTGGAGCTGTAATTGCTTGCTAATACTGTGCTTGCTCATGTTCACAAAAGAGAGAATTATTTAGAATCATCCAAAAATTTTCACCTGTCATAGTCAAAACTTAAAGTTCTTCCTCTAAAACAACCCTGAATCTTGTCCAGTATCTGCAAATTCTGAATAAACTTAGTTTGTTTACTGAACAGGAACATAAATCTCTAAGAGGCTCTAAGACTCTTCCTCCCTCCAAAAAGCCACCCCTCTCATTCTGGAGACCAGGGCCTGAAGTATGGATCAATCCTTCCTTAAAATTCAGTGGAAACTTTGCCTGGGTATAAAGTTTGAGTCTTTATATGAGTATAGTTTGAATAATAAAAAAGAAGTGTCCATTTGACAGCAGCATCTGCAGAGATTCAGCTTAACTTATGAAAGAAGAGTCACTTGCTACGTTCACTAGGGCTCATCTGCACAAGGACATGCAGAGAATTTGTAAAGTCAGTGTTCATACATTGAGTATCTTCTAGGTTTAAGCCACAGCCAGTTAGGGATGTTTCATTTCTGAATGAAAGCAGGCACACGGTGGTTTAACATGCTGTAGCTTACTCATGTTGACTTCACACCTTTCATTGATTCTCTTCAACTTTCCTGACCATTTCTCTTGTCAGTTTGCCTACATGTTCTTTAAAAAAATAGGGCCTTTGTGACTGAGTCAAAATAGGATTTTGGCTTTATTCTTTTAATCTCTTGCCATAGCAAAAGTGAAATTGCTGCCCAAATAATACAGAAATTGACTCTATGTTCAAGCAGGGACACTCTTCTAAGTGCACCCCATGAAGCACAGCTAGAAACTGCCCCCAGCAAATGAATTAAATAAAGCCATAAGCACAGACCACTTCTATAATGTCTCACAAAACCTGCATACAGGGAAGACTCTGATCCTACCTGTTTAAATATATCACCACCATTAATGTTCTTCCAGTCAGCATTAGCCCAGGTTAATGGTGCCTCAGCTTTTTAGTCTAGTGCTCAGTGACCCTGTACTGCCAGCACAACACTGTGTTTTAACTGTTTTAACTCTTTATTCCCCTGCATTTCTGTGGACTCTTGCACAAAATTTTATCCCAGTCAGTAAAATTTGGTTATATTTTACACTTGTTGAACTTAAAAAAAATCCAACTGTTTAGGATGGAAAGGCTTAACTTGGTTAAACAAGTCTGCGTCTTGCCTCAAGTCCTGTAATACATGTTGCAGCCAAAAAGCACATTTTTATGACCACATTACAGTGTTAGAAAAGATCCCATGGCCTCTGGAAAATTCAGTAGCTATGACCGAAGTGCTGTCAACAATCTTAACTAAAGCAGTATAAATGCATAAACAGAAGGGACAGGGAAGAGAGCTTCAGGGCATTCCCCTAAAATAGTAACAGGTCTCTAACTAGATATTTAAAGTGAATTTTCCCCCATTGGGAAACCATATAGTGAAAACTAGTTCTCATTCCAGCCAGGTGACAAAAGGGCAGTATATCCCCTCACCAGCTGATTGAAATTATTCACACAGAAAAGAAGCCAATTTTTGTTCTTTAATCCAGGTTGCAGGCATAAATCTCTGTTTTCCCATAAAACTTTCTACAGTCACCTCTGCTCACTCCTTTCTTTGGCGGTCCCTAGTGAATTTTGTTTCTGAGGCTCAGTGCAGGGTGCACACCATCCTTTCACTGAATGCAGCACAGCAGCCACAGAGCCGGTGATGAGCCTGAGACAGACACCAGTGGTTGATAAATCCATATAGCACTATTACATTACTAAATGCAGGTCACCAATTTTGCCCTGGTGACTGTAACAGGTAATTATTAAAAAAAAAAAAAAAAAAGAAGGAAGCTGCAAATATAATTTAAAAATATGGACAATGCTACAGACCCCTAATTATCATTAAAACACTCCACTATACCATTAATTTTAATGCTCTGATCAGATTTTGATTAGATAGATTGCTCAGCCTCCATTATCCAGCAATGTTGAGGTCTGAGGAACAGCCTCTCATGTGTCAGAGGGTGTCACCTGCACACAGCCTGGGCGTCATTGAGAGCTAAGGTTGTGTCTGCAGGTTATAAATTAAATGTTGCAGCAGCCTCAATATGTTATTTAGTACTTCAGGAGCCGTATGTCAATGTATATCAAAATAGCAATATATCAACAACTGTCTGAGGCGAAGGACACAAGATAAAAAAGAAAATGGAATTGCTTTCTAAAAGAAAATAAGGATTGGGCAACTATGTAGTTGCTGATGGGCAGCTTCAGAAGCCATTGTTTGTTAGCTATCATTTGCTAAAAACAGCCCTGGTGAGCCTGTAGGCAAGGGGAGGGAGGAGAAGGGCTGAGGAACCCGGGTGCCTCACAGAGACCCCTCAGCTCCAGCAGCTTGTGCTGGCCCCTGGTTTGGCCCTGTGCCATGTCATTGAGAGGTAATTAGTTCAGGGTCATTTAAAATGTGCTCATTTAACCAAATGCAGTGCATACCTCATCAAAATGAGGGGGATTTACATCAGCCATACCATTTGTATTGAGGTTGACTCTAGCTGTAATGGGAGCTATATATTTATAGCCACCCCCAAAAAGGTTGGCTCTGTCATGTACTGCCTGATAAACAACAGAATGAGATTTTGATACCACATGAAAAGAAGAAAGAGGGAAAAGAGATGAGGAATGTCACTTGATGGACACTGATAGGTATTTATTCACCATGACCTAATTCACTGCTCATTTCTTGAGCCCAGGGCAATGAATAACATATTAAGTGATATTAATGTGAAATATGGTTTCTGCTCCAGCAGCAATCCCAGGAAATAAACTGCCATTATATGTAAAAAACATACATAACCCTCCCCTTTTTTCCAGAACCCTTTTCACAGTTGCAGACTATATCAATATGGTCAGTTACATTAATTCTAGTTATATTACCAGTCCCAAAGCCCAGGACTTTTCCAGTTACTCTGCCAGGCAACCCTATTCTTCTAATTCCATTTCCTTCAGTTCCTGAGTACCCTTCAGCCCCTTTTTAATGTATGAATGAAGCAAGAATGCAGCTCACATTTTTATGTCTATCAGCACTTTTAAAGGTATTAACCAGAGCTGTTTATCCCCTCTCTCTGTAGCAACACAGAAGCTTGGAAACATCTCTTTATTTTCTAAAACCCAGGAAACAGGAGTGCATGTTCGCAGGTGTATTTGATGTAATATTTTATATCAACATGCTCATTTCTTTCATGAGAAAAGCAGTAAGCAGATGAAACTGGAAAGTACTAGTAAAAAGCAGCAAAAAAATATGCATGAAACATGATACAAAATTGCAGTAATAGTATTTATGTTCTTTTATGTACATTCCCATAAAGTATAAATCAGGATAGGGCTGAGATTATGATACTGCCCCTCTTTAGTGGAAGAAGAAATGCAAATATTCTATACATTAAAATTCATTTCTGGGCACCCTTGGAAATATATGCATCATACAGAGGATTATTTAAGGATATGACTGACTTTTATTTTGTAACTGAAAATAGAAACATCTGTACTAAAATAAGAGGAAACATGTGCATTAACAGAGGGAAATCTCCCAGTCTATACACATAAACAAATAAATCCTAGCAGTTTAATGCTTATTAAACAAGAAGGCAATGTTCACTGCAGTTTTGCTAAGCACGAGATGTGGCCCTGAGGTGTAAAAAGGTTGCAAAACATCAGCATTTTAAGTAAAATCCCATTATGTTTCTTAATGAATGTCTCTTTTTTTTTAAGAAGGTTTTTTAATCTTTTTAATCTAACGACTGAATTAAACCTCTTTGTATTCTGTATCAGCCCCACTGATACAGTGGTGAGCAACACTCAGCTGACTTCAGTTGAAAATGGCCTGAATTAATTTCACTTGACTCAGGTTTTAGGACAGAAGCCTGTTTACCCAAAGGTGCCTGTATTCTCAGTAGAGAAAGATGAGCCTCTCTCAAAGGTGAATAAAGTCTGCACCAACTGTGCAGTCTGTGCTGGAATCCTGCTCCCTCATGGTGCAGCTGGCTAGATACCCACAGACAGCTGAGAAAAGACCTGGATGAATGACTATAGTCTCCCCCCCAAGTCATGTCTTTCTCTGGAGAAAATCTTGGATGCATGTGAAGGAAGGCAACCACACTGCATCCTCAGAGAGCTTGTAGAGAGCCATGTAGATCCAGACTGAAGGTGAGGTGGTGAGATGCAGTTTGTTTAAATCACAGTAAGGGTACATAAGATCTGTTTTAGCTTCTCTAGATTCATGCCTGACCCATCTGTGTGCCCTAACCAGCAACTCCATTTGCAAAGCATGTCCCTGCTCACCACCATAAAGTCCTCATGACACTGAACTGTGATCACTTTGCATTGACACCTGTTCAGGATGGGTCCCATTGCTGTGGAGGTGGCATTTGTCCTTTGCACAAAAGATTAGTGAGTAGAAAGACAAACTTGAACATCACCCCAGGCATAAAGACACAGGATATGGCCAGGATGGTGTTCCAACCCAGGCTACAAAAACTTGCTCAAAAGTATGGGATACAGGGAAAAGTAATCGGAGTGCTTGATACCACATTAAAATGAGGAAACATGAAAAGATTTACTTTTGAGGTTTGAAAAATAGCCATGCTAAAAGCAAATCAGTTTAGAACAGAATTTTTTACAGAGACAGAAAATACGAATATCCTTTTCAAATAATTAAACACTGTAATTATAGATTACTTAATAAGAGAAAGGTTAGGCACCTCCAGAGCTTTAGAAAACTGTTCTGTCATTATGTCACAATCGATCGAAATTTAATTGTTCCACTTGGGGATTATTTGCCTCTTCTCTACATGATTATATCCTTTTGGCTCACAAAGCAAAACTGGCTATCAACGTAAGTTACTAATTTCTCTCAAAGAGAGAGTTTTCTTTTGAGTTCTTGTGCTGAGACACTGGTCTTGATTAACTTTCTTCTATAATTTATAGAAGATGGCTGGTTTAAGTCTTACCCAGTTTATGTATTGCTTGCCACAGGCTAGGGGTTTAATCCATTTTATAGGCAAAAAAACCCTCTTAAATTTAAAAATTAAAAATATCTTCCTCTCTCAGGAAAGGTAACTTGGTTCTGAGAATACAAGATCTCTCTGTTTAGCTAAAAGCTAAAAGTTGGAAGTGAGATAGATGTCCCTAGACAGCTCTAAAAATCTTAAACTTCATGTTCAGTTTTGGAATCAGCTGCAATCTACTTGCCACCATAGCCTCAGGCACTGACGTTCATCATTCTTTATTCCAATGGTGACAAAGGAAGCAAGATGTCGGCTGTGTTGGGTCCTGATCCAAATTCTCCTGATATGCATTATGAGATTTTGTGGGGCTTGAGTTGGAAAGAATAATTATATGTTAAAGTGATAGGAAAGTAGTAAGTAGGTAAAAGTAAGCAAAAGATAATAAAGATAGCAAAGTGGAGTGATATGGAGTGATAGAGTAGTGGGGAAGATATGGAAATAGCTTTCATTTTTTATATCTTCTCACAAGAAAATATTTTTCTAAGACATTATAATATTTTCTACTTTTTCCCAATTACTTTATATGTATCATCTGGCTATAGAAGTGCATAAGTTGAATGGAATTACCAAATTCATGTTAGTTGCTGTGTGTTACATGACCAAAAGTGTCCACAAGGTCCTCCAAGGGAGGTTCAGAAGCCCACACAATAATGGAAGTCTGTCTTCCCTCCAAAGACTGCAGAAGAACTGGAGGTCTTTCTGTCACATTGTCCAAGTGCAATAGAAATTACTGTACTGACACTGAAGTTTGACTTAGTAGCCTAAAGTACCAGCTTACCAGCCAACTGAATTGACATTTGGATATATATTTGCACTTTGAGTTGCTCAGGTTTCTAGCTCAGGCTTGCGACCTGTTTTGATATAGGTGAGCATAGGACTGTATTTGAAATAATGAATCTTGGAGTGGAGATAGTCTTAGCTGTGCAATTGTTTTCATCTGTCCATACAGTGGTATCCTTGCAGAAGTATGTGTTCGGCCTTACCAAATATTTAATCTAAAAAATTTTGAAGTTTCTCAAAGACAGTTGGATGACTGGATACTAAATCAATGAAAGGTAGCTTTGAAAATATTAGTATCTTCAAAATGCTAAAACAGCAAAGGACATAACTTCAGTATATAGCTTTCTCAGAGTCAGGTTTCCTAAACACTTAAATATCAATAGCTTTTCCTGCATTAAAGGATTTTTGCTGAAAGTCTGTATATGTGTTCATGTAGTATGTATACTGTATTGTCTTTAAAATGAGAATCATTATATGCCAGATTTCAACAGTTAATACAAATCTTCTAGAAGCACACAGAAAACAACCACCTCTAAGTTTGGTTGAGAACAGGGTTATCTTTGTTGTCAAGTTCTTAATTTTCCTGCACTTCGTTTTTCCCCATTGTAATCACTCTTTTTAGCATAATACAAACCTACAAATACTCCTGTGCCTGCCAACTGGTGGCCAGCCATCAGAGCCGATTTAAGCATTTAGCAAAATCCCCCATCTGGTCTCTGGACTTCCAATGTATGTCCTGCACATTAGCACAGCTGAGGCTCCAGCTGAGACCCTCACAGAATTTCCACCAGGTGAGCCAAAATACTAAGCCAGGAGGAGCTTTACTAAACTTGTCTCAGCTGGAAGCTGGTTTCTGCAATATTTTTCAGTGCTATTAAATGAGTTCATTCCATTCATAGATTCAGATGCTATTTTAAAACAGTTTTACTTTCTTGCTCAGGCAACCTTTTTACTGATTTATCAAGCGAATTTGGCATCACATTTTTTTTCTCTTTCTCAAATCTCATATTGCTCCCTGAAAGCTTCGTTAAAAAGATCAATGCCCAGGCATCATAGTACCTGTATTCTTTATTGAATACATTACATGGTTAAAGATTTTTGAAGTATGCTCTTTTTTTCAGAAATGATCTTATTATTGACTCTGAAGTATTCTCCCTGGCTGAAGAGAGATGGTGACAATACCCACCATGAACATCTGTAAATGTATCTTTGAGTCACCAGAACATCTCTAGTGTCATCTCTTTATTCTCAATGCAGTCTAAAGCTAAAGTCTAATGCTTATGTTACTTGTAGGCCTAATTCCTCCCGTCTGATTTTAGAAACATAAAAGTAGCTTCAGAGTCTAATTTAAAAGCATTGTCAATGGGAAGGGATAAACACCCTCATTTAAGTTTAAGCTGTCTTTGTTAGCTCCTGCCAGTTTTGAGCTAAGTTAAGGGATGATTACATGCCAGAGAGAGCTGAACTAATGATTGTGTAGAGAAAAGGGCCTTATTAAGCCAGTCACCAAGGGAAGACAAAGAGACTTTGGCCCTGGTGGTTATATTTGGTCTGTCTAGCAGACAAAAGGCTGCCAGCTGTCCATGCACAAGGACAGTCACCCTGGAGCCAGGCGCAGCCTCTGCCTGGCCAGCCAGCAAAGCACGTTTGGTAGAAGACATGGGAGATGTCAGCCTCTGTAGGTTAAAGGTACTCTGAGCAGATGAATGTCGTATGGCTCAGAGCTGGACACACATGGAGACATATTGAGGTCACAGGACAAAGCTAGGTATTGTACAGTTAATATCACTTAAAAATAAGAAAAGTATTTTACTATGAGGGTGGCCAAACACTGACACAGGTATCTCAGGGAGGCTGTAGAGTCTCCACCCTTGGAGGTATTCAAAACCCAAGTGGTCAAGGCCCTGAGCAACCTGTTCTACTTGAGCCTGCTTGGGCAGGACTGTTGAACTAGAGACATCCAGAGGTCTTTCCAATCTCTGCCATTCTGTGACTCTGTGAAGCACAGGGGACATGGGAGCGAGCACAACTTACTGAAGTGCAGATACCAGGAACCTGAGACGTGCTGGAGGGTAACACTGAAGGCTGGAAGGGATGAGGAAGGAAGCTGGGAAAATGTGGGAGGCTGTTGTCAGGGGGTTTCTGGGGTACTGTGGGGCCGTAGGTGAAGTGGAATAACCATAAGAGTATCAAGGGGATTGCAGTGTGGTAGGGACTTGAAATACTGAAAGAGGGACATAACAGATGTTGGTAGTGGGATTTGTAAGAACCTGGAGAGCTGGATCTAAACGTTTTCAGCTCTTTTATGCAAAACCTTGGCTGTGCTAGTTTGGTGGGGTTTTTTTGTTTGGTTTGGTTTGTTGGTTTTTTTTCCCTAAGTTTTGCTTTAATGTCATGCATCTCAGTGAGACCATTATTCATTTTCTTGAGTTAATTGTAGGCAAGAGGTGGAACCTGCTTACCATTTGTTACTTTATTATGTATTCTTTCTTTCTGCACACTACTCTTTGATACAAATTACTTTGTTGGGCTCTTTTATTGTGGTTACAGGGTGCTAATGCACTTCTAGCATGCCATAGGAGTCATTCATATCAGAAGAGTTTAGCTTTGATCATGCTTTTCCTGTTATCTGTGTTGATTACCACTATTTGCATATTACTTGATTCTCCAGGTTTGTGATCTGTTGCTTGATTCGGTTCCATCCTCTCGTGTCTCTCCAGGTTCCTTGTTTGCTTTGCTTTCCTGCTTTGCTCTGCTTTAGTGTAAGAAATGTTTTGAAAGCAGTTAATTTCAAAGGCAAAGGTTTGTTTTCCACATTTGCGTTTTTAAAAACTTTTGACAGTTTTAATTTATTTCATCAAAAATTAGACTTTGATATTCACCAGAGATCATGTGGTGCATTGTTTACTATTAAATGCCTGGTTGGGAAAAAAAAAGGAAAAAAAAAAAAAAAGTATAATAAAGCAACAGTGTTTCAAAGAATCAGTCCTGAGAAAATCAGGAAAGCAGTAACTTCAGCATCAAGGTTAGGACAGGGTCAATTGTGCTCCCACAGGCATTTTCTGGGCACAAGTCAAAATTCTATCTGCATGAAAGTTTGCAGTTGCTTTTCTAAGCTCATACAGGGAGAATGGCCTAGTTTTTTTGGTGTTTGGGACAGTGAAAATAATTTCAACTATTTGCCTGTCTCCTCCGTAAAGACATACATTCACTACTCTGTTTTGTAATTTCTATGATGCTCCTCATTTTGTTAACTGCCTATGAAACTGCACGATGAGTAAACGAGGTGTAAATCTATGGGAAGCAAAGCCATATCCAAATATGAACCAAGTAATCACGCAAGTTCTTTGTTCGTAGTTGCCATCTTTCTCTAGTCAACTGCTTATTGGTGAGTGTTTTTTTGGCTGTGTTAACAATTCTCAAATTTACTTCTCACTCAGCTGCACCTGCATGCTCTTAGGCTCATATCTCCTTCTCTTTGATGTTTCACCTTGGGCTGGCTGCCATCATAACCCCCATATCAAACACAGCATCTCCCAAACTGCATTTTCAAGGCTGTCCCTGATGGCCTCTCTGCTCCTTCAGCACTGCCAGTGACATCACTTTCTCTCTCCTCTCTTGGAGATGACTTGTTAGCCTCTCTGATGTCTGTTCTTCCAGATCAGCCAAAATGTCACTGTCACAACTTCTTGTTGTCGCACCTCTGGGTCTCTTCCTTGGGTTCCAAGAGTATATTGAATTCAAAATCCTTGCTTTCTAGTCCCTATGTAAAGTTTCTACCTTTATGACTCTCCATAAGCACTTTTCACTATATCTTTCATCCTTCCAGTGATATTTCTCAGTACAGTTATTCATTTAAAGTATAGTTGAATCTGCTTAGTGGCAATGGGTGGATTAGGTTTTCTGCAATTTATTTTCTTTCCTTATGTTCACTTATTACCGTGATTATTTAGTGGGGTGAAGAGTAAGGTGGGCTAAGCACACCACCAACCATGACCTGCATCCTTTTTTCTTTACCTTATGAAATAGGATTTCAGCTGCTGCTTCAACTCAAATAATCCATAGTGTGATTGGGATGAACTAGTGAGACAAATGCAGTTTGACTGAGAAGCCCACAGGTGCTCAGGCTCCGCCCTTCCAGAAAATCATAGGCAGGTGTCCATATGTCCCATTAGATTTGTATATTACTTGTGAGTAAATGAGGGCAATGTCACAGGTCCCTCTCCTTATTTTCCTCCACTATTATTTTTTCATGATTTTTGCAAAATTGGTTTCTCAGTCCTACACACTCATCCTACTCAGGTTGTTCCTAAAAGTTTACATCCAGAGTGGTATATACTGAAAGTATGTGCTCTGCATTTACTGAAGATGCATTTAGACTTTTGTACTATCACTCAGCTTGAATTCAACCCATCTATAATATGGGTTGCTCCTCTCCTTGGGCATCCTGCCATGTTCTGTGA